>NW_016804048.1:1864405-1867717 GCF_001698545.2 Rhinopithecus bieti
AAAAAAAAAAAAAAAAAGACAAAACTTTAGAGACTTTTAGTCACCTACTAAATCCAGACATCTTGACTGTTAACGATCCTAGCTACAGAATTTGCTGAATTAGAATAGATTCACAGAAAAAAGCGAATATAAATACGATGTATGTTGGGTATAGGTTCTAAGCTATCTGAACATAATGATCACAGCATGTAACAACACAAAATCGTTCATTTATTCCTTCCTTTGTTCAAATACTTAATGAAGGATTACTACATGTCCAGCACCGTGCTGAGAACTTCTGATATAATGGTTATCCAAAACATGCTTGGCTCCTGCTCTCACAGAGCTTAGTGTAATGGAGAAAACAAACTAAATGTGCCAGCAGCTCTGTGAAGAAAATTATCCTCTATGCGATGGAGATTTTTTGTTTTGAGACGGAATCTTGCTCTGTCACCAGGCTGCAGTGGCATGATCTCGGCTCACTGCAAGCTCTGCCTCCTGGGTTCACACCATTCTCCTGCCTGCCTCAGCCTCCCGAGTAGCTGGGACTACAGGCGCCCGCCACCACGCCTGGCTAATTTTTTGTATTTTTTAGTAAAGACAGGGTTTCACCATGTTGGCCAGGATGGTCTCGATCTCCTGATCTCGTGATCTACCTGCCTCAGCCTCCGAAAGAGCTGGGATTACAGGCATGAGCCACCATGCCTGGGCATGCGATGGAGATTTTAAAGCAGCACAGCAGCAAGTTCAGATCTGCATTTTAGCATGAGAACACCATCTTGTGAAATTACATTGTGAGTGAAATTACATTGTAGAAAGGTACTTAAGGTAGCAGAACCAAATTACTACATAGAAATACAATGTTAACATTCTTTTAATTCCTCAGAAAGAAAGGCACCAAAGAATTTTTGGTGATTGTAAATCCAAGGCCAGTCTTGTTGCTGACATCCTCAAAGCACTTTGGTCTTGCCATAGCCCAGAGCCTTGGTTCAGCAACCACTAACTCCAGACACTGCTTCACAGGTAACCACCCGAGCCTTCTCCTTCCCAGTCTTCTTTCCATAGCCCTGCCAAGGATTCAGAGCCAAGACCGCCAGCATCACGGCCAGTATAGCTGGCCACCTATTTCAAAACAGGAGACTCTGCTCACCTGATAATCCAGTTTAGCCTGTCGCATCTTCATCATTTCTTCATGGAAAACACTGTTTAAAAAAAAAAATAAAGCAAGAAAGCAAGTATATAAAGAGAAAACTCCTTGTCAATTTCATCTTTTTATGTATGTACTCTTTTGGGTTATATGGAACCAGTCGATTCTGCCTTACAGAAGGCATCAGCTTCTAGAGGCTACCCACACTCACTGCAGGAGGACTTACCCCCCTTAACACCACCCTTACTCCAGAGGACCTTAGGAGACTGAAATACTCCAAGGACAAGAAAAAGATGAAAACATAGACCCCACGCGTGCAGGGATTTCCTTTTGTTTTAAACACTGTCTTGAGTACACGTTATGCTCTGAACACAGTGGTAAGCATTTTACATGGTATTATTTTATTTTTTAAAACAACCCCATGAACTAGATACCATTATTTTTTACACTTTGAAGATGAAGGAAGACTTGAAGTCATGTGTAAGGCTAAACAGCAGAAACAGACCCCAATTCTGGTCTCCTTCTGGCATCTAAATTACATCTGAAAAATCAAATATATTTATTGGTTTTTTGGAGTTAGTTCTACGACAGAGAAAATTACACTGTGTATAGCATCTTACTAGAGCCTACTGAATTCCTGAAGATCTGGGCATTTAACTTAACTTACTCAAGTCTGTCATTAATAACACTTATTATGCCAGTCATCGAAGGAGACAACTGTAAGTATGGATGAACAGGTGACATTTATTGCCACCGAGAGACAGATCTGCTTGAAGGCAAAAGAAACAACAAAAATGGAATAAAGCTAGACTTCAGCTGATAAACCAAGCCCTTCTGAACATTTAAAAACACTCTTTGGTCCGGGCACGGTGGCTCACACCTGTAATCCCAGCACTTTGGGAGGTCAAGGTGGGTGGATCACAAGGTCAGGAGTTCGAGACCAGCCTGGCCAACATGGTGAAACCCTGTCTCTACTAAAAATACAAAAAATTAGCCAGGTGTGGTGTCCATGCCTGTAATCCCAGCTATTTGGGAGACTGAGGCAGGAGAATCACTTGAACCCGGGAGGCAGAGGAAGAGTGAGATCACACCATTTTACTCCAGCCTGGGTGACAGGGCAAGACTATGGCTCAAAACAAACAAACAAACAGGGGGGAAAAAAAACAATAACTCTCTCTGAACGCTTTTCTATTGTTGACAATTTTTTAATTTAAGACTTTTATTTTGTGATTCAGCATTCTTGTAAAGTGTGAAGTATGAAATTAGGCAGAAATGGCTCTCAATTATTTGGATGATAAATGTTTACTGGGAACTTAGTGCCAGAAAACTGGAACTAGAAGGTGCTATTTAAGAAGACAAATTCCATTACCACAAAGAGAAACATGGTTTTTGCTACATTTGGGGCAAATATACCAAAGCATTTATGTATGGCTTAATGGTGTGCCACTATATTCCTACATTTTAGAAGGTTCTATGCATCTCACTAATGCATACCAACTTGGAATTTGCATGCTGTCTCAAAGACTCTTCCTGTCAAAGATTCACTTGTGAGGCAGGTTTAACAACCCTCACACACAGACGTGGAGGTGCTTTCTGATTTTCTGACATGCCTCTCTATTTATTAATTCACTCATGACCTCTATGTTTAAAAAACAAACAAAAAAAAAGCACTGGGTGGTCAATAAATCATCTCTTTTCTCCCAGCTCCAAAGAGGAACAAATAAACAAAAATGTCAGACACAACAGCCTCTGACCTTGACTTTGTGCCCTTGACTTTGTGCCCCCCATGTTTCACCTAGATATGTTCCTACATTTTCTTTTTTTTTTTTTTTGAGATGGAATCTCGCTCTTTCCCCAGGCTGGGGGGCAAGGGAGGGACCTCGGCTCACTGCAAGCTCCGCCTCCCGGGTTCACGCCATTCTCCTGCCTCAGCCTCCTGAGTAGCTGGGACTACAGGCACCCGCCACCTGGCCCGGCCAGTTTTTTTGTATTTTTTAGTAGAGACAGGGTTTCACCGTGTTAGCCAGGATGGTCTCGATCTCCTGACCTCGTGATCCGCCCGTCTCGGCCTCCCAAAGTGCTGGGATTACAGGCTTCAGCCACCGCGCCCAGCTGTTTTCTTTAGTGATTTTTATCTGCAGTCACGTATTCTTAAACCCCAAATTTAAAAATCCTTCATTAATATA
>NW_016804048.1:1871279-1878278 GCF_001698545.2 Rhinopithecus bieti
AAAAGAAGAAGATGTTAACATTAGGGGAAACTTGGTGAAAGGTATAGAGGGATTCTCTAATATTTTATAAATTTTCTGTAAGTCTAAAAGATTTTTTAAAGTCGGGTATAAAAAATATTAGTGATGAATCTAGGTGAAGGGCATAGGTTTATGCACCGTGCTTTCTTGTGACTTTTCAGCAAATTTCAATTTTTTCTTTTCTTTTTCTTTTTTTTTTTGAGATAAGAGTCTCACTCTCATTGCCCAGGCTGCTGTGCAGTGGCGTGATCTTGGCTCACCGCAACCTCCGCTTCCTGGATTCAAGCGATTCTCCTGCCTCAGTCTCCCGAGTAGCTGGGATTACAGGCATGCACCACCACCTCTGGCTAATTTTGTATTTTTAGGAGAGACAGGGTTTCTCCCTGTTGATCAGGCTGGACTTGAACTCCCGACCTCAGTGATCCACCCGCCTCGGCCTCCCAAAGTGCTAGGATTACAGGCATAAGCCACCGTGCCCAGGCAAATTTTTTCAAAATAATAAGAGAAAAAAATAAAATATACATTTTGTTAATTTGTTTTCATTGTTGTGGACTGACTACCTTTAAAAAGCCCACTGCTACCAGGTGCAGTGGCTCATGCCTGTAATTCCAGAACTTTGGGAGGCTGACGTGGGCAGATCACTTGAGGTCAGGAGTTCGAAACCAGCCTGACCAACATGGTGAAACCCCCATCTCTACTAAAAATACAAAAATTAGCCAGGCGTTGTGGCCCACGCCTGTAATCCTAGCTACTTGGGAGGCTGAGGCAGGACAATCACTTGAACCCAGGAGGCAGAGGTTGCAGTGAGCTGGGATCATGCCACTACACTCCAGCCTGGGCAACAGCACGAGGCTCCGTCTCGAAAAAAAAAAAAAAAATTCCCATTGCCCTTTAATCTACCACCTAAATTATGCTCACACAGTATTTCTAGGGAATGAAGATGGCATGAACAGCAAAGAAATTTGCTAAAGATAAGTAACAGAGAAACTTCGAGCATACTTTAAAACATTATTCTCCATTGCTAGTCTAGTGCTATACCCAACAGACCATGCTGCCAAGTACTTTGAAGCACTGAATAATGTTACTAATGACCCTCAAGAATCTATGATTATTCGGCACTCTCAACGTTCCTGTCAACTTCTCTCAGCCTGTTAAGAGTAAATTTTTCGAGCTGCCAGTAACACAAAATCCATTGCCACTAAACAATCAGAGTGTTTCTGCGGCTTCCTATACTGTGCCAGATAAGGATGCTGTAATCAGCACTCAACTGCAATTTGGCCACTGATGCAGGAGGCTAAACAGGCTCCTTCTGTGGTACTGAAGAAAGTAAACACCATCCTTGCCAGGAAAGCGGCAGGATAAGACTTGCAAAAACAAAGGCAGTGAGCAGCCCGTTGCTTTTCCTGATAGTAACTTGAGTGAAGGCTTCCTTTACTGACCACAGTATTGCTTCGGAACATCACAAATTATTACTATTATTATTATTATTAGTTTTTTGAGACAGAGTCTCGCTCTGTCGCCAGGCTGGAGTGCAGTGGCACAATCTAGGCTCACTGCAAGCTCCACCTCCCAGGTTCGTTCACACCATTCTCCTGCCTCAGCCTCCTGAATAGCTGGGACTACAGGCGCCGCCACCACGCCCAGCTAATTTTTTGTATTTTTAGTAGAGACGGGGTTTCACCGTGGTCTCAATCTCCTGACCTTGTGATCCACCTGCCTCGGCCTCCCAAAGTGCTGGGATTACAGGCGTGAGACACTGTGCCCGGCCTATTTTTTAGACTTAGAAATTAGATATAGTTATCTTCTTTCATTAATGCAATAAATGCCAGTGTGCAGTGATAAAGAGGACAACTTGGCAATTTATTTTAGAGAAATTCATAATTGTAAATATTTAGTAATTAGCTGCTGCATGAAGTTAAAATAATTTACAAAAAATCTGGTTCAACTCAACCTATTAGAAATAAATGTAGTATGTGTGAGACTAGGAATTACTGCAAAGGTATTACACAGGAAAGATAAAGGAAATAAAAGGTTTACCTCAAGAAAACAACTACAAAAAATAATTTTTTATTCTTAAATCTAGTTATTCATGCTTATTTGAAGACTGACTAACATCCTTTAGAAGAAAAACTGTAGGTATGATTACGACTTTTACTTAAATTCACTACTTAAAAATCAGCAAGTTGGACTTCATCAAAATGAAAACTTTTGTTCTGCAAAGATACTGTTAGGAAAATTAGAAGGCAAGTCACAAACTAGGGAAAACATTTGTGAGCTAAGAATGAATTCGCTTTTTTTTTTACATCGTTTTGCTCTTGTTGCCCAGGCTAGAGTGCAATGGCACGATCTCAGCTCACCACAACCTCTTGTGAGCTAAGAATGAATTCACTTTTTTTTTTTACATCGTTTTGCTCTTGTTGCCCAGGCTAGAGTGCAATGGCACGATCTCAGCTCACTACAACCTCCACCTCCCGGGTTCAAGCGATTCTCCTGCCTCAGCCTCTGGAGTAGCTGGGATTACAAGCATGGGCCACCATGCCCGGCTAATTTTGTATTTTTAGTAGATACATGGTTTCTCCATGTTGGTCAGGCTGGTCTCGAACTCCTGACCTCAGATGACCCACGCGCATCAGCCTCTCAAAGTGCTGGGATTACAGGCGAGAGCCACTGTGCCAAGCCTATGATTTTTGCATTTTTAAAAGATTAAAAATATCTGAATAATAATACTTTGAGACATGTAAACATTATATTAAATTCAAATTCCAACCAGATGCAGTGACTCATGCCTGTCATCTCAGCACTTTGGGAGGCCTAAGTGGGCAGCCTGCTTGAGGCCAGGAGTTTGAGACCAGCCTGGGCAACATAGTGAGAACCCCATCTCTACAAAAAATTTAAAAATTAGCCAGGCGTGGTGGTGCAGACCCGTAATCCCAGCTACTCAGGAGGCTGAGGCAGAAGGATTGCTTAAACCCAGGAGTTCGAGGCTATTGTAGGCTACGATTGCACCACTGCACTCAGCCTGGGCAACACAGTGAGAACCTGTCCCCCGAGCCCAAAAAGAAATTATCACTGTGCAGGAAGTAATGAACAAAAAGAAAAAAATCTTCAAATTCTAGTGTCTATAAAGTCTTATTGAAACAGACACATTCATTCACTTACCTATTATCTATGGCTGTTTTTGTGCTACAACAGAAAAACTGAGTAATGAGTAACTGGGACAGAGACTGTATGGCCTACAAAACCAAAAACATTTGGTTAAGACCTTCACAGAAAAGGACAACTGGTCAGGGATGATGGTGCATGCCTACAGTCCCCGCTGCTAGGGAGGCTGAGGCGGGAAGATGGCTTAAGTCCAGGAGTTCAAGACCAGCTTGGGCAACAAAGCAAGACCCCTATCTGAAAAAAAAAAAATTAAAAAGAAAAGGTCTGCTGACCCCTGGCTTGGCCTATATTAGTTCAAACTAATCATAAGTCCCCATTTAGAGACGTGTGCTGTGTGGTTACAGCACAGTTCCCAGTACAACTTAACCTAGTAAAGCCTCAAATTTCCTAATTTGCAAAGTAAGAACAATGACACAACTCAGAAGGTTATTGTGAAGATTAAATGAAACTTGGCTCATAGTAAGCACTCAAACTGCAACTGCTATTATATCTTTTTTTTTTTTGAGATCGAGTTTCTGCTCTTGTTGCCCAGGCTGGAGAGCAATGGCGCGATCTTGCCTCACTACAACCTCTGCCTCCCATATTCAAGCAATTCTCGTGCCTCAGCCTCCCAAGTAACTGGGATCACAGGCATGCGCCACCACACCCAGCTAATTTTGTATCTTTTGTAGAGACAGGGTTTCACCATGCTGCCCAGGCTGATCTCAAACTCCTAACCTCAGGTGACCTGCCCACCTTGGCCTCCCAAAGTGCTGGGATTACAGGCATGAGCCATGGCGCCCAGCTTAGATTTTTTTTTCTTTTTTCTTTTAAGAGATAGGGTCGGCCGGGCGCGGTGGCTCAAGCCTGTAATCCCAGCACTTGGGGAGGCCGAGGCGGGCGGATCACGAGGTCAGGAGATCGAGACCATCCTGGCTAACATGGTGAAACCTCGTCTCTACTAAAAAATACAAAAAACTAGCCGGGCGCGTTGGTGGGCGCCTGTAGTCCCAGCTACTTGGGAGGCTGAGGCAGGAGAATGGCGTGAACCCAGGAGGCGGAGCTTGCAGTGAGCTGAGATCCGGCCACTGCACTCCAGCCTGGGTGACAGAGCGAGACTCCGTCTCAAAAAAAAAAAAGAGATAGGGTCTTGGGCCAGGCAGAGTGTCTCATGCCTGTCCAGCATTTTGGGAGGCCAAGGTGTGAGAATCACTTGAGTCCCAAGTTCAAGACTAGCCTGGGCAATATACCAAGACCCTATCTCTTGAAAGAGAGAACAAACGAACATGACAGACCAACAGACAGGGGGTCTCACTATGTTGCCCAGGCTGGTCTTGAGCTACTGGCCTCAAGTGATCTCCTTCCTCCCGCCTCAGTCTCCGTAAGTGCTAGGATTATGGGCTTGAACCACCATGCCTGGGAAGATTTTTGTTTTACAATGCTTCTTAACGCTACAAATGAATGTATTACCTTAATCTTCACTTCAGTGAGAAGACTATTTCATCCTAACGCTTTATCACCTTTCAAAAGCATCTGCATAATCTTTCGAATGCTGGAAACCCACACATTTCTAAGAATGTCCCCTGTATTAAAAAAATCTTTAGGCTGGGTGTGGTGGCTCACACCTATAATCCCAGTACTTTAGGAGGCCGAGGCAGGTGCATCACCTGAGGTCAGGAGTTCGAGACCAGCCTGGCCAACATGGCGAAACCCCGTCCTTACTAAAAATACAAAAATTAGCCAGGCATGGTGGTGGGCACCTGTAATCCCGGCTACTCAGGAGGCTGAGGCAGGGAGAATTGCTTGAACCCGGGAAGTGGAGATTGCCGTGAGCAGAGATCCTGCCACTGCACTCCAGCCTGGGTAACAGAGCAAGACTCCAAAAAAAATATTTAAAAGTTCAAAACTGTATTGCTATGGAAACATTGTTAAAATGTGTTGTCACTCTTCTAGTTGCACTTAAGTACAGTTCCACTTAGTGAATACTTAATACTGCCTGCCAGGAATTATATTAAATATATTTTATCTAATTTTCACAATAACCTTGACAAAGTAGGCACTATAATCTCATTTTACAGAGAGATACAAAACTCATAGATGCTCTAAATGAATTTGGTGAGAAAGGAGGTGAACTCCTTTCATATGAGTTTCATATCTCTCTGTAAAATGAGATTATATACCTACTTTGTAGATTTATCGAAGTTTCTTCCTGCAAAGCTAAACAGCAATAATTTTATTTTTCCAGGAGCATATTTGAAAAATATTTCTTGTGTTCTTGTTACAGCCTTATTTTCTACACATCAAAGGAAAGCAATTTTGAACTTACAACTATAGCTTACATTCTAAAGGTCAAACAGTTATCAATGAAAGAGCCAGAATTCAATCACGAGTCTCACTCCCAATCTACCTGAGTGTGTTAAACCGCATGACTGAAAACGTGTATTAAAATGGTCAGCTGAGGCAGGAATTTCAGTCTCTGGTATTTCAATATGTTCATTAAAAGTGCCAGCTGACTTGCTACTTTTAGGTAGAACTTTCAAGCCAGTGAATAGATTTTAAAGCAGTCCTGGGGAGGAGTGCCCTGAATAATGACATTTAGGTCAACCACACTGCATATACAACGGTGGTCCCATAAGATGATAACACTACATTCTCAGCCAGGCACAGTGGCTCACGCCTGTAATCCCAACACTTTGGGAGGCCAAGGCGGGTGGATCACTTGAGGTCAAGAGTTCAAGACCAGTTTGACCAACATGGTAAAACCCTGTTTCTACTAAAAATACAAAATTAGCTGAGCATGGTGGTACACGCCTGTAATCCCAACTACTTGGGAGGCTGAGGCAGGAGAATCGCTTGAGCCTGGGAGACAGAGATTGCAGTAAGCCGAGGTCACGCCACCGCATTCCAGCCTGAGCAACAAGGGTGAAACTCCATCTCAAAAAAAAAGAAAAAAAAGTATTTTCACTGTATCTTTGCTATGTTTAGATATGTTTAGATACACTAACACTTACCATTGTGTTCCAATTGCCTACAATATTCAGTACAGTAACAAGCCGTGTAGTTTTGCAGCCTAGGGGCAACAGACTGTACCACAGGGCCTCTGTAGGTAGTAGGATATCCCATCAAGGTTTGTGTGCACTCTATGATGTTCACACGGCAAACTCCACTAATGACACGTTTCTCAGAATGCATCCCCACCGAGTGGCAAATAACTGTATAGAGTGAAAGACTCATCAGATTTCATCATGTTCAAACTGATAACAATTTCAGATAATTGTGGAAAGAGTTATTAACAAAGTATGTTTCCTAACTCAACTGACAAATAGGTTCACCTTGTCCAAATCCTAAATGTCACTATTGGAAGGCCATATTTTTACACATACTGACACACCAAGAACATATCTGGCTAGAACAAAATACTGCTTCTGAGAAAAGACACATAAAGGTCATACGAGAACTGTCAGAAAAGAATTCCTTTGACATCTATCCTTCCTTGTCTAGGGAGAAATGGTAGTATCCTAGGCTCAGCTGTCTTCTACTTGAAAGATGGCCGGGCCGGGCGCGGTGGCTCAAGCCTGTAATCCCAGCACTTTGGGAGGCTGAGACGGGCGGATCACGAGGTCAGGAGATCGAGACCATCCTGGCGAACATGGTGAAACCCCGTCTCTACTAAAAAAATACAAAAAACTAGCCGGGCGAGGTGGCGGGCGCCTGTAGTCCCAGCTACTCGGGAGGCTGAGGCAGGAGAATGGCGTAAACCCGGGAGGCGGAGTTTGCAGTGAGCTGAGATCTGGCCACTGCACTCCAGCCTGGGTGACAGAGCGAGACTCCTTCTCAAAA
>NW_016804048.1:1878436-1880784 GCF_001698545.2 Rhinopithecus bieti
AGACTCTGTCTCCAAAAAAAAAAAAAAGAAAAAAAAAAAAAAAGATGGCCACAATCCGGAGCTAACTTAACTGAAGCCAGGGAATGAGCATCCATTTCCTTCCTAGGAGGCCCATTGAGCAGAGACACAATCAGAGTAGGGAGAATTGCTTGGGCAGAGGGAGGCAATGAGAAGGAAAGGCTGATTTGAGCATTCACAGAGCCCCGAAGAATGCAGCAGGGAACACTATTTTAGAGTAAACCCCTCCTGATTTTGCATGTACCACACAGCAAAAGCAAAAACCATTCTTTCGAGTGAACTAAACAGAAAGGCTATTTAAGATGTATGATTTAATCCAGAAGTTAAAATAATGCATTTATTACTTGTAGATTCAAACAGACATTACTCAGAACTTAAGTTCATTCTAACTCTTGCCCAATTCTCCCTTCTCAGGGGTTACATTTTCTCTCTTCAGGAATGTTTTTTATTTTCACTATTTCTTATGTTTATTTCATTTTATTTTATTTTTCAAACAGAGTTTCACTCGTCGCCCAGGCTGGAGTGAAGTGGCGTGATCTCGGCTCACTGCAACCTCCGCCTCCCAGGTTCAAGCAATTCTCCTACCTCAACCTCCCAAGTAGCTGGGATTATAGCTGCACACCACCACGCCCAGCTAATTTTTATATTTTTAGTAGAGATGGGGTTTTGCCATGTTGGCCAGGCTGGTCTCAAACTCCTGACTTCAGGTGATCCACCCACCTTAGCCTCCCAAAGTGCTGGGATTACTTGTGTGAGCCACTGCGCCCAGCCATCATCAGTATATTATTATCAATTATATGCACAAAGGGCATCCAGAGTATCTGAAATCAACCTTATGATAATGTGTGAGAAAAGAGAGGAGACGAGAAGCCAAAGCCTAAATTTTACTTTTGATGACATCATTTTACTCATCACATAATCTTAGGTATAACATAACCTTTCTAAACCTTAATCTCCGCATCTACAAAATGCAGATGACACCTGCACTTTGCTTCCTTCAGAGTTATAAAGCTCAAAAGAGATCAAATATGTGAAAGCACAATGAAGTCTGCAAAGAACACAAACATGTTAGCCATTATTATTGAGCTTTTTTTTTGAGACAGAATCTCACTCTGTCATCCAGGCTGGAGTGCAGTGGTGCGAACTCAGCTCACTGCAATCTCCGCCTTCCAGGTTCAAGCGATTCTTCTGCCTCAGCCTCCAGAGTAGCTAGGACTACACGCGCACGCCACCATAACCGGCTAATTTTTGTATTTTTAGTAGAGACAGGGTTTTGCCATGTTGGTTGGGCTGGTCTCGAACTCCTGACCTCGTGATCTGCCCCCGCTCTGCCTCCCAAAGCACTGGGATTACAGGCATGAGCCACCGCACTTGGCCTATTACTGAGCTTTTTATCTTGACAGATTTCTTTTGTGTGTGTGTGTATGTGTTTTGTTGTTGTTGTTGTTGTTGTTGTTGTTGTTGAGATGGACTCTTGCTCTGTCACCCAGGCTGGAGTGCAGTGGCGCGATCTTGGCTCACTGCAACCTCCATCTCCCGGGTTCAAGCAATTCTCTTGCCTCAGCTCGTGAGTAGCTGAGATTACAGGTGCCTACCACCATGCCTGGCTAAGTTTTGTATTTTTAGTAGAGGTGAGGTTTCTCCATGTTGGCCAGGCTGGTTTTGAACTCCTGACCTCAAGTGATCCCCCATCTCAGCCTCTCAAAGTGCTGGGATTACAAGCGTGAGCCACCACACCCAGCCTACTGTTTATATTTCTAAAGAGAAATCATGGCATATGGACAAACCACTGATCAGAACTTCTTAGATGACTCCAGCTCGCAAGGTCACACCACAGTGGAAAGCAAGCCTTCAATTCTCTATCACTTACAAAAGGCCAGATAGGGCTTAAGTTCCAGCACCAGCCAACCCCTTTCACCTATAGGGAATCTATATTATAAAATGTCTAACCTCAACAAAGGTCCTGAGTGTTGTTTCAAATTTCACCGCCAATTTTCACTAAATATTTCTGATATAAGAAAAATAGGCCAAGCCTGGTGGCTCATACCTGTAATCCCAGCACTTTGGGAGGGTGAGGCAGGAGGATCACTTGAGACCAGGAGTTCAAAACCAGCCTGGGCAACATAGTGAGACCTTGTCTCTACAAAAAAAAAAAAAAAAAAAAAAAAAAAATTTGTAGTTAATAATTTTTCTATTGTGTTGAAAAGAAATCTGCCTCATGATAAAAGAGCTACATAATTCCAAGGAAAACAAAACACAGAAAACCTAAAAGTTGGTTGTTATCCTTACATTGAAAGGCAGCAGGCCGGGCGCGGTGGCTCAAGCCTGTA
>NW_016804048.1:1883612-1892351 GCF_001698545.2 Rhinopithecus bieti
AAAAAAAAAAAAAAAAAAAAAAGAGATGTGGTCTCACTATGTTGTCCAAGCTGGTCTCGAACTCCTGAGACCAAGCGATCCTCCTGCCTTGGCCTCCCAAAGTGCTGGGAATAACAGGCGTGTTCCACTGCGCCCGGCCCCAAATCTTTGTCTTGGTAATGGAATAAAAGCGGAGTATACAGTTGGCGGGTAGGACTTAAATCCTCAGATGACGCCAACGTTTCTAACCAAGGATTTCAAACGGCTCCCCATTAACTTTTCATTAACCTAGCGAACAAGAAAGTGACACGCTGAGACTTTGGATCCTTTTTTTTTTTTTCCCAAACTCTGCCTCTGGCAGAGAAAGAGGCGCCCAAACAAGGGGTGTGGCCCACTGGCAAATCAGTCAGACCGTCCCGAATCAGGGACAAATACTGGAAAGCAGAGAGGAAAAGAAGTTTCGCGTTTCCGCTCCTCGGACTCTGCTCCAGAATTCAGCGTTACCCGTCCGAAGCAGCGGCGTCATAACAAGTTACTAAACATCACCCGCACCGCCTCCCGGGAGGGGCTGGGTTCCCTCTCGGCTGAGACACGGCCGGGCAGTGCGAGCACAGCGGGGCCAGCGCGTCTCCCCCCAGGGCAACCCAAGGCCCAGAGGGGCCGAGGGAGCCCGACACGAAAACTCCAAAAGTTCCTGAGCAGGGACCTGAACCAAAGGTCTCTGCCCACGGCGCGGGCTGTAGGGCCGCCGCTCCACTTGAGAAAGGGGTCCCCACACCGGAGTAGGGCGAGGGGTTCGCCCCCCGCCGCCGAATCCAGTCCCTGCCTGGGTCGCCGAGTCCCGAGTCCCGAGTCCCGCCCTCTCCCGCAGGGCTCCCGGAGAGGACCTCCGCCTTCTCGCTTCGCCCCTCCGCCTCGCTCAGGAGGAGACCTGCCACGGCCCTGTCTGACCTGTCGCCGCTGGGACCGAGCCGGCAGCGCGAAGCCTCCATGCCCGCCGCCGAGGAAGCCCCACCACGTACACACTCTTCTCTGTGGTCGCCAGAGTGGCTCTGCTGGCAAGCCGCCGCGTCCCGCCTCCTGGCAACCGCGTTCCACACCGTCGCCGCCGCCGATTGGTCCGTGTTCTCGTGGCTCCTGTCTCATTGGCTACTGCCGGGGCAACGATGCGGGAGGGTTGCTAAGGGGCGGGAGGCGAGCGGGAGTTAAACGCGCCTGCGCGGGGTGGGGTGATGCCAGTCAGGGCTTGGTCCTCTGTGGCGCCACTCGGGTCCGGCACTGAAGGGCAAGAGTTTGTTTTGCCTGGGCCTCGTCCGCCGCGCGGCCAGCGGGCGAGTCCGGTCAGAGGAGTCGCCCATACCCCACCAACCGCCACGCACGCAGCGGCTCCCCGCACCCCGCCATTTTACCGAGCCCACTCAGAGCGCTTCCCTAAGTCTGCCCTGTGAGGATGTACAGACCTCTGTCGCTTCCCATTCTGGCCCCTGCCCTGATACCAGAGGCCTTCGTGGACCCGCTCTGGTACCCTCTCCACTCTGCCAGTCACTGCCAGTGAAACGCATCTTCCATAGGCTGGCCTTGACCTTCAACTGCACACAACTCCTTAAGCTTCCCATACTCCAGCCCAAGCTTTCAGGTCATTCTTTGACCTGCTCTTACAGACTCCCCTAAAGCACACGAGGGAATCCAGAGACTCTTTTTTTGAGACAGGGTCTCACTGTCTCGCCCAGACTGCAGTGCAGTGGCCCAATCTCAGCTCACCGCAACCGCCGCCTCCCAGGCTCAGGTGATTCTCCTGCCTCAGCCTCTGAGTACCTGGGATTACAGGCACGGGCCACTACCGCCTGGCTATTTTCGTATTTTAGTAGAGATAGGGTTTCACCATGTTGGCCAGACTGGTCTCTTAACTCCTGACCAAATGATCCACCCGCCTCCGCCTCCCAAAGTGCTGGGATTACAGGCGTGGGCCCGTCCTGGAGACTCAGTTTCCATCTACCTTTCTGCAGCCTGTGGGCTTTCCTCAAACATCCATAGCCCACAGTGAAAGCCCCGGTCTAAAAGTGTACTCGGTCTCCAATAAATCCCGTCCCCAAATGTCAGTCCCTTTCTCCCTACTGACATGCACATAATCCCCACAGAACATCCTGAGTCCTGACAAGTCTCTGCACAAATGGCTTTATGGCATTCTAAGGTCAAAGTTGTTTCCACATTGGTTTTGAACCTACAAGCTAGAACTTTAGGAGGCACACGCTGAGTGGACCGTTACACTGCCTGGGTCAGCCTGCACTCACTGTGTGACCCTGTGCATGGTTCATTCTCTGCGTCAAATTCCCATCTGTAAAATAGGCAGGGTAATCCCTGCTTGATCTAGTTGGGGCTGGACCTGACACAGTAGGTCCAGCTGAATGAATGCTGGATGAGTGGGGTTTAATGAGATGTACTTATGAGTAAAAGGCCATCTGAGACATTCGGTTGACTGGGGAAGTCCTTCTGCATTAATTACAATAAGTAATATTCATTGAAAACTTTCCTTATTTATTTATACACAGTTGAACAGTTACTCAAAGAAATCATTTTCCCACCCTATTTAATATTGACAGATTTCTTCAGTTAGAAACAAAACTCAAAACATAGGCAATCCTAAAGAACTCGTCCATGTCCCCTTTATCTTCCCTGATCTCATATAGTCCCTAAAACGAGGCTTGCTGCCCTTTCTTCTTCTTGCCTTTTCAGCAGATGAGTCAAGGTTGCAGAGGTGGCAGTCAACCATAGTCAAAGAGTTTGATTTTTTTCCATCCATCAGGTCATAGAAGCTGCCACTGAGCCTGACAAGAGCTGGTCCTCAAAACGCAGAATGAATTGGTTTGAATGAGGTGATTAAAGGGTTAATGAGTAGTGGTTAAGGAGACAAAGACCTTTAGTGGATGGGGTAATATTGCTGTATTACTGACAGAAGCAGGATTCTCTAAAAAAACTTTCTGCAGCCATTTACTTACATACATTTTAAAGAGTTACTACAAGATATTTTAAAAATTTAAACAGTTAATACAAGAAAAATATCAAGTGAATAGTTCATGACACTAAACTCAACTGTTCATGACACAAAGTATCTTAGAAAACAAATCTCGGCTGGGTGTGGTGGCTCACACCTGTAATCCCAGCACTTTGGAAGGTCCAGGCCAGCAGATGACTTGAGGTCAGGATTTTGAGACCAGCCTGGCCAACATGGAGAAACCTCATCTCTACTATAAATACAAAAAAATTAGCCAGGCATGGTGGCAGGTGCCTGTAATCCCAGCTACTGGGGAGGCTGAGGCAGGAGCATCGCTTGAACCCAGGAAGTGGAGGTTGCAGTGAGATGAGATCATACCACTGCACTCCAGCCTGGGCAACAGAGCGATATTACATCTCAAAAAACAAAACAAAATAAAACAAACAAACAAAAAAAACCCTGGGAATTGAATTCCTTTATGACTCCAAAAAACATGTGTCTTTTCTATTGAGACTGCTGATGGTAGTCAGCTTTTCACAAGGAATTGGCTTCTGCTCAGCTTCCCTCTCTCCCTGAGGTAAGCAAGCAGGTGCTGTCGTCTCCTCCATGTGACCTTTATTCCATACTTGTCTTCGGGGGTGTCTTCAACCAGAACAGGTCCAGGCTCTGGGCTATCAGGAGTGCCAGTGTGAAGAGAGCAGCTTGGAAGGCTGTTTTCCTTCTGATCTCGGGGAATGAGTTCTTCCTTCACAGACGATGACTCTGGGGTCTGGATATCAGGTGGAATGAACACATAAGGTAAGCTCTGAAGTGCCTGTGCTGACATGTCCCCACAGCTTTGGGGACTGAGCACTGAAACTAAGGGTCTTCTGGAAACATCCTTTTCTGATTCACTGAGGCACTCCCGGATTAAGGGGATCCCCAATGTCTCTGAATTGGAAGACTGCGGACTCTCAAAAGTTAGATGTGGAAACTTGGAGGTGGTAGATTTTCGACTTGAATGTCTTGCCCGGTATTGGTGGTGGTGTTTCCGGTAGGCTGGCAACAAGCTTCCCGCTGTTGTATCAAAATCAGGTGATACCTTAAAAAAAAAAAAAAGAAAAAGTGAGCTGAGCCTAAGTACTAACCTAAGAGAGGAAACTATATCTGATGACCAGACTCTTACATTGGGGTCTAATGTAGTAATGAACACAAAACTAAAACAGCTGTCTAATGGGATAACAACAGGATGCTTTGGGCAAATGACTCCATCTCTCTGGCCGCCAGCCTCCTCGTGTGTAGGAAAGGGGGTGATGTCTCTTTCACGGCATCACACCACAGGGATATAACGTGTCTTCCCCGGGATGGAGTCTCAGTCCGACATCTAGACTGGAGTGCAGCGGCATCATCTCAGCTCACTGCAACTTCTGCCTCCCGGGTTCAGGCGATTCTCCTGCTTCAGCTTCCTGAGTAGCCAGGACTACAGGCGCCTGCCACCACGCCCAGCTATATATATATGTATATTTTTTTGTTTGTTTGTTTGTTTTTGAGACAGAGTTTCGCTCTTGTCACCCAAGCTGGAGTGCAATGGCACTCTGCTCTGCTCACTGCAACTTCTGCCTCCCTGATGCAAGCGATTCTCCTGCCTCAGCTTCCCGTGTAGCTGGGATTACAGGCACGCACCACCATGCCCAGCTACTTTTTGTATTTTTAGTAGAGACGGGATTTTACCATTTTGACCAGGTTGACCTTGAACTCCTGACCTCAGGTGATCCACCTGCCTTGGCCTCCCAAAGTGCTGGGATTACAGGCTTAAGCCACGGCGCCCAGCCAATTTTTGTATTTTTAGTAGAGTCAGGTTTTTACCATGTTGGTCAGACTGGTCTCAAACTCCTGACCTCAAGTGATCCACCCGCCTCAGCCTCCCAAAGTGCTGGGATTACAGGCGTGAGCCACAATGACTGGCCTAGATATAACTTATCTTTAAACTTCATGAGGGTAGAGACCAGTGGTCTTGTTCTTGATTCCCAGCACCTAGCAGAATGCCTGGAACAAAGAAGGCCCTCAGTAAATAATGAAAAGCCAACGCCAAGCACAGGGGATGAGAACTAGCAGAGGACCTGGCATATAATGACTATTCAATAAATGTTCATTCCTACTCTCATCCACAGGATTCTGATGTTTAGGTTTCTTCCACAGTCCTGTAGCAGGATGGTTCTTCCAAGCAGTCCTGAATAAGTTACATTTATTAAATACTCCCAAGCCAAGCTTATGTTTTTGTCTGGCCCTTTTACTACACTACTTTCCCGTTGTATAGTAGCTATATTCTCTTCCCAGGGCTTCTGTTTTTTTTTTTTTTTTTTAATTTTTTTTTTGAGACAGGGTCTCACGCTGTTGCCCAGGCTGGAGTGCAGTGGCAAATCTTGGCTCACTACAGCCTTGACCTCTAGGCTCAAGAGATCTGCCCACCTCAGCCTCCCAAGTAGTTGGGACTACAGGTGCACACCACCATGCCCAGCTAATTTTTCTATTAATATTTTTTAGTCAAGATGGGGTTTTGCCATGTTGTCTAGGCTGGTCTTGAACTCCTGGGCTCAAGCAATCCTCCTGTCTTGGCCTCCCAAAGTGCTAGGATTACAAACATGAGCCACTACACCTGGCCTCTCTTCCCAGGGCTTTTAAGTGGTCAAAATATGACATATGCTATTCTTATGGGATTTTTATTTTTCAAGGCTCAATCCATTAAACAATAAACAGAGTAGCTAGATACTTCATCTTTCACATGAGGTTTGGGGAACAATCTCATTTTTAACTTGTTCTGCCATTGATCAGGCATTCTCACCCAGCTAATGAGTAAAAAACTTTTGCCGGGCACGGTGGCTCAAGCCTGTAATCCCAGCACTTTGGGAGGCCGAGACGGGCGGATCACGAGGTCAGGAGATCGAGACCATCCTGGTGAATGAACCACGGTGAAACTCCGTCTCTACTAAAAAATACAAAAAACTAGCCAGGCGAGGTGGCGGCACCTGTAATCCCAGCTACCTGGGAGGCTGAGGCAGGAGAATGGCGTAAACCTGGGAGGCGGAGCTTACAGTGAGCCACTGCACTCCAGCCCGGGCGACAGAGCGAGAGTCCGTCTCAAAAAAAAAAAAAAAAAAAAACTTTTACACTGAACTCTTTCAGAGGAAAATAGGGGAAGAGAAAGACTCCAGTTCCCACTAACCCATTCCTCAGTTTGAACTGAGAAAAGAAGATGTACCAGGGAAGATGGCTGGCCACAGACAGAAAGAATACATTAACTCCTTGCCCCTGCCCCCATGAATCTTATTCTTTGGAGGCCCTGGTTCAAGGGGCAGAAGAGTCAGCATTCTGGAAAACCTAACAGAGTAAAAGTCAAAGTAGGCCGGGCGCGGTGGCTCACGCCTGTAATCCCAGCACTTTGGGAGGCCGAGGCAGGCAGATCACGAGGTCAGGAGATCGATACCCTCCTGGCTAACACAGTGAAACCCCGTCTCTACTAAAAATACAAAAAATTAGCTGGGCGTGGTGGCGGGCACCTGTAGTCCCAGCCACTCGGGAGGCTGAGGCAGAAGAATGGCATGAACCTGGGAGGTGGCGCTTGCAGTGAGCCGAGATCGCACCGTTGTGCCTCAGCCTGGATGACAGAGCAAGACTCCATCTCAAAAAAAAAAAAAAAAAGAAAAGAAAAAAAAAGTCAAAGTGATAATCCCATGGGCCTACCCAGGAAGTGATGGTGCTGTGGTCAATGGGCTTGCTGGGCACCTGTCGAGTGTGAGTGATGGGAAGCTGTGTAGATGCACAGCTGTGTTTGGGGCCCTCCAGTGGTTGATGGTGGAACAGCAGCTGGGCTTTCTGGGAAGGCTGGCGGCGTTTTTTTCTGGGAGGCATCAACCGGTGAATGAGGAACAGTTAGTAACCACATGATGCTGTTAGCCTTCGGGTTGGGTGATAGGCTCCAATTCCAACCCATGCCTGTAGAGAAGAAACAAAAGCTGAGAACAAAGAATTCCCTAGCTCCTCCTGATCCTCCGCCAGCCAATTCTACCATAAACCTCAAGGCTGTGGGGAGCACGGCCTCCTGCACCTACAACCACCAAACAAAACACAATATTCATATTCAACATTCATCTAACGAACATTTATTGAGTATGTGCTAAGTGTCATGCTGGGTGCTGGGAATTTAAAGATGAATAACCATTTATTCAACCATCATTTACTGAGTGCCAAGCATTTGTAGTGATACAGAGATCATCCCTGTTTCAAGGAGCTGCAAGTCTAGCAAAGGGAAACAGACATTTACAACACAGTATGAGAATATGATATGGTTCCATTCATTCCAAAGGAGGCTTTCTGGAAAGGAAGATATCTGACCTAGGCATGAACGGCATAGAAGAAACAAAAAAGCAAGGAGGGCACTCCAACCTGAGGAAGCGCGCACACAAGGGCACGGGGACAAGAAGGAGCACTGTGAATTCTGGGAATTATAAACTCAATGTATCTGGACACAGAGTATGAAAAGAAAAATGGCAGGAACTGAGGATAAACATGGTGTCAGGATGAGGTAAAAAAAAAAAAAAAAAAAAAAAAAAGGTGACACGGCTGGGGGAGGGGGCTCACGCCTGTAATCCCAGCACTTTGGGAAGCCGAGGCAGGCAGATCACCTGAGGTTGGGAGTTCAAGACCAGGCTGGCCAACATGGTGAAACCTCGTCTCTACTCAATATACAAAAGTTAGGCTGGGAGTGGTGGCTCATGCCTATAATCCCAGCACGTTGGGAGGCTGAGGCGGGCTGATCACTTTACGCCAGGAGTTCAAGGCCAGCCTGGCCAACATGGCAAATCCCACCTCTACTAAAAATACAAAGCTTAGCTAGGCGTGGTGGCACATGTCTGTAGTCCCAGCTACTCAGGAGGCTGAGGATCACTTGAACCCAGGAGCTGGAGGTTGCAATGAGCTGAGATTGTGCAACTGCACTCTGACCTGGGCAGCAGAGCTAGACTCTGTCTCAAACAAACAAACAAACAAATAAAAAAGATGTATTTTAAAAATAAAAAAGAGTGTAGTGGTGCATGCCCGTAATCCCAGCTACATGGGAGACTGAGGTAGGAGAATCGCTTGAACCTGGGAGGTGGAGGTTGCAGTGAGCTGAGGTTGCACCACTGCACTCCAGCCTAGGAGACAAAGCGACTCATCTCCAAAACAAACAAACAAACAAACAACAGGTGACACCATATGAGTTTAGACTTTAAGCAGAAGAATCTGAGCCCACCTGGCTTTTAAAAACTTTTTCACTGCAGATAATGTCAAATATGCACTAAAGTGGACTGAATAACATAATGGGCCGTGTGTACCGATCATCCAGCTCCAGTAACTATCAGCCAGGCTAACCGTGACCCATTTACACCCCAGCCACTTCTTCTATCCCTGGATTATTTTGAAGAAAATGTATTCGGCCAGGCACAGTGGCTCATGCCTGTAATCCCAGCACTTTAGAAGGCCAAGGTGAGTGGATCACCTGAGGTCGGGAGTTCGAGACCAGCCTGACCACGTGGAGAAACCCTGTCTCTAAGAAAAATACAAAATTAGCTGGGCGTGGTGGCGCATGCCTGTAATCCCAGCTACTCGGAGGCTGAGGCAGAAGAATCGCTTGAACCCAGGAAGCAGAGGTTGCGGTGAGCAGAGATCACACCACTGCACTCTAGCCTGGGCAACAAGAGTGAAACTCCATCTCAAAAAAAAAAAGAAAAGAAAAGAAAAAGAAAATATAG
>NW_016804048.1:1892892-1901396 GCF_001698545.2 Rhinopithecus bieti
TCTCGGCCTCCCAAAGTGCTGGGATTACAGGCTTGAGCCACCGCGCCCGGCCAAAAAGAAAATATATTCTATGATTCCCATTAATACGACTAAATAAATACATAAATGCTTTAACATTAACAAATATCCAGCCAGCTAGTGTTCCCATTTTCTTTTTTTTCGAGACAACATGATCATGGCTCACTATAGCCTTAACCGCCCAGGCTCAGGCGATCCTCCCACCTCAGCCTCCCAAGTAGCTAGGATTACAGCATGTGCCCGGCCTCTCTATACTTTTTATTCCTTTCCAACTAGAATGTAAGCACCACAAGGGCAGAGGGCATGTTATTCTCTGGTATATATTTTCAGCACCTGGAACAGTGCCTAGCACAGGCGCTCAGTAAATATTTTTCGAATGAATGAATGAACAAATGGATATATATATTTTTTGTGTTTTCCATAACATGTTAGTTCCTTAAGAATAGAAACTTTGGCGGGGCATGGTGGCTCACGCCTGTAATCCCAGCACTTTAGGGGGCTGAGGGGGGCAGATTACTTGAAGTCAGGAGTTCAAGACCAATCTGCCCAACATGGTGAAACTCCGTCTCTACTAAAAATAGAAAAATTAGCCAGGCGTCATGGCAAACACCTATAATCCCAGCTACTCAGGAGGCTGAGACAGGAGAATCGCTTGAACACGGGAGGCAGAGGTTGCAGTGAGCGGAGATCACACCACTGCACTCCAGCCTGGGCAACAGAGCAAGATTCAGTCTAGAAAATAAACAAAAAGCTACCGCAGGAATCCAGTGGAAAGATGACAGTGGTAGCAATGGCTATAAGAGAGGAGACCACCCCTCATATTGTCTTATGCCCAATTTCTGCCTCCAAAGAAAGAAAAAGTAAAAACTAAAAGGCAGAAATGAAATCCACAAGCGGACAGCCCAGAGCCACACACTGGGGCTGGTAGTTAAAGATCGACCCCTGACCTAATTGGTTCTCTTATCTATAGATTACAGACATTGTATAGAAATGCACTGTAAAATCCCTATCCTGTTTTGTTCTGATCTAATTACTGGTGCATGCAGCCCCAGTCACGTACCCCTACTTCCTCAATCGATCACGACCCTCTCACGTGCACCCCCTTAGAGTGGTGAGCCCTGAAAAGGGACAGAAATTACTCACTCGGGGAGCTTGGCTCTTGAGACAGAAGTCTTGCTGATGCCCCCAGCCAAATAAACCCCTTCCTTCTTTAACTCAGTGTCTTGAGTTTTGTCTGCGGCTCGTCCTGCTACAGCTATAGTTTTGAAATTCATGACTTGCTGAAAGTCATCAGTACGTTGCTCAGCAATCCTGTTTCCTTGATCAACTCATTCTCCACAAAGATTATCTTAACATTTCTCTAAGCTAGGTGCAGTAGCTTACGCCTGTAATCCCAGAACTTTAGGAGGCTGAGGTGGGAGAACTGCTTGAGGACAGGAGTTCAAGACCAGCCTGGGCAACATAGTGAGACCTTGTCTCTACTAAAAATGTAAAAGAATAATTAGCTGGGCATGGTGGCATGCACCTGTAGTCCCAGCTACTTGGGAGGCTGAGGTGGGAGGATCACTTGAGCCCAGGAATTTGAAGATGTGGTGAGCTATGACTGTGCCACTGCACTCTAGCCTAGGTGACAGACAGACCCTATCTCTAAATAAATAAATAAATAAATAAATAAAGTGGAAAATTTTTTTCTTTGTTTTGAAACGAAGTCTCACTCTGATGCCCAGGCTGGAGTGCAGTGGCGCAATCCGGCTCACTGAAACCTCCTCCTGGGTCCAAGTAATTCTCCTGCCTCAGCCTCCCAAGTAGCCGGGATTACAGGCACCCTCACCACGCCCAACTAATTGTAGTATTTTTTAGTAGAGATGGGGTTTCACCATGTTGGCCAGGCTGGTCTTGAACTCCTGACCTCAGGTGATCTGCCCACCTCGGCCTCCCAAAGTGCTGGGATTACAGGCGTGAGCCACCGCGCCCAGACTGAACATTTTTAAAATCATTTTTAGAGAAGGGGTCCTGTTCTGTCACTCAGGCTGGAGTACAGTGACACGATCATTGCTCACTGCAGCCTCAAACTCCTGGGCTCAATAGATCCTCTTGCCTCAGCCTCTCAAATAGCTGGGAATATAGACAAGCACCACCACAGCTGATTAGTTTCTTATTTTATTTTTTGTAGAGATGGGGTCTTGCTATGTTGTCCAGACTGGTCTTGAACTCCTGGGCTCAAGTGATTCTCCTGCCTCAGCCTCCCGAAGTGCTTGGATTCCAGGTGTGAATCACCATACCCTGCCCACTTTCTTAGAGCTTCAGAATATCCCTTTTCTCTTAACAAATGACTTTACTTCCTACTTGACAAAGAATACATAAGACATCAAAGGAAATACTCTCATTTTCCAGAAAACAAACATACAAACCTATGCATGTCAGTGTTTAACTTCTTTCTGCTCTAATTAGAGGTCAGTTCACTCTGCTATCTAAGTCCTTCCCCTCTGGTTGTGCTTTGGAGCTGTTCTCACTTGGAGCTGTTCTCACTTTTCTCTGGCAAACTCATCTGCCTGTATACCCACCTAGAAGTAGATGACTTCGATATTTACATATTCATTTTAGAATTCCTTACGTTTGGGACCCAAATATCCCACGACCTACCTGAACAGCAACAGCAACTAGATATTTCTTTCTTTTTTTTTTTTTTGAGATTGATTCTCACTCTGTCGCCCAGGCTGGAGTGCAGTGGTGCGATCTCAGCTCACTGCAAGCTCTGCCTCCCAGGTTCACGCCATTCTCCTGACTCAGCCTCCCAAGTAGCTAGGACTACAGGTGCCCACCACCACGCCCGGCTAATTTTTTGTATTTTAGTGGAGACGGGGTTTCACCGTGTTAGCCAGGATGGTCTCGATCTCCTGACCTCGTGATCCGCCCGCCTCGGCCTCCCAAAGTGCTGGGATTACAGGTGCAGGCCACAGCGCCCGGCCGCAACTAGATACTTCAAATGCACCTCAAATTCAACATGTGTAAGGCACAGCACAGTGGCTCACACCTGTAATCCCAGTACTTTCAGAGGTCAGGGTGGGTGGATCACTTGAGCTCATGAGTTTGAGACCAGCCTGGGAAATACAGTGAAACCCAAACTCTACAAAAAATTAGGTGGACGCGGTTGTGTGCACCTGTAGTTCCAGCTACTTAGGAGGCTGAGGTGGGCAGATCACTTGAGCCCAGGAGGCGGAGGTTGTGGCGAGCTGAGATCGTGCTACTGAACTCCAGCCTGGGTGACAGAGTCAGAACTCTTTCAAAAAAAGAAAAGAAAAAAAAAAATTCAACAAGTTCAAAACTGAACTTGGCCAGGCACAGTGGCTCATGCCTGTAATGCCAACACTTTGGGAAGTAAAGGTGGGAGGATCACTTGAGCCCAGGAGTTCAAGATCAATCTGGGCAACAGAGTGAGACCCTGTCTCTATAAAAAATACAAAAATTAGGCCAGGCACGGTGGCCTACACCTGTAATCCCAGCAGTTTGGGAGGCCGAGGTGGGCTGATCACGAGGTCAGGGGATCGAGACCATCCTGGCTAACATGGTGAAACCCCGTCTCTACTAAAAATACAAAAAAATTAGCCAGGCGTGATGGTGGGCACCTGTGGTCCCAGCTACTCAGGAGGCTGAGGCAGGAGAATGGCGTGAACCCGGGAGGCGGAGCTTGCAGTGAGCCGAGATCACGCCACTGCACTCCAGTCCAGGCAACAGAGCGAGACTCCGTCTCGGGGGGGAAAAAAATTAGCTGGGTGTAGTGGTGTGTGCCTGTAGTCCCAGCCATTCAGGAGGCTGAGGTGGGAGGATCACCTGAGCCCAGGAGGTTGAGGTTGTAGTGAGCCAAGGTCATGCCACTGAACTTCAGCCTGGGGGACAGAGTAACACCCTGTCTCTAAAAAATAAAAGATAAATAAAATAAATATATGAAGTTTTTTTTTTTTTGAAAAAAACTGAACTCATTCTGAGCATTGTTTTGTAGTAAAAAAACAAAAACTGAATTCACGATCATTCCCTTGATAACTCCACCCCCACCCCTTGGCCAAAGTGATTATCTTCCAGGGCCCTTGGTCAGGGAATGGTGTCATTATTCCTTCAGTTATGCAGCCAAAAATCTTGACACTTCTCCCATCCAACCCACCACAAGCCCTGTCAACTTTACCTCTTAACCATGTTTTCGTAATGCCCCTTTTTCACGCTGTCTCCTTCTTTCTCTTCTCTCTCTCGCCGCCACCCTTTTTTAAGCTCCAGCAGTTCTTGCCTGGAGTACTGCAATATCCAACTGTTCTGCCCTAATCCACTCTAGCAAAGCCCACTATAGACTGACCTTTTAAAATGCAAATCTGACCTGGGTTCACTTCTGCTTGAAGCTTATGATTGGCTTCCTTTAATATCTTGGACAAGCACAAAACTTCTCTGTATGGCTAAGGCCGCACTTCCCCTGACTCTAGCTTCAACTCACACCACACTCCATTCAGGTAATCAGCTCAAACTCCTCAGATATTCCTTCGCCTTTGTACTCACTGTGCTTCCTCCTGCCATCCATCCAGCCTTTGCACGCCTGATTCCCTCTGCTCAGCGGGGCTCCCTCCTTTCTTTGTAAAAGGCATCAGCTCTCACACCAAGCTCTCATTAGAAAAGCCTTTCCTGTCTTACCTCTCAAGATCTTATTGTAAATACTCAAAGTATCATTAACCTCTACTGTTTCACTTTACAGCAATAATGCCACATTTGTTTGTTCGTTTTGGAGACGGTATCTTCCTGTCGCCCAGGCTGGAGTGCAGTGGTGTGATCACGGCTCACCATAGCCTCCACCTCTCGGCTTCAGGTGATCCTTCCACCTCAGCCTCCAGAGACTACAGGCATGCACCACCACGCGCGGCTAATTTTTAGTAGAAAAGCGGTTTCGCTATGTTGGCCAGGCTGGTCTCGAACTCGTGACCTCAAATGATCCACCCGCCTAGGCCTCCTAAAGTGCTGGGATTACAGGCGGGGGCCACTATGCCCAGCCCACATTTGTTTATTTGATTATTTTATTTTTTTTTTAATTTTTAAATTTTTTTTGAGACAGAGTCTCACTTTGTTGCCCAGGCTGGAGAGTGCAGCAGTGCAGTCTTGGCTCACTGCAACCTCCGCCTCCCAGGTTCCAGCAATTCTCCTGCCTCAGCCTCCCAAGTAACTGGGACTACAGGCATGTGCCGCCATGCCCGGCTAATTTTTTCTTTTTATTAGTAGTAGAGATGGGGTTTCACCATGTTCGCCAGGTTGGTCTCGAACTCCTGACCTCAGGTGATCCGCCTGCCTCGGCCTCCCAAAGTGCTGGGATTACGGGCGTGAGCCACCGCGCCCGGCCTATTTGATTCTTTTAAAATGTCAGTGCCCCTCTTCCACGATTGGACTATGAGCCCAGGGCAAGGAAAGAACCTTGTCTGCCATTGTATCTTCAGGGCCTAGCGGGGCCTGGCAGAGCCGTTGCTCAACTAGACTGGTTGACTGAGGAAATAAATAAAGCACCACCGTCTACCACAGCCGAAGGCTTGGCTTTGGGAGGGACCAAAGACGGGTCAGCACTTGAAGATTTCGCGCTGAGGTTGGGTTCCTGGGGCTGACATTTTTTTCAAGATGGAAGAAAGCTGAGCTAATACGCAGCCCTCAAAGAACCCTCAGTCTAATCGGGGGCAGCAGACGATCCTTCACTGTACGAAAATGGGGTACGATTTTCCCCAGGAAGGAAATCAACTGAAGCCGACCTTGGAAAAGGGGAGCAGAGCAGCCTGAGGGGCAGCGGGGGCGTGTCGCCCGGCGTGACTAGGGCGGCGGGGAAAGCGGACCCAGGGACCCGGGCCTATCGCGCCGCTGCCGCACATCCCGAAACTGTCCCTCCGCTCGCCCACCCACGCGGCGGGAACCCCTCCGGCCCCTCCCAGGCCCCACGGCCACTTCTTCCCCCACAAGCCGGCCTGCCGCCCGCCTTACCAGCCCGGGCCGGACCGGGCCGCAGCTCCTGTCAGACCGCACAGCCTTCGAGCCCGGAATGCCGAGACAAGGCCGGCGCCGATTGGCGACGTTCCGTCACGTGACCTTAACGCTCCGCCGGCGCCAATTTCAAACAGCGGAACCAACTGAAAGCTCCGGTGCCAGACCCCACCCCGGCCCCGGCCCGGGACCCCTCCCCTCCCGGGATCCCCGGGGTTCCCACCCCGCCCGCACCGCCGGGGACCCGGCCGGTCCGGCGCGAGCCCCCGTCCGGGGCCCTGGCTTGGCCCGCAGGTTGGAGGAGCCCGGAGCCCGCCTTCGGAGCCACGGCCCAACGGCGGCGGCGACTGCAGTCTGGAGGTGAGCGGGATACAGGAATGGAGTCCCAGGCCTGGCCTGGGCACAGGCGGGGAGCGAGGCCTCCGGGCGCGGAGGTCAGGGCGTCTAGCAGCAGGGCACGGGCCACGAGTGGAGGTTTGGGCCACACGGGAAGAATCTGAGCCAGGATGCAAATGTGTTCTGCATCCAACCTCCTGGCCGGGGCCTTCTCACTACTTGAAGCGCCCCTTGGCCTTCCCTGGAAGTCTGACCTCTGCACCCTGCCCACGGCCTCGGGAGGGCTGGGGTGGCCTTTCTTAGGCCGACTGTAGCTGAGATGAAGACTGAGCTTGTAGTGCGTTGAGTCAAAGACCAACCTGCACACATACTCCCTTGCTCCCAGGCTCTCTCACCACTAGGCAACACTGCCTCCATCTTACCCATTTGCAGGGCCCTTCTCCTGGTTCCTGAGAATGCAGCAATATTTCCCCGCTCAGGACGGAGATGGCTCAGAGGACCACTCTGGAAGTTTCCCGAGCAAGAAAGTGTTGGCAATAATAATATCAGGCTGGTCAGGAAGTAGAAGAAAAAATTAAGACCTAGATATCCTGCGGAAAAAGAGGAATCATATCTACTGATCGATGCGGGGAGAGAGGGAAGCCTGGAAAGATCTGAAGTGAAAGTAAAACTGAGATTTGAAGGTGGAGCTGTGGAGGGCCTGTGAACTCTGCAGGTGACAAATGTCAAAAAAATCACAGTTGCTTTTCAGGGAGAGAATAAGTGTCCAAAAAAAGAGACAGCCAATTCCTCTGTCTCCCAAAGGTCCATGAAATAGAATTATACAATTTTGCTTAATGGTAGAGTATTCCATGTATCTATTAAAATCAACAAAAGGCTGGGTGCAGTGGTTCACGCCTGTAATCCCAGCACTTTGGGTGGCCGAGGCGGGTGGATCATCTGAGGAGTTTAAGACCAGCCTGGTAAACATGGTGAAACCCTGTTTCTACTTAAAAAAAAAAAAAAAGTTAGCCTGGCGTGGTGGTGGGTGCCTGTAATCGCAGCTACTCGGGAGGCTGAGGCAGGAGAATCGCTTCAACCCGGGAGGTGGAGGTTGCAGTGAGCTGAGATTGTGCCATTGCACTCCAGCCTGGGTGACAAGAGTGAAACTCCCCCTCAAAAAAAAAAAAAAAAATTTAAAAAAATCAACAAAAGACTTAAAAAAAAAAAGACTATGCTGTTAGCATTTTAGAACCACCTTAGTGTATTGATGATAGCTCATTCTGGTAGTAAGGAGACAGGGGTTATAGTCTTTTTTCTGGAAAAGAAATTAATAAAATGTCATGCTTAGAAAGTTAAAATATGTATAACCACATGCAAGTACTAAAGTGCCACTGTCTAAATACAGTACAAATTGTAAAAGAACACATTCTTTTTAAATTAGAGCAAGTATAATAGCCTGTGAAATAAATGTCACCCTCTAAAGTTGTTCAGTGAACAAGCTGCACAACTTTACATGGGCCTTCAATAGAGGTTTCCATTTTATGTGAGGTTTTGTAAACTGGGAGATGATTTTTCCAGTAGTGTGGCAATAGTACAACCTGCCTTTCTTCCCTGATTCTGTGTACACTGGTCCTATTTACGAAGTAACATAAAAATTAAAAGGCTTGGCCAGGTGTGGTAACTCATGCCTGTAATCCTAGCACTTTGGGAGGCCGAGCCAGGTGGATCACCTGAGTTCAAGACCAGCCTGAGCAACATAGTGAAACCCTGTCTCTACTAAAAATACAAAAATTAACCAGGTGTGGTGGCGGGCGCCTGTAATCCCACCTACTCAGGAGGCTGAGGCATGGGAATCGCTTAAACCCAGGTGGCAGAGGTTGCAGTGGGCTGAGATTGTGCCACTGCATTCCAGCCTGGGTGACAGAGTGAGACTCTGTCTCAAAAAAAAAAAAAAAAAAAAAATTAAAAGGCCTTATCTTAGAATGGATTATGGGATCAGAGTTTTGTCAGGACTCCTAACTACCATATGCTTTCCTATTCTAGCATCTTCCATTCCTGTCCATACAGTCATTGCAAGTGATCTATTTATATTATAGTAGGCAATTATAAAGATTTCCACATATTTGTGGCTATCCCATCCACTTCTTTTTTTTTTTTTTTTTTTTTTTTTTTTT
>NW_016804048.1:1904900-1967676 GCF_001698545.2 Rhinopithecus bieti
TTTTTTTTTTTTTTTTTTTGAGACAGAGTCTCACTCTGTCTCAACCAGGCTGGAGTGCAATGGCGCAGTGTTGACTCACTGCAGCCTCCGCCTCCCAGGTTCGAGCGATTCTCCTATCTCAGCCTCCTGAGTAGTTGGAACTACAGGTGTGTGCCACCACACCCAGCTAATTTTGTATTTTTGGTAGAGATGGGGTTTCACCATGTTGGCCAGGCTAGTCTTGAACTCCTGACCTCGGGAGGTCCACCCGCCTCGCCCTCCCAAAGTGCTAGGATTACAGGTGTGAGCCACTGCACCCAGCCTGCTAGCCACCAATTCTGATGGACATACTGGGCATCTGATGAGGCAGCTAAGTGGGGTGTCGGATGATTTTCCCTCTAGCAGATGGTGAGGCAGCAGGCTGCACTATCAACAAGAGCCTATCCAACATCCAGTGGCTCCGAAAGATGAGTTCTGATGGACTGGGCTCCTGCAGCATCAAGCAAGAGATGGAGGAGAAGGAGAATTGTCACCTGGAGCAGAGACAGGTTAAGGTGAATTGTTCTGTCCCTCACTAAAGAAATCAGATCCAGTGCAGGGAATTCCTAGGTAGGGAAATGGATCAAGTGGCCTGATGGACCAGACTTGCCGAGTTCTGGTATTAACTCTCCACTTCATGCTATTCTGTGTAACTTTTGAGCTACTTTTCTGCCTGGGATCTTTTCTCCCCGATCTGTGAAATTTCCTTGAGGGCAGATTCCCTTGTTCACTCTGTATTCCAACGAACAGCACTGGGTTTAGTATTCTGTCCTTAGTAGGTATTCAGGAAATGATTAAGAGGTCTTCACTTTGGGAATCCACTTGAACTTTAAAGATGTCTCCCAACAGTATGAACAGTATAAATTGAATATAATATAATAAGGTAATTTTATTAGAAGATATAATATTAATAGCAGATAAAGTCAGTTTATATATACATTTTTTTTTTAAGACAGCGTCTTGCTCTGTTGCCCAGGCTGGAGCGCAATGGTGCAATCATGGCTCTCTGCAGCCTCGACCTCCTAGGCCTAGCTGATCCTCCCACCTCGACCTCCCAGGCTCAGCTGATCCTCCCACCTCGACCTCCCAGGCTCAGCTGATCCTCCCACCTCAGTCTTCCGAGTAGCTGGGACTCAGGTGCACGCCACCATGCCCAGCTAATTTTTGTATTTTTTGTAGAGATGGGGTTTTGCCCTGCTGCCCAGGCTGATTTCAAATTCCTGGGCTCTAGGGATCCTCCTGCCTCAGCCTCCCAAAGTGCTGGGATTACAGGCATGAACCACCAGCCTGGCCTAGATACGAATTTTAAATACATCCCTAGCAATCAAAATTGAATCCAATTGTGTAGTCTGGGTTGTTTTTTTTCCACAGTTACCAATATAATACATCTAGATTCTATTGTATATATGTGTTAATCATTCATTCAGCAACCTTTATTTTCTTTTCTTCTCAACTTTTATTTTAGGTTCGGGGGCACATGCGCAGGTGTGTTACATGGGTATATTGTGTGTTGCTGGGCTTTAGCGCACAAATGATTTTGTCCCCCAGGTAGTAAGCATAGTAGCTGCTGGGTAGTTTTTCCATCTCCCCATCTTCCCACGCTCCACCCTCAAGTAGGCCCTGTTGTCTACTGTTGCCTTTTTCGTATCCATGTGTGCTCAATGTTTAGCTCTTCCTTTTTTTTTTTTTGAGGCGGAATCTTGCTGTCTCCCAGGCTGGAGTGTAGCAGTGCGATCTCAGCTCATTGCTACCTCCACCTCCCAGGTCAAGCGATTCTCCTGCCTCAACCTCCTGAGTAGCTGGGATTACAGGTGCCCGCCGCCACGCCTGGCTAATTTTTGTATTTTTAGTAGAGATGGGGTTTCACTAGGTTGGCCAGGCTGGTCTTGGACTCCTGACATCATGATCCGCTCGCCTCGGCCTCCCACAGTGCTGGGATTACAGGTGTGAGCCACCGCGCCCAGCCTTGTTTTTGGTTTTTTTGTTTTTTCTCTCTTTGAGACGGATTCTCGCTCTGTCGCCAGGCTGGAGTGCAGTGGTACAATCTCTGCTCACCGAAACCTCTGCGTCCCAGGTTCAAGTGATTCTCCTGCCTCAGCCTCCCAAGTAGCTGGGACTACAGGCACCCGCCACCACACCCGGCTAATTTTTTTATTTTTAGTAGAGACAGGGTTTCACCATGTTGGCCGGGATAGTCTCAATCTCTTGAGCTCGTCATCCTCCCGCCTCAGCCTCCCCAAGTGTTGGGATTACAGGCGTGAGCCACCATACCCGGCCTAGTTCCTACTTATAAGTGAGAACATGCAGTATTTGTTTTTCTGTTCCTGCATTAAATCACTTAGGATCATGGCCTCCAGCTCAACAATGTTTAAAAGTGAAAATCTGGCCAGGCGCGATAACTCATGCTTGTAATCGCAGGGCTTTGGGAGGCCGAGGTGGGTGGATCACCTGAGGTCAGGAATTCGAGACCAGCCTGACCAACATGGAGAAACCCCGCCTCTACTAACAATACAAAATTAGCTGGGCATGGTGGTACATGCCTGTAATCCCAGCTACTCAGGAGACTGAGGCAGGAGAATCACTTGAACCCAGGAGGCAGAGCTTGTGGTGAGCCAAGATCGCGCCATTGCACTCCAACCTGGGCAGCAAGAGCAAAACTCCGTCTCAAAAAAAAAAAAAAGTGAAACTGTACATGTATGTGTACGTAAGTAAATATTACTTGTGCTATAAACATAAAATTTGTGTACTTTAGAAAGTAATATCTCAGTTTTTAAAAATGTGAGCATGGTGGCTCACAATTGTAATCCCAGCACTTTGGGAGGCCAAGGTGGGCAGATTACTTGAGTGCAAGAGTTCTAGGGCAGCCTGGGCAACATGGCAAAACCCTGGTCTCTACTAAAAATACAAAAAAAAACAAAATAGCCGGACACAATGGCTCACGCCTGTAATCCCATCACTCTGGGAGGCCGAGGCAGGTGGATCACCTGAGGTCAGGAGTTCGAGACTAGCTTAGCCAATATTGTGAAACCCCATCTCCACTAAAAATACAAAAAAAGTAGCCGGGCGTGGTGGCAGGCACCTGTAATCCCAGCTACTTGGGAGGCTGAGACAGGAGAATCGCTTGAACCCAGGAGGCAGAGGTTGCAGTGAGCCAAGATTGCACCATTGCACTCCAGACTGGGCAACAAGAGTGAAACTCCATCTAAAAAAATAAAATAGCCAGGCGTGGTGGTTTATGCCTGTAGTCCCAGCTACTTGGAGGCTGAGACAGAAGGATCACTTGAGCCTGGGGAGGTCAAGGCTGCAGTGAGCTGTGATCTGGCCACTACACTCTATCCTGGGTGACACAGTGAGATCCTGTCTCAAAAAAAGAAAAAATGTGAATGATCAGATCTTTGCCTAAAACTTAGCTAACTGTGTGCTTTGCAGGCATTGTCTGACTCATGCTCTTGGGAATATTTCTCTCATACAAACATTGAAATGAGATGGGTTTATTCACAACACATCAGGAATAGAAATGGGACTAAGACCTAGGTTTCTTGACCCACAAGTCTGAAAAATGGGCGTGGTTTTAGTGTAACGTCAATGCTTTGAGAATCAAAGTACATACTCAAACTTTCCTGAGAAATTGCAGCTGGAAGGGACTGGATTTTCTCCAAATTCAACAAAATGAACGATGACAGTTTCTTATTGCCTAGGGTCTAGGCTAGATCATCTCCAAGATCCTTCCCAACTCTAAACTTGTATTCTATGAGATAGTGGTCTTAGATGAGTTTGTTTCTAGTACCATCCTATGGGATAAAGGTTTCTCTAGATGTTCTTTAAGGGCTTGGGTTGGGGTAGTTCTCATGAACTCTTTCGTGTCATTCCCTTTGTCATAATCCTCAGGTTGAGGAACCTTTGAGACCATCAACGTCCTGGCAGAACTCTGTGTCTGAGCGGCCACCCTACTCTTACATGGCCATGATACAATTCGCCATCAACAGCACTGAGAGGAAGCGCATGACCTTGAAAGACATCTATACTTGGATAGAGGACCACTTTCCCTATTTTAAGCACATTGCCAAGCCAGGCTGGAAGGTAATATGTCCCAATGCAACCAAAATCAAGGTCAGTCCAGCCTGACAGTCTGTCTCCAGTGCTGTGCTGCAACTTGTATCTGGGACAGCAGTTAAGTGCAAAGGATACTAGAATGATAAACATATCTTTTGGGTTGTGACTCAATCTTATTGAATCCAGGCAAAATCATTCACAAGAGCTCTTTAACTACTTCATCTGTTACTACCTCAAGTTCATGAAGAGTCTTCAATGTAGCACTCAAGCCCACTTTTCTGCTACACTGAACAGCAGTCCTAGATGCAGCAGCTAGAGTGGCTACGTAGTTTTATGAAAATGTCTTGATTAAAAAAAAAGAATGCTGTGAACCTTATGACCCAAGATGTCATCTCCTATAGCGTCACATACCATTTCTAGTGGGCAGGGGTTTTCCTTTCACTTCATTCATGGAAAGACCAAGATGCCTGGGAGTCAACGTAGCTCACCCAGTTGGTTGGTGTCAGAGCCACAAATTAGGTCTTCTCATGGGTGCTCAGTTCCAAGCCAAGTGTGCTTTGTTGTCCTCATGGTAGAACTCTTTCTTTTTTTTGAGACAGAGTCTCGCTCTGTCACCCAGGCTGGAGTGCAATGGCAGATCTCAGGTCACTGCAACCTTCAACTACGAGGTTCAAGCGATTCTCCTGCCTCAGCCTCCCGAGTAGCTGGGACTACAGGCACCCACCACCACACTTGGCTAATTGTTTTTGTATTTTTAGTAGAGACGGGTTTGACCATGTTGGTCAGGGTGGTCTCGAACTCCTAACATCAAATGATCTGCCTGTCTCGGCCTCCCAAAGTGCTGGGATTACAGGCATGAGCCACTGCACCTGGCCCCTCATGGTAGAACTCTTAACTAACTTTACTCCCTTCCATCAGCTTACTTTCCTAGTTTTTTTTTTGTTTGTTTGGTTTTTTGTTTGTTTGTTTGTTTGTTTGTTTTTTGAGACAGGGTCTCACTCTGTTGCCTGGGCTGGAGTACAGCCTTAGCCCCCTGGGCTCAAGCTCTTCCCTCCTCAACCTCCCAAGTAGTTGGGATAACAGGTGCACTACCACAGTCCACTAATTTTTGTTGTTGTTGTTGTAAAGACAGTTGCCCAGGCTGGTTACTATGTTGCCCAGGCTGGTCTGAACTCCTAGTCTCAAGCACTCCTCCTGCCTTAGCCTTTCAGTGCACTGTGATTACAGGTGTGAGCCACCACACCCAGCCTTAATTTCCTAGTTTCCTGTTTGCTTGTTTGTTTGTTTGAGGCAGGGCCTCACTCTGTCAACCAGGCTGAAGTGCAGTGACACAATCTTGGCTTGCTTCAACCTCTGCCTCCCAGGTTCAAGTGATTCTCCTGCCTCAGCCTCCCGACTAGTTGGGACTACAGGCATGTGCCACCATGCCTGGCTAATTTTTATATTTTTGACAGAGACAGGGTTTCACCATGTTTGCTAGGCTGGTCTCAAACTCCTGGCCTCAAGTGATCCACTCGCCTCGGCCTCCCACAGTCCTGGGGTTATAGGCGTGAGCCACCATGCCAGGCCTAATTCCCTAGTTTCTTAATTTCTCTGACCCACCTGTCTTGCTATTGATCACTGCCTCACAGTCTTACTCTGCTTTTCTAGCCCCTGACAGCTATCCAGGTCTTTTCTTTATCACAATCTAAGGTTGGCATCAGTCTTTATTCCCGTAGAATAGATGGGTTTATGGCTGAGGGTGACAGCTCTGCGGTGTGGAGTGTGAGGAGAGTTGCCGGGAGACAGGGCTACAAAGACACCAGACAAAGCGTGTGCTAAGCACAGTGGGAGGGGCCTGAGGCTGGTTTCCCCATGTGTTTGAAGGGTGATGTTTCTGAATCTAAAGTAGCTGATAACCAGTTGTCTTGCTCTTCTTCCAGAACTCCATCCGCCACAACCTTTCCCTGCATGACATGTTTGTCCGGGAGACGTCTGCCAATGGCAAGGTCTCCTTCTGGACCATTCACCCCAGTGCCAACCGCTACTTGACATTGGACCAGGTGTTTAAGGTGAATGCCCTGCTTTTCTCTAAATAGGGCCTAAGTTGGAGCCATCTCAAAAGGGAAAAAAAAAGCCATCTCAAAAGGAAACAAGTTCTGCTAGTGATGCTTTCATTTGATCGGGGGAGAGTTAGAAGCCAGCTACCCAATTAGTGACTTGCACAAAACCCACTGAATTAAGTACAGTTGACAAATACCAAATGACACATTTTTGTGCTAGACCAGAGCAAGGAGAGGACTGTTCTGACCCAACAGAGAGGGCTTCCCAGGGCAGTGTTTTCCTAACTTCCCTATGAATGGGAATTGCCTGGGACATTGTTAAAACACAGCTTCCCAGACCCCTCTCTTGGGGTTCTTGATTTAGTGCTTCTGGGATGGGCCCAGGAATTTGTATTTTTAGCAAGCATCTCAGATGATTCTGGGAATGCTTGCTCTAAAAAAAGCCCTTCCTGCCGGGTGTGGTGGCTCACGCCTGTAATCCCAGCACTTTGGGAGGCCGAGGCAGGTGGATCACCTGAGGTCGGGAGTTCGAGACCAGCCTGACCAACATGGAGAAACCCCGTCTCTACTAAAAATACAAAATTAGCCGGGTGTGGTGGCGCATGCCTGTAATCCCAGCTACCTGGGAGGCTGAGGCAGGAGAATCCCTTGAACCCAGGAGCCAGAGGTTGTGGAGAGCCGAAATCGTACCACTGCAGTCCAGCCTGGGCAATAAGAGTGAAACTCCGTCCAAAAAAAAAAAAAAAGCCCTTCCTTAGGCTGGAGACCAGAAGCTGAGCTACCAGAACGTCTTTTCAGAAAGAAGCTATTTTGGTATTCCAGAGTCCCTATAAGGCTGCAGCCATTCTCCTGGGAGGGACAGTTGTCTGGGGTGTCTTTTGCCATCAGTCAGGAATCGGTGTTTTTCCCGATCTGGTCAAATGGACCACGTTGGTGGTAACTTCATCTCCTTTCTCTCCCACAATGCCTGGCCGCCACCAGCCACTGGACCCAGGGTCTCCACAATTGCCCGAGCACTTGGACTCAGTAAGGTTCTTTCCCTCTGGCTCGGGGCTTGGCCGTGTTTTCCTTTCACTGCTCAGCATGGCTTTATGGACAGAGACAAGCTGTGATGTGGGGAAGGGTGCCTATGGCCATGTGACTACCAGCTCCAGACACAGAACACCCTGAGGCTCGGGCACACACCCACGTCCCTCCCCTCCCATGGGCATCACAGGGGCACGCTGAGCAGAGCGGGGCATGGCAGGGGAGCATGCCGCAGCGGCCACAAGCGCATGGCGCCGGCCTCACGGGCGGCAGTGCGCTCGCTCACTTTTGTGCCTAGCTTTTCTTTGTCACGCATATAGCTACCTGCTCTGGCATCCCCCAGGGGTGTTGAGGACACGTGGGTGAGGCGGTAGTGCCACTCTGCCATCACGTGTCTGTAGGCCACCCACCGGCCCACTAATCATGGTTTTGGAGGCCGCTCGCCTGCGTCCATCCCCTCAGGTTGGCCTCCTCTCTCTGGGCTGTCGGTTAATGCAAGCACACGCCACCAGAGCAGCTGGTGGGGTTTTGCCATCCCCTCTTTACCTTATTAACACAGGTTTCTTTCTCTCCCCACCTGCCACAAGCAGCAGCAGAAACGACCGAATCCAGAGCTCCGCCGGAACATGGCCATCAAAACCGAACTCCCCCTGGGCGCACGTTAGTATGGGAAAGTGGGCCTCAGGCCTGATCCTTGTTCTGGGGGCATAGCTTTGGGAACCAGACTTCAGGATTCTGTTCCTACCTCAAAGGGATCTGAGCCCAGAGAAGGAGAGCAAAGCTCCTGGGGCTGAGAAGGGGTGTACTGCAGTCCCCCTGCTCCTCATCTCTCGTGTTTCCTCCTAGGGCGGAAGATGAAGCCACTGTTACCACGGGTCAGCTCATATCTGGTGCCCATCCAATTCCCGGTGAACCAATCACTGGTGTTGCAGCCCTCGGTGAAGGTGCCATTACCCCTGGCGGCCTCCCTCATGAGCTCAGAGCTTGCCCGCCACAGCAAGCGAGTCCGCATTGCCCCCAAGGTGAGTGTCCTGTTTTCCTCTGAAGAGAGATTCTGGCCAGTTAAGAATGTTGAACCTTCAGCTTGGCAAAGCACTCTGAGAAATGTTCCTTGAGAGCTTATAAATCTAGTTGGGTAGACAAGGCATAAAAACATAGAGAAGTGTAATAGCATTAGAAGAGCTAAAAAGGTATTTAGATTACAATGTAAGTGGTATCAGAAGGCCCATAAATACCTGATGAGTTTGTAAGAATTCAGACAAGGGTGATTGTGATAGATAGGCTAGGATGCTTAAGGAAGATACACAAGGGAGGCAGGCCTTAGGAAGAGGTGGATTTGACTGGGCGCGGTGGCTCACGCCTGTAATCCCAGCACTTTGGGAGGCCAAAGCAGGTGGATCATGAGGTCGGGAGTTCGAGACCAGTGTGGCCAATGTGGTGAAACCCCGTCTCTACTAAAAAATGCAAAAATTAGCTGGGCGTGGTGGCACATGTCTGTAATCCCAGCTACTCGGAAGGCTGAGGCTGGAGAATCACTTGAGCCCAGGAGAGGGGGTTGCAGTGAGCCAAGATCACTGTACTCCTGCCTGGGTGACAGAGCGAGACTCCATCTCAAAAAAAAAAGAAAGAAAGAAGTGGATTTGAGGCTAGACGCTGTAGGTCTCACTTGTAATCCTGACACTTTGGGAGGCCGAGGCAGGGGTATTGCTTACAACCAAGAGTTTGAGACCAGCCTGGGCAACATAGCAAGACCCCAGTCTCTGCTAAAAATACCAAAAAAAAAAAATTTAGCCAGGGTTGTAGCACATGCCTGTGGTACCAGCTACTCAGGAGGCTGAGGCAGAAGGATCACTTGAGCCCAGGAGGTTGAGGCTGCAGTGAGCCCTGTTTGCACCACTGCACTCCAGCCTGGGCAACAGTAAGGCCCTGTCTCAAAAAAGAAAAAAGAAAAAGTAGTCAGCCAGGCGCGGTGGCTCAAACCTGTAATCCTAGCACTTTGGGAGGCCGAGACGGGCGGATCACGAGGTCAGGAGATTGAGACCATCCTGGCTAACATGGTGAAACCCTGTCTCTACTAAAAAAAAAAAATACAAAAACCTAGCCAGGCGTGGCGGCGGGCGCCTGTAGTCCCAGCTACTCGGGAGGCTGAGGCAGGAGAATGGCGTAAACCCGGGAGGCAGAGCTTGCAGTGAGCCAAGATCTGGCCACTGCACTCCAGCCTGGGCCAAAGAACGAGACTTCGCCTCAAAAAATAAAAATGAAAAAGTAGATTTGGGTAAGCAAAGAGGTGTGGAGAGAGCATGCTAATGGGCAGTGCCATGCAGGCAGGAAATGCAGTTTGCACCTGGCAGTAGTAGAGTGAGTGGGTCAGACTAGCTCAGGGTTTCTTGAGTAAGTCCTATTAACGTTCACAGCTGGAGAATTCTTTGTTGGACGTGGAAGGGACTGTCCTGTGCATTGAAGGGTGTTTAGCAGCATCCCTTGTTTTCCCCACTAGATGCCAGTAGCACCCACCACGGGTGTGACAATTAAAATGCTTCCAGACATTGCCAAATGTCCCCTGGCAGGGAGGGAATCACCCCTGCTTGAGTATCACTGGTCTTGCTTGAGGGGAAGGTGAGAAGGGGAAATTCAGAGCAAACCTGGATGAGCCATCAGATCTGCACTTAACGCTGTTAGAGGGTCTGTAAGTAAGGGCTGACACATAACCAAAGCGACAGGCTTCCCCCATCCCCTTCAGAGAGATGAAAATAGCACAGACTCCGGAGTTTAGAGCAACTTGGATTTGCTTTTTTTTTTTAATATACAAAATATTTTAAGCCATGCACAGTGGCTCACACCTATAATCCTAGCATTTTGGGAGGCCAAGGCAGGAAGATCACTTGAGGCCAGGAGTTCAAGACCAGCAAAGTAAGACCCTGTCTCTAACAAAAAAAAATTTTTTTTTTTATTGGCCAGGCATTTTCATGGATACCTGTTGTCCCAGCCACTTGGGAGGCTGAGGCAGAAGGATTACTTGAGCTCCAGAGCTGGAGGCTGCAATGAGCTATAATCGTGCCACTGCATTCTAGCTTAGGCAACAAAATGAGACCGTCTCTAAAAAAAAAAATGTCTTGCGGCTGGGCGCAGTGGCTCAAGCCTGTAATCCCAGCACTTTGGGAGGCCGAGACGGGCGGATCACGAGGTCAGGAGATCGAGACCATCCTGGCTAACATGGTGAAACCCCATCTCTACTAAAAAATACAAAAACCTAGCGGGGAGAGGTGGCGGGCACCTGTAGTCCCAGCTACTCGGGAGGCTGAGGCAGGAGAATGGTGTAAACCTGGGAGGCGGAGCTTGCAGTGAGCTGAGATCCGGCCACTGCACTCCAGCCCGGGCGACAGAGCAAGACTCCATCTAAAAAAAAAAAAAAAGTCTTTAATTATAAATAAAATATATTACACACAAAATTATATTAAAAAATACACAATTGAGCATAAATGCATTAATGTGGTCGTAGCATGTACACTGTTTTGGTTTTAATGCAGTGGTTTTTTTCTCCCCTTTCCTTTTTGGCTCCCCTCTCCACCCTACCATCACCCACATCACCCCTACTCCCAAGATAACTGGTTGATAATTTATGATGCTTTCTTGCCTATTTTATCGATGCTCCTAGTTATAATACACATGTATAGCGGTAGCCATTTTATATATACACATACAACACATAGAACACTGATAATGTAATCGTGTTGTACATACTTCTCTACAGGTCTTTTTTTTTTTTTTTTTCTGAGACGGAGTCTCACTCTGTCGCCCAGGCTAGAGTACAGTGGCATGATCTTGGCTCACCGCAACCTCCCCTTCCCAGGTTCAAGCGATTCTCCTGCCTCAGCCTCCTGAGTAGCTGAGATTACAGGTGCCCACCACCATGCCCAGCTAATTTTTGTATTTTTAGCAGAGACGGGGTTTCACCATGTTGGTCAGGCTGGTCTCGAACTCCTGACCTCATGATCCGCCAGCCTTGGCCTCCCAAAGTGTTGGGATTACAGGCGTGAGTCACCACGCCCAGCCTCTACATGTCTTAACTCAAAAATACCTCATGGAAGTTCTTCCAAGTCACTTGGCATAGTTCTAATTCATTGTTTTTTAGTGTCTATGTAATATTCCATGATGTGGCTACACAAATTTTTCAGCCATTCTACTTTTATGGACGTATTCTGTTTCTCAATTTTTGCCCAATGAATGACATTGCAATAAATATGTTTGCAAGGATCTCTCTTACTAGTGCTTTCATTTCTCTAGGATAGAGTCCCAGATGTAAGATTGCTGGGTGAGAAGGTATTTTAAATTCTACTAAATATTGCTAGATTGCTTTCCAAAAAAGCTATGATAAGTCATGTTTAAACCAGCAATATACGATAAGATCTGTATCTTTGCCAGCAATTGGTATTATTAGTCTAATATTTGCCAGTCTAATGTGTATAGCTTATATCTTCTTGTTTAATTTTTTTAATGTTTTATTTATTTATTTTTAAATCTTTTATTTCCATAGGTTTTTGGGAAACAGGTGGTGTTTGGTTACATGAGTAAGTTCTTTAGTGGCGATCTGTGAGATTTTGGTACACCCATCACCCTCTTGTTTAATTTTGTCTTTCTTTGTTTATCAGTAAGTCTGAGGACCCTGCCATTACATTTGGTGACTTGGAATTGTCCTCTATGAATTGCCTATTTATGGGCATCGCCCATTTTTCTAAAGGTTCTGTTATCAATTTGTGAGAGCTCTTTTTTTTTCTTTTTTTCCTTTTTTTTTTTGAAATGGAGTCTTGCTCTGTCGCCCAGGCTGAAGTGCAGTGGTGTGATCTTGGCAACCTCCACCTCCTGGGTTCAAGTAATTCTCGTGCCTCAGCCTCCCGAGTAGCTGGGATTACAGGTGCCCGCCACCATGCCTGGCTAATTTTGTATTTTTAGTAGAGACAGGGTTTCACCATATTGGTCAGGCTAGTCTCGAACTCCTGACCTCAGATGATCTGCCCACCTCGGCCTCCCGAAGTGCTGGATTACAGGCGTGAGCCACTGCGCCCAGCCCCCTGTGAGAGCTCTTTGTTGTTAAAATAATCTGTCTTTTATGCTGAAGATATTTTTCTGCTTCTATTATCTCTTTTCTTTTTTTCTCTTTTCTTTTCTTTGGAGACAGGGTCTTGCTACGTTGCCTAGTCTGGAGTAGAGTGGTATAAGGAAGGCTCACTGCATCCTTGACCTCCCAGGCTCAAGTGATCCTCCCACCTCAGCCTCCCACCTGTAGCTGGAGCTACAGGTGCATGCCACCACGCCCAGCTAATTAAAAAAAATTTTTTTGTAGAGATGGGATCTCACTATGTTGCTCAGGCTGGTCTCCAGCTGGCCTCAGTGTCCCAAAGTGCTGGGATTACAGGTTCTGTTTGTTTGTTGTCTCTTAATTTTGTTTATGGTATCTCTTGCCACAGTAAAATTTTACATTTTTATGTAGTCAAATGTCTCTCTTCTCTTTTACAGCTTCTGGGTTTCCAGTCTTGGTTAAGAAGGTCACCCGCACCCTCAGATTGTATATGTAGTCTCCTAGATTCTCTTTCAGGATTTGTATGATTTTAAGGTTTTCTTTTTTTTTTTTTTTTTTTTTTTGAGACGGAGTCTTGCTCTGTCGCCCAGGCTGGAGTGCAGTGGCCGGATCTCCACTCACTGCAAGCTCCGCCTCCCAGGTTCACGCCATTCTCCTGCCTCAGTCTCCGGAGTAGCTGGGACTACAGGCGCCCGCCACCTCGCCCGGCTAGTTTTTTGTATTTTAGTAGAGACAGGGTTTCACCGTGTTAGCCAGGAGGGTCTCGATCTCCTGACCTTGTGATCCGCCCGTCTCGGCCTCCCAAAGTGCTGGGATTACAGGTGTGAGCCACCGCGCCCGGCCTTCATTTTTTTTAAAGCCAGTCAAATTTAGCAGTTGGGGGTTGTGTACCAACTTTAGTGACAATAATGTCACTACCCACTACCATCAGAGCAGCCTAACGTTCTAATTTGCATGCGTTAAATCTTTGTAAGCAGTGTAAGATAGGCATGCAATTTTATTTTCTCTCGGATGAATGCTATTATAATTAGGCCACTACATACTACATACGCTCATCTTTTACCCCCAGAATTGAACTACCAGCTTCAACATATATTGTATTCTCATATTTAATAGATTTTAAGACTTTAAAACGACACAAAGAGGGTCAGTACCAATATGTGGTTTTTTGTGCGTCCTGTCTGGTGACCGTCGGTTGAAGCCAGAGTTCCCTCTCACCTTGTCTCTGTTTCCCTTCCAGGTACTGCTAGCTGAGGAGGGGATAGCTCCTCTTCCTTCTGCAGGACCAGGGAAAGAGGAGAGACTCCTGTTTGGAGAAGGGCTGTCTCCTTTGCTTCCAGTTCAGTCTATCAAGGAGGAGCAAATCCAGCCTGGGGAGGAAATGCCACACTTAGCGAGACCCATCAAAGTGGAGAGCCCTCCCTTGGAAGAGTGGCCCTCCCCGGCCCCATCTTTCAAAGAGGAATCATCTCACTCCTGGGAGGATTCATCCCAATCTCCCACCCCAAGACCCAAGAAGTCCTACAGTGGGCTTAGGTCCCCAACCCGGTGTGTCTCAGAAATGCTTGTGATTCAACACAGGGAGAGGAGGGAGAGGAGCCGGTCTCGGAGGAAACAGCATCTACTGCCTCCCTGTGTGGATGAGCCGGAGCTGCTCTTCTCAGAGGGGCCCAGTACTTCCCGCTGGGCCGCAGAACTCCCGTTCCCAGCAGACTCTGAGCCTGCCTCCCAGCCCAGCTACTCCCAGGAAGAGGGAGGACCTTTTAAGACACCCGTTAAGGAAACGCTGCCCATCTCCTCCACCCCGAGCAAATCTGTCCTCCCCAGAACCCCTGAATCCTGGAGGCTCACGCCCCCAGCCAAAGTAGGGGGGCTGGATTTCAGCCCAGTGCAAATCCCCCAGGGTACCTCTGGCCCCTTGCCTGACCCCCTGGGGCTGATGGATCTCAGCACCACTCCGCTGAAAAGCGTTCCCCGCTTCGAATCACCGCAAAGGCTCCTAAGTTCAGAACCCTTAGACCTCGCCTCCGTCCCCTTTGGCAACTCTCCTCCCTCAGATATAGAAGTCCCCAAGCCAGGCTCCCCGGAGCCACAGGTTTCTGGCCTTGCAGCCAATCGTTCTCTGACAGAAGGCCTGGTTCTGGACACAATGAATGATAGCCTCAGCAAGATCCTGCTGGACATCAGCTTTCCTGGCCTGGAGGAGGACCCACTGGGCCCTGACAACATCAACTGGTCCCAGTTTATTCCTGAGCTACAGTAGAGCCCTGCCCTTACCCTTGTGCCAAGCTGTCCACCATCCTGGGCGCTCCCGTGGCTGAGCAGTCCGAGGCTCAGTGCACCCCAAGCCTCTGAGTGAGGACAACAGGCAGGGACTGTTCTGCTCCTCTTAGCTCCCTGCTGCCTGATTATGCAAAGGTAGCAGTCACACCCTAGCCACTGCTGGGACCCTGTGTTCCCCAAGAGTATTTGATTCCTCTGCTGTCCCTCCCAGGAGCTGAAGGGTGGGAACAAGAAAGGTAATGGTGAAAAGAGATTAGGACTCCCCAGCCTGTGTCCGCTCTGTGCCCAGCAGTCTCTCACCTTCCCTGATCTTTGCAGGGCGGCCCTTGTAAATAGTGTCAGTCCTCCAAATTATCCTCTAATTATAAATGTAAGCTTATTTCCTTAGATCATTATCCAGAGACTGCCAGAAGGTGGGTAGGATGACCGGGGTTTCCAGAAGGTGGGTAGGATGACCGGGGTTTCAGTTGACTTCTGTTCCTTGCTTTTATTTTCGAGAGAAGGGCAGACCTGCAGTGCACGGTTTCTTCCAGGCCGAGGTACCTGGATCTTGGTTCTTTACTGCAGGGACCCAGACAAGTGGGTCTGCTTGGCAGAGTCCTTTTTGCCCCTCCCTGCCACCTCCCCGTGTTTCCACGTGAGCTTTCCTGCAAGAAGAAATCCTGGTTAAAAAAGTCTTTTGTATGGGGTCAGGAGTTGAATTTGGGGTGGGAGGATGCAGCTGAAGCAGAGTGTGGGTACCCAGATGTGCGCTATTAGATGTTTCTCTGATAATGTCCCCAGTCATACCAGGGACACTAGCATTGACGAGAACTCAGGTGGAGGCTTGAGAAGGCCAAAAGAGCCCCGACCTGCCTGCTTCCTTAGCTTGCCCCTCAGCTTTGCAAACAGCCACCCTAGGCCCCAGCCTAGGGTGTGAGCCGGCTTGAGAACACTACTGTAACTACTCAATAAAAGTGAGGGTGGACATGCTGGGCTCTGTGATTTATTGGTGTCTGATTCCTAAGGCACCAGGAGAGGCTGGAAAAGAAAGAGGGTGTTGATGGAGACAATGGTGATAGGGAAGAGGCAAGGCCTGAAGTTGACCCAAAGAAGCAGTTGGAGCACCTTGCACAGGCACATACTCTACAACACAAGTTGCCGCTTTTCCCAGTGCCAGTCCTGCACAGCTCACCTCTTTTCCCTGTCGTCTCCAACCTTGTTCCTTGGGACCTTTGGACCTGCTGGTTAACTTAGGCCTTTTGAGGGTTCCTTAAGGAGAAAAGCTCATGAGGGTTAGGGCTCCCTGAACATCAGGGCAGGATGGGCCCAGTTACAGGTGCCTCATTTCCACTGCCATCCCCACCCTGAGGCCTGGGAGCCAGCCTGCCCTGCTTTTCTCCTGCCCTGCAGCAGCTCCTGTTACCATCTTTTGCAGTCAGAACTTGAAGAGAGTGCTATCCCCTGCCTATCTAACCTGAAAAGCAGCCAGGGGCCCAAGGGACACAAGAGCCTCCAGGGACAGGTGAGGGCCTCCTCTCTGCATCACCACTCAGGCAGCATCACCATAGCAACCCCAGGAGTAAACAATGGTGCCAGAAAGGGTTTCCCCACAAAGCCGCTCCTCCTGGCTCTGAGGCCCAGAAGAATGGCCAGTAACCAGCAAAGATCACTCAGAGGGCCCAGTCACCCACCTCATATGGAAGAACCTTTCCTGCAGGTAGGGAGTGGCCCATCTCTGCTGCCTACATTTTTGTACCCCACTGGGCTACAGGCTATCCCCTATAGTGGGCCAGGCTTTCTTCTGGGCAGCTGACTGCCTGGCCCATACATTTTCTGCTGTCTTCCTCTTTTCATCCTATGACACTGGGAACCCAGAGCTCAGAACACAGAGGAGATGCCTTACCAGTGCCGCACCTCCCAGTCCCACCCCCTGGGGGGATCTTGCAGAAATGACTCAGGGGCCCAAGCTCAAGAAACAGGTGGGTTTTTGCAATCAGAACTAAGTCCCTGGGGCCAGGCACAGTGGCTCACGCCTGTAATCCCAGCACTTTGGGAGGTCGAGGGGCATGGATCACCTGAGGTTATGAGTTTGAGACCAGCTTGGCCAACATGATGAAATCCTGTATCTACTAAAAATACAAAATTAGCCAGGCATGGTGGCGCACGCCTGTAATCCCAGCTACTCAGGAGGCTGAGGCAGGAGAATCACTTGAACCCTGGAGGCGGAGGTTACAGTGAGCCGGGACTGCACCCTTGCACTCCAGCCTGGGCAATGAGCGAAATTCCATCTAAAAAAAAGAAAAGTCAGGCCAGGCGCGGTGGCTCAAGCCTGTAATCCCAGCACTTTGGGAGGCCGAGACGGGCGGATCACGAGGTCAGGAGATCGAGACCATCCTGGCTAACACGGTGAAACCCCGTCTCTACTAAAAAATACAAAAAACTAGCCGGGCGAGGTGGCGGCCGCCTGTAGTCCCAGCTACTCGGGAGGCTGAGGCAGGAGAATGGCATAAACCCGGGAGGCGGAGCTTGCAATGAGCTGAGATCCGGCCACTGCACTCCAGCCTGGGCGACAGAACAAGACTCCGTCTCAAAAAAAAGAAAAAAAAGAAAAAAGAAAAGTCCCTGGGGATGGATAGGAGGGAGAAGCATTTTAAAAGAGACACATTTTTGTTGCAGTCAGGCACTGTGCTAAGTAAGGCCATTTCATTTCACCCAGCATGATATGCCAAGCAAGAGCACAGACAGAGGGCTTAAGTCCCAGCTGTCACTCAGGCACCAGCACCCTGCGTGAGTTACCAACCCTTACTGCATCTTGCTTTCTGCATCTTTGAGATGGGGACGATAGCAGTACTTGCTCATAGAGTTGTAGGGGTTAAATAAGATGTATGTAAGTATTTAGCACAGCGTCAACACGTATTTGCTGCTGTTTATTTCATGGGGGGCAGGGTGCAGAAAGGGGAAGAAGGAGCTGGCCATTCTAGACGCTTTCTGTACTAGCATTTTAATGAGGAGTGGGAGGAAAGCGTCAATGACAGAGAAAGGAGTATTGAGAGGAGTCTGGGATGGGAAGACACCTGGTCCTATTTTCTGGAGAAGGACTTTCCTGGTATGTCGCCAAGACCAGGAGCAAGTGAAGGTGGGCTGCCCCCCTTGGCATAGTAGGGGGCATTTCCCTTCATGATTTCCTGAGGCCTGATGTACCCTCTAAGGAGCACGTTCCTGGGTGGGAATGTGGGGACACCAGAAGGGAGGAGGGAGGTGAAGGTAAAGAGCGAAAGCTGAGCACAGAGGGTGGGAAGTCAAAGCCAAAATATGGTCAATGGCAAGAGACCAAAAGATGAGTGACTGTGAAAATGATACGGAGCAGCCATAACTGCTGCCGGGTGGGAGAGGGATAGAGATGTGGCCCTGCCAGGACTTCTGTGTCCTGATGAGAATCCTGGGCTGGCGGAGGCTGTGCCTGGGAAGGACAACAGAGTGCCTCGTCCACCTTTCTGCACCCCTGTCTGCACAACCTTCCCCAGGCTCCCTTTTGTCTCTCCCTAGATGGTCCAGGCCAGCAAGTCCCTCCAACCCTCCCAAACGTGGGCTCAGCGTGAGTTCTTCCTCCCCAGCGAGTCCTGGGAGTTCCCCGGCTTTACCCGGCAAGCCTACCACCAGCTGGCCCTGAAGCTGCCGCCCTGCACAGATATGAAATCCAAGGTGCGTCAGCGGCTCATCCATCCTTGGAAAGGTGGCGCCCAGCACACCTGGGGCTTTCACACGTGGCTCGATGTGTGCCGTCTGCCTGCCACCTTCCCCACTCGGCCTGACAGGCCCTACGATAGCAATGTCTGGCGCTGGCTGACAGACTCCAATGCCCACAGACGCCCCCCCACGGAGCACCTCATCCCCCCTCCCTCCTGGATGGGGCAAAACAGCTTCCTGACCTTCATCCACTGTTATCCCACGTTTGTGGACGTGAAAAGGAAGAAGCAGGTGATTTTCAGGACAGTGAAGGCGTTGAAGGAGGTGGAGAAGCTCAAGTTGAGGAGTGAGGCAAGAGCACCTCCACTCGATGCCCAGGGCAACATTCAGCCGCCAGCGAGCTTCAAGAAGTAAGACGCGCCTCCTCAGGGAGCCCACCCAGCCTGCCCTGCCCTGCCCTGCCCGGGCGACCCCTCCCTCTCTAGGGTTCCTGTTTCTAACTGGGACTCTGCCCTTCCCACCTCTGGTCATCTGAAAACCAAACTCTTTTCTGGGTGTGGCTGAAAGGACAAGGTGGAGACAAGGTAGGAACAGCGAGCGGAGTTGCACTAAAATCTGGGGGGACAGCTACGCAGGAGACACCTGCTCGGCACTGGGGATACGGAGAGTGTGATTCAGTGCCTGCCCTCAAGGGGCTTTGCGAAGACGACCATCAAAACGCGCGGAGGGCCCGGAGTGTGGGACGGAGGCTGTTATAAGGAAGTCAGTTATTAATGTAAAGAAATGGGCCGGGCGCGGTGGCTCACGCCTGTCATCCCAGCACTTTGGGAGGCCGAGACGGGCGGATCACGAGGTCAGGAGATCGAGACCATCCCGGCTAACACGGTGAAACCCCGTCTCTACTAAAAAATACCAAAAAAAACTAGCTGGGCGAGGTGGCGGCGCCTGTAGTCCCAGCTACTCGGGAGGCTGAGGCAGGAGAATGGCGGGAACCCGGGAGGCGGAGCTTGCAGTGAGCTGAGATCCGGCCACTGCACTCCAGCCTGGGCGGCAGAGCGAGACTCCGTCTCAAAAAAAAAAAAAAAAAAACTGGAGTGAAAGTTGTAGCCCGAAAGCCTGGAGTGCAGTTCCAACCCCATGACCATGGCGAGGTGCCCAGCTTCTCCAGTCTCGGCTCCCTCACTGATGAAGGGGGGATCCTCAGGTACCGACCTCACTGTGGGAGGATAAGTTGATCTAGTGAATACGTGGAAGAACTGAACAAAAGTTAGATGTTATGGCAGGGCACGGTGGCTCACGCCTGTAATGCCAGCACTCTGGGAAGCCGAGGCAGCCGGATCACCTGAGGTCAGGAGGTCCAGACCAGCCTGACCAACATGGAGAAACTCCGTCTCTACTAAAAATACAAAATTAGCTGGGTGTGGTGACGGGTGCCTGCAATCCCAGCTGCTCGGGAAGCTGAGGCAGGAGAATCGCTTGAACCCGGGAGGTGGAGGTTCTGGTCAGCCAAGATGGCACCATTACACTCAAGCCTGGGCAACAAGAGTGAAACTCCATCTCAAAATTAATTAATTAATTAATAAAATAAAATAAAATAAAAGTTAGATGTTGTTACAGAAATTCAGGAGAGAAGGGTTGCAGCGAGCTGGAGTGTCCCTGCTGCAGGAAGCCTTGATGGGGAAGTCAGGGTTCAGGCTGGAAGGGTGGAAAGCCAGCAGACAGACAAAAGCAGTGGCTGAGGCCCTCCAGGCAAGGCTGAGAAGTCGGAGCAGAGTCAGGAACGTGAGAGGAGCCGCTGTGAACCCCGCAGCTCCCGCTCCCGGCCACCCTGGGAACTCACAGATGCTTTCTAACTGTGTCCAGCCCAGGCACTAAGCATGCAAGAGTAACAAGACAGGGGGAAGGCAGTGAAAACGGAATGTCTCAGATTCCAATCCCAAGGGCATGACCAAAGCACTGGGGAGTTGGAGCAGGTGGTTGTGAAGATTTTTAATCTGAAAAAAAAAAAAAAAAAAACAGACTGGGCGCGGTGGCTCGCGCCTGTAATCCCAGCACTCTGGGAGGCTAAGGCAGGCAGATGACCTGAAGTCAGGAATTCGAGACCAGCCTGGCCAACATGGTGAAACCTCATCTCTACTAAAAATACAAAAATTAGCTGGGCGTGGTGGTGGGTGCCTGTAATCCCAGCTACTCCGGAGGGTGAGGCAGGGGAATCACTTGAACCCGGGAGGTGGAGGTTGCAGTGAGCCGATGCACCACTGCACTGCAGCCTGGGAGACAGGAGCGAGACTTTGTTTCAAAAAAAAACAAAAAACAAACAAAAAGAAAAACAACGCCAAAGGTTGGTGACTTTGAGAAACCAGTCCCCTTTGTGGGGACCCAGGCCTCTCCCTGCCTCCTGCTACCCTTCCCTGAAGACTGCCGATTGCTGATAGGTGCTGACCCTGGCAAAGGGGAGAAAGAGCACTCCAGAGAGATTCACAGTGGTGTGACAGTGCCAGGTGGTGTTCTAAACGCTTCTCTGTATTATCTAATCCCCCAGGACCTTCTGGGTAGAAACTATCATTAACCCAATTTTTTTTTTTTTTTTTTTTTTTGAGGCAGTCTTCCTCTTTTGCCCAGGCCGGAGTGCAGTGGTGTGATCTCAGCTCACTGCAACCTCCACCTCCTGGGTTCAAACCATTCTCCTTGCCTCAGCCTCCCCAGTAGCTGGGATTATAGGCTCCCATCACCACGCCTGGCTAAGTTTTGTATTTTTTAGTAGAGATGGGGTTTCTCCATGTTGGCCAGGCTAGTCTTGAACTCCCGACCTCAGGCCCAACTCGGCCTCCCAAAGTGCTGGGATTATAGGCACAAGCCACCATGCCCGACCTCATTAACCCTATTTTACAGGTGGGCTATCTGAGATGGACAGGTCAAGTACCTTGCATAGCCAAGTGTGGTGGTTCACACCTGTAATCCCAACACTTTGGGAGGCCGAAGTGGGAGGACTGCCTGAGGCCAGTTCAAGACCAGCCTGGGGCACGATATGAGACCCTATCTCCACAAAAATATCAAAAAATTAGCCAGGTGTGGTGGCACACACTTATAATCCCAGCTACATGGGAGGCTGAAGTGGGAGGACTGTCTGAGCTCAGGAGGTCGAGGCTACAGTGAGCCATCACTGTGCCACCGTACTCCAGGCTGGGCAACATGGTGAGACCTTAGCTCAAAAAAAAAAAAAAAAAAAGCTCCCACAGCAGGTGGTTAGAGGGTCAAATGGCACAGGGCCTAGCATAGAGAAGGGGCCCAATAGATTGTATCATTATTAGTATGGTAGCTCCATGAGAGAAGGATCCTTGTCTCACATGTTTACTGTTGTAGGCCCAGGCCCTGGAGCCAGGAATGAAGAAATGAGTCTCAGACAAGGAATGAGGTCCTGCCTCAGAGAAGGCAGGACACATAACAGGAAGTCATGTGCCACATAATAACCTTTTGGTCAATGACAGACCGCATATACCACAGTGGTCTCATAAGATTATAATGGAGCTAAAAAAAACTCCTGCCTGATTATGTTGAAGTTGTCTTAACATTTTAGCACAATTCCCTCATTTTAAAAATACATGTAGTGGACCGGGAATGGTAGCTCACGCCCATAATCCCAGCACTTTGGAAGGTCGAGGCGGGCGGATCACTTGAGATCAGGAGTTTGAGACCAGCCTGGCCAACATGGTGAAACCCTGTCTCTACTACAAATACAAAAATGAGCCAGGCATGGTGGCACATGCCTGTAATCCCAGTTACTTGGGAGGCTGAGGCAGGAGAATCGCTTGAACCCGGGAGGTGGAGGTTGTAGTGAGCTGAGATTGTGCCACTGCATTCCAGCCTGGGTGACAGATCAAGACTCCATCTTAGGAAAAAATTAAAAAATAAATAAATAAATAAATAAAATAAAATAAATAAAATATTAATTATAATATTTAGTGGCCGGGCGTGGTGGCTCACGGCCCTGTAACCAGCTTTGGATGGCCGGCGGGTGGATCAGGTCAGGAGATCGATGGACCATCCTGGGCTACCACGGTGAAACCCCGTCTTACTAAAAATACAAACCACTAGCCGGGCGAGGTGGCGGGTGCTTGTAGGTCCCACGTCTCTCGGGGGCTTGATGGCGGAGAATGGCGTAACCCGGGAGGCGGAGCTTGCGTGAGCTGGATCCGGCCACTGCACTCCAGCTTGGTGACAAGAGCGAGATCCGTCTCAAAAAAAAAAATAATAAATAAATATAATTAAATAAATAAATAAATAAATAATAAATAATAAATCATTTAGTGGCGGGCGTGGTGGCTCCGCTGTATCCACACTCTGGGAGGCCAAGCGGTGGATACCTGAGGTAGGAGTTCAAGGCGCTTTGGTCAACATGTTAAACCCGTCTTCCACTAAAATACAAAACTAGCTGGGACCGGTGACGGGTGCTGTATCAGCTCTCAGGAGATGAGGCAGGGATCATTTGACAGGGGTGGAGGGTTGGCCCCCCCCCCCCCCCCCCCCCCCCCCCCCTGGTTTGACCGGTCACGGGCCACTGCTCTTAGGCACTAGGCAGAGTCAGACTCCTCTCAAATAAAAAAGTAATACATAATTTAGTATCCCTTCATGTGTGTTTATGAAGCCACAGTAATGTAAGTATGTCCTGGCTTCCATTCACTCACTCACCCACGCAAACTTCCAGTCTTGCAAGCTCCATTCACGGTAAGTGCCCTATCATCTTTAAATCTTTAATCTTGGCCGGGCGCGGTGGTCAGCCTGTATCCCAGCACTGTTGGGAGGCAAGACGGGCGATCCCACAAGGTCCGGAGATTGAACCATCCCTGGCTAAACGGGAACCCATCTTATTAAATACAAAACTGACCGGGCGGAGTGGCGGGGCGCCTGGTAGTCCCAGCTACTCTGGAGGTTGAGGGCAGGAGAATGCGTAAACCGGGGTCGGAGCTTATGTGAGCTGAGAATCCGGCACTGCACTCCAGCTGGGTGACCGAGCAAGATCCACTCAAACAAAAAAAAAAAAAAAAAAATCTTTATATCTTTTTTTTTTTTTTCAGATGGAGTTTCGCTCTTGTCACCCAGGCTGGAGTGCAATGGTACGATCTTGGCACCACTCACTGCCTCCTGGGTTCAAGCGATTCTCCTGCCTCAGCCTCCCAAGTAGCTGGGATTACAGGCGTCTGCCACCACACCCAGCTAAGCGAGACTCTGTCTCAAAAAAAAAAAAATAACTCTGGGCCGGGTGTGGTGGCTCATGCTTGTAATATTAGCACTTTGGAGGCTAAGGTGGGCGAATCACTTAAGGTCAAGAGTTCGAGACAAGCCTAGCCAACATGGTGAAACCCCGTCTCTACTAAAAATATAAAAAATTAGCCAGGAGTGGTGGTGCACGTGTAGTCCCAGCTACTCAGGAGGCTGAGGCAAGAGAATCACTTGAGCCTGGGAGGTGGAGGTTGCAGTGAGCCGAGATCGCGCCACTGCACTCCAGCCTGGGCAACAGAGCGAGACTCTGTTTCAAAAACAAACAAACAAACAAAAACAAAACAAAACAAAAGCCTCTGGATCAGTCAGTGAGCACACTGAAGCATTGAAAACTGTAGGGACCCAGAGGACTTCAGACATAGAATGAGACGTAAGCATGATCTTGTTGGGGAAATAACAACATTTACATGTAAACCTAGCAGTTCTGAATCCTGGCAGCCCATTTTCATGACCTGGGGCTCTTTTTATTTATTTATTTATTTGAGTCTTGCTCTTGCCCAGGCTGGAGTGCAATGGTGTGATCTCGGCTCACTGCAACCTCCACCTCCCGGGTTCAAATGATTCTCCTGCCTCAGCCTCCCAAGTAGCTGGGACTACAGGTGCCTGCCACCATGCCTGGCAATTTTGTATTTTTAGTAGAGATGGGGTTTCATCATGTTGGCCAGGCTGGTCTTGAACTCCTGACCTCAGGTCATCTGCCCACCTCAGCTTCCCAAAGTGCGAGGATTACATGTGTGAGCCACCGCGTCTGGCCTAGGGGCTGCTTTTTTTTTTTTTTTTTTTTCTGAGACAAAGTCTCACACTGTTGCCCGGGCTGGTGTGCAGTGGCACGATCTTGGCTCGCTGCAGCCTCCGCCTCCCGGGTTCAAGTGATTCTCCTGCCTCAGTCTCCCAAGTAGCTAGGATTACAGGTGCCTGCTACTACGCCCAGCTAATTTTTGTATTTTTAATAGAGACGAGGTTTCACTATGTTGGTCAGGTTGGTCTTGAACTCCTGACCTTGTGATCCACCTGCCCTGGCCTCCCAAAGTGCTGGGATTACAGGCATGAGTGACCAGGTCTGGCCTAGAGGCTCTTTTTTTAAATGCTGAGGTTTGAGCCTCCCTCTGGAAATTCTGACTGACTGACCTTGAGGGCAGCCTGGGTAGGTTGTGTTGAAAAGCCCCCAGGGTGATTCTATGTGCAGCCAGACTGAGAGCCTCTGCATAAACCAACAACAGCAAACAGGGGACTGTCTGCTGAACCAGGTGCAAAGTGTGTTGAGTCATAGAAAATCAGCCACTATTCAGCTGTGTTAAAAGAAACAAAAGTCTATTTTCTACTGTTCGACCCAATACCTCAGGCTTACTGAGAAGAGGCAGTTATCCAGTTGAGTTGAGTTCTGTGATCTTCCCACTGGCACTGCATTAGTGGAAAAGGTGAGACTTAAAGGACATTTAGAATCTGGATTGGGATCTGGATCATAATATTATATATAGTATGTCAAAAGGATGGAAGGCTTACTAGCCGAACAACATTATTTCACCAGACTAACGCCAAAACACACGTAAGGTGCAGGCCATTTGGCATAGGTCAATACCCGATTAGGTGGAGAGACAGAAGGGATTCCCTGCCGCCTGATGGCTACCTAGCTTGTGGACAGCAGCATCACCCTTCCCCTTCCCCATCTCTCCACTGTGCCTGGATCTCTTCTTTGATCTCTCTGTTCTCTCCACACCCTTCTCCCAGCAGGTACCGGCACGTATCCGCTGGTGGGAGTTTCGAACCCCACAGCCTCCAGCTCATGCCCAACCCGCTTCCCAACAATTTCGCCAGGAGCTGGCCCTGCCCGAACCCTCTGCCTCACTACCAGGAGAAGGTGCTAAAGCTGGTGTTGCTGCCCAGTGCGCCCCTGAGCCAGGACCTCATAAGGGATTTCCAAACCCTGATAAAGGACAGAACTGCCTCACCCCTCCACCATCTCTCCAAGGCACAAGCAAGCAAAACTCCAGCAAGGAAGAGGAAGAGAAGACCTGGGCGCTCCTAGAAGGACTTCCGGATGGGTAGGGACGATCGCGGCACCCAGAGTCCCAGGCTCCAGTGTTCTCAATAAACGCTCCTTCAGCAAGAGGCCCTGTGGTAGCAAAAGGACTCTGGCATCCGCAGAACAGCCTCTCTACCATCCTCCCAGCCTCAAGCCACCTCTGTACCCCAGGCTATTGGAGACTCAGATGAAGTTCTAAATTGTTATATTTCTTCCTTGGAGGACTCTCATCGAAGGTGGGAGGACTGAGGCCAGGAGGTTGGGTAGAGCAGGGAGAACAGGGAGGGACTCCAGTTCCTAAGGAGAGGAGAAGTGGGAAGGAAGGAGTGTGTGTGTGCGTGTGTGTGTGTGTGTGTGTGTTGGGGTGGGGGAAGAGGCGCTGTAAGAAACGTGGATAAGAAGCTATCTCCACTCTCATAACCCATTAGGAATGAGGCTGGGATTGGTCAGGGTATAGAAAGCCTCTTAGGCAAAAATAACCACAATGCCACCCCCTCCCTGGACCATTTGATGTCTGGACAAAGACCAGACACAGCTGTGCTTGGTTGCAGGGCCCCATGCAGGGTTTGGAGGAGGAGAGGTCAGGTCAGGGCTGCTGCTGGAGAATGGGAGAGTCAGGCCCCAGGAAGGCTAACCAGGTCTCAGCAGAGGAACAAGAGTAGAACAAAGTAGAGCTTCAAGGTAAAAGAGCGGTCTCTCCACACCCTGTTGGGGTTACCCGTTGGGGGAAGGGTGTGGAGGACTTATGCCAAAAGAGCAGTCGGTCCAGAGGCCTTGGGCCTCAGCTTTTTCTATTAGGGAGTCAAAGACCAGGGGTAAAGTAGAGGCAGGCAAAGCAACAGTCAGAATGGTGTTGGCCCTGGCTGGGGTGGAAATGGTTGGGGAGGGTGATGGGAAAGTGGCTGGAGGGGAAGAAGCTGAAATGGTGGGGGCTCTACCTCACCTCCTCCCACCCTCATCACATCCCCACATTGATAGTCAGCACCTACTGAGCTTCTCTTGGCCTCCTGCCCACAGCCTTCTTTGTCTCCATTTCTCTCAAACCCTGCAGGCACCTGGGAATCAAGACACCACAGGGTTCTAGTGCTGCTTTAACCACCAGGCAGCAATGTGACCTTTGGAAAAGTCGCTATTCCCTCTGGCTTTCAGGTTCTTCATCTGCACAATGGGGGCCATTAGTTTATAAATAAATGGAATAAATACAAGAATAAATACAATATAGGTGAAGGACCTGCAAAGTGTGTAGCCCACTGGCAGCCCTCCAGAAATGAAGCTGTCAATCATTGTTCATAGACTAAAAATAGTAGGTAGATAGAATATTATGTAGCCATAAAAAGAAATTGAGTATTGATAGATGCTACAGTGTGGATGAAATTTGAAAACGTCATGCTGAGTGAAAGAAGCCAGACACAAGCCACACACATATTGTATAATTTTACCTACACGAGGTACCTAGAATAGGCAAATGTACAGAGACAGAAAGTTAAATAGAAGATATCAGGGGCTTGGAGGAAGTCATGGGGAGTCACTGTTTTTTGTTTTTTGTTTTTGACAGAGTCTTACTCTGTCACCCAGGCTGGAGTGCAATGGCGTGATTTTAGCTCACTGCAAACTCCACTTCTTGGGTTCAAGCGATTCTCCTGCCTTAGCCTCCCGAGTAGCTGGGACTACAGGTGCCTGCCACCATGCCCGGCTAATTTTTTGTATTTTAAGTAGAGATGGGGTTTCACGGTGTTAGCCAGGATGGTCTCGATCTCCTGACCTCATGATCCGTCCACCTCGGCCTCTCAAAGTGCTGGGATTACAGGCTTGAGCCATTGCGCCCGGCCGGGAGTTACTGCTTAATGGGTACAGGATTTCTGTTGAGGACGGTGATGAAAAAGTTCTGAAAACAGACAGTGGTGATGGCAGCACAGCATTGTGAATGTACCACCTCATGCCACTGATTTGTATACTTATGAATGATTAAAATGATAAATGTTATGATATGTATATTTTACACATTAAAAAATTTTAAAAAGGAATACATGTTACAACATGGATACACCTTGAAAATATTATGCTAAACGAAAAAAGCCAGACACAAAAAACCACATATTGTATGACTGCATTTGTATGAAGTGTCCAGAACATGCAAAGCCACAGAGCTAGAAGGTGAATGGATGCTTCCCAGATGCTGAAGGAGGGGAGAATTGAAAATATTTTGGAACTAGATAGGGGTAGTGGTTGCACGACATTGTGAATACACGAAAAGTCACTGAACTGTACACTTTAAAATGGTAAATTTTGGGTTATGTGAATTTCATCTAAATTAAAAATGATATAATACGTCGAACTCTTGTAGAGAGTTTCCTTCTAACACCACGTCCATAATTCTCTTACATGGTCCTTCTCTTTGCCCCTGTCTCCACGGCGTATGTGAGTGTATGTGGGATGGGGTGTGTGAGAGCAGAACTGAGGGTTGAAGGAGCATTTCCTGAGTTCTGCACGGGAATGCTGGGGCTCTGGGAATTTACCCATTCTCCTCACTCTGAATGAGGAATGAGTGTAGAAAGGAGTGGTTCCCTTTACATAGGATCCAAAAATGTCAAAGCTGGGCAGGCCATTCGAACACACGCCTAACGACCTCAGACTTCAGATGGGCCCACTGAAGCTCATAGAGAAGCGAGTTGCTCCGGACCACGAAGCCAGGCAGCCTCCCGGTGAGAGGACGGGAGGACGGGAGGGGTCTGCCGGAGCCGGGACTGCAAGGCCTGTGCTGTCATCTGCTTCTTGGGCTACTTGCCACCTTACAATGAGAGGCCCTGGGCATGGTTAGGGGGTTGGCAAGAAGATTTAGGGAGTGGGAGGAAGAAAGCTATTGGGATTCTTGAAAACAAGCTGCCTTCTCTCTGGCCTTAAGCTAGGGGTGAGCAGAAAGGAAGCTGCACTCACACAGGCTCCTGCCCCGGCAGACTCTGCCCACCCAGAAGCTCCCAGCCTCAAGTCGGGACTTCAGCCCACCCCACCACCTTCCAGCCCCCAGAGAGCAGCCTCTGCTCTGCAGCAGTACCCAGGCCCTCTTGTTTATGGGCCAGAGACACAGAAGCAAGGCTTCTGGCGCCCCCTAGCTCCAGCAGGCCATGGGGCTCTGCGGGGCAGCAACAGCAAGCATGCGACCTTCCGGGCCTGGAGACCCTAACGAGGCAACCCGCAGCCAGGCAGGTGCAGTGGTGCGCACCTGTAGTCCCAGGTACTTGGGAGGCTGAGGCAGGAGGATCGCTTGAGCCCAAGATTTCCAAACCAGCCTGGGGAATATAGTGAGACTCAAACTCAAAAAAGAAAAAGAAAGAACGAAAGAAAGAAAGAAAGAGAAGGAAAGAAAGAAAGAAAGAAAGAAAGAGAGAGAGAGAGAGAGAAAGAAAGAAAAAGAAAAAAGAAAGAAAAGAAAAGAAAAGAAAAGAAACCCCAGCTCAGCCTACATACACTTGGCTGGCAACCAAGAACAACCTCCTTACTCCATTCCCACAAACGAATGAACCTAGAGGTCCTGAAAGCCTTTGGTGGGGTGGGGTGGGGGGATCTCTGCATCTGCCTGAAGATCTACTCTTTCACCACAGCTGGAGTGCAGCTCTGAGGGGGAGGCAGGGGTGAAGGCATGGACACCCCTTTCCCTACATCCTTCACTCCCCAGGACACCCTGTGCCCTGCCGAACGCCATCAGCTTCATGGACAATAGTTAATCCCAGCAAAGGACGCCTTCCCAGCAACAACTCCCCTCCCTCCACCCCCTCCTTTCCAAGCCTGATCTTGGCGTCATGACCTATGTTGCTGACGCAAGTTCCTGAGCTGCTGGGAGCTTGAGGAATGGCTGAGGCCAGGGAGTCTGGAAGCTGTGGGGACTGGGAACCCCTGGGGGATCATACAGGGCCACCCACGTTGCCAGTCATGCTCTGCCAGGATTGTCTCATCTAATTACCATGCCTCAAAAAGCCCCATAGCTGCTCCTTGAGACGACAAATCTGAGCCAAGATCCCCCCTGCCAGCTCCCAACTTACCTTCCACCTTCCCTAGGACCCTCCGGCCTTCATTTCTACTCATCGCTGCCTCACTTGCTAGGAGCCCCTTGTCCTCATGCCTTTTTTCCAGCACTGAGCCCTGTCCTTAGTTGTGCTGCCACTGAGCCGCACACATTTGCTTTTTTCATTACACAGTGTAAATAGCGGCTGCTGCCTACTTGCCATTACAGTTAGCAGTTCCTGTGGCTATTCACATGGTTGCTCCACTCATGTTAGTCCCAAGCCAATTCATTCTCTGTCAGTCCCAGGGCAGAGCCTCATGAATGCCTCCATGCTTGTAAAGAATGTTGCTGTATCTTGCCATCGTCCAAATTCCAAGGTGGGAATTTCGATGTGTGGCTTCCCTTAGACTACCCTTATGTTTACTGGGTGTTTACTGAACACTGACACTAGGTATCATGACATGGTTCCCAAACAATAGTCAGTGACTTCTTTAGTCTGAGTATCACGAGAAAGGGGAGGTTGTGTCCAAGGGTGCCAAGTGCAGGCCCACAGCTTAGGCAGGGAGGAGGGAAAAAATACAGAGGAATGGAACAGGAAATAAAAAAAGATAAACAAAGAGGGAGGTACAGGAGTGCTGAAGGTAGGTCCTGTATGATTTCCATCTTGGAGATAGTAAATTGAAGCATATAATTTATTATTATTTATTATTATTTTTTTGAGACAGGATCTTGCTCTGCTGTCCAGGCTGGAGTGCAGTGGTGTGATATTGGCTCACTGCAACATCTGCCTCCTTGGTTCAGGTGATTCTCCTGTCTCAGCTTCCCAAGTAGCTTGGATTACAAGTGCACACCACCATGTCCAGCTAATTTTTGTATTTTTAGTAGAGACGGGGTTTCGTCACATTGGGCAGGCTGGTGTCGAACTCCTGACCTCATGTGATCCGCCCACCTCAGCCTCCCAAAGTGCTGCGATTACAGGTAAAATAAGGCCTGGCCTTATTTTACTTTTTTGAGACAGGGTCTCACTCTGTCACCCAGGCTGGAGTGTAGTTGTGTGATCTTGGCTCATTGCAACCACTATCTCCCAGGCTTAAGCAGTCCTCCCACTTCAGCCTCCCAAGTAGCTGGGACCACAGGTGTGTGCCACCACGGCTGGCTATTTTTTTGTATTTTTAGTAGAGATAAGGTTTTGCCATGTTGCCCAGGCTGAACTCCTGGGCTCAAGAGGTCCTCCCTCTTTAGCCTCCCAAAGTCCTGGGATTACAGGCGTGAGCCACCGTGCCTAGCCTAGTTTACTATTTTTTGCTATTCTGCCTCATTTAAACTTCACACCAACTCTACAGATTATGTGTTATTTCATTTTTACAGATGAAGAAGCAAATGCCAGAAGATTAAGCACTTCACCCAAGGTCACCTGGCTAGTATAAGGACAGAGTTGGAACTCTTTTTTTTGTTTGAGATGGAGTCTCGCTCTGTCACCCAGGTTGGAGTGCAGTGGCACAATCTCAGCTCACTGCAACCTCCACCTCCCAGGTGTCTGCCTCAGCTTCCTGAGTAGCTGGGACTATAGGCCCACACCACCATGCCCACCTAATTTTTGTATTTTTAGTAGAGACGGGTTTTCGCCATGTTGGCCAGGTTGGTCTTGAACTCCTGACCTCAGGTGATCCACCCACCTCTGCATCCCAAAGTGCTGAGATTACAGGCATGAGCCACTGTGCTCAGCCATGAGTTGGAACTCTTGACCAGGCTCCTCTGAGTTCACCATGCCATGCTCAGGCTGCTTTCATCAACAGAGCCAAAGCACTTGACCTCTTCGTGCCTTGGTTTTGCCATCCATGAAATAGGAAAATCATCCTAGTGTCAGAAATATAAAATGTCCTTGTCTGGTAGCCTTTGGAAGATCCACCTCTTTGGGATGGCAGTGGGAAGGTGTGCTCTCCTGGCAGCAAGGGGTGCCTGGGGCCTTTACTGGACAGGAGAACTCTGGAAAACAACCTCATTCCTGTCTTCAGCATATCTGACAGGCCCAGAGGAGAAAGCCTGAAATAGAACTGGCTGCCCTTAACCCTCCAAGGGTTCAAGAGAGCTGTTTGTCTAGCTCTGAATAACCCATTCTATAAAGAATATTCCGAGAATTTCCTTATGTGGCAGGGCACTGGACTGGGTGATTTCACGGGGCCGGAGGAGCTCTCCTCTCCATCCCTACCAGCAGAGACAAGAATTGGCACTATTCAGCCTTGAGGAAAGAATGTTGAAAAGATGGAAAGATCTTTGAAGGCATGAACGGCTGTGACAAGGAAGGTGGGATACAGTTCATCTCCATCTCTGCTAGGCTTGGAGAAGAGGGGTTGAACTTTGAATACAGCCACCAGGACTTAGATTTAAAAAAGAATGTTCTGATAGAATTGAGATTCTCTCAGGATAGAGGAAAGGAGCTGTGGAGTCTATTTAGATCAGGGCTCTCCAACAGAAAGATAATGGGGCAACATCTATAATAAACATTTTTTGTTTGTTTTGAGACAGGGTCTCACTCTGTAACCCAGGCTGGAGTGCAGAGGCACGATCTCGGCTCACTGTAGTCTCTACCTCCTGGGCTCAAGCAATTCTCCTGCCTCAGCCTCCCAAGTAGCTGGAACTACTGGCGCATGTCACCATGCCTGGCTGAATTTTATTTTTGTGGAGATGAGATCTCACTATGCTGCCCACACTGGTCTTAAACTCCTGGCCTCAGGTAATCCTCCTGCCTCCCAAAGTGCTGGGATTACAGGTGTGAGCCACTACACCCAGCCTAAAACATTTCTTTCTTTTCTTTTAGAAAGAAAACAAGGCTGGCGCGGTGGCTCACACCTGTAATCCCAGCACTTTGGGAGGCCGAAGCAGGCGGATCAGGAGGTCAGGAGATCAAGACCATCCTGGCTAATACGGTGAAACCCCGTCTCTACTAATTAGCCGGGCGTGGTGGCACGTGCCCGTAATCCCAGCCACTTGGGAGGCTGAGGCAGGAGAATTGCTTGAATCGGGGAGGCGGAGGTTGCAGTGAGCCCAGATCGTGCCACAGCACTCCAGCCTGGGCAACAGAGCAAGACTACGTCTCAAAAAAAAAAAAAAAAAAAAAAAAAAAAGTGAAATTAATTTTTATTATTACATTGTTATTAATATTATATTATTTTTATGTATTTTACTTAACCCAATAGATCAAAACTATTACCAATATGGGGCCAGGCACAGTGGCTCACACCTGTAATCCCAGCACTTTGGGAGGCTGAAGTGGGTGGATCACGAGGTCAGGAGATCAAGACTATCCTGGCCAACATGATGAAATCCCGTCTCTACTGAGAATACAAAAATTAGCCAGGCGTGGTGGCACATGCCTGTATTCCCAGCCACTCAGGAGGCTGACGCAGGAGAATCGCTTGAACCCAGGAGGCAGAGGTTGCAGTGAGCTGAGAGCCCCCCCCCCCCCCCCAGCCTGGGCGACAGGGCGAGACTCTGTCTCCAAAAAAAAAAAAAAAAAAAAAAAAAGAAAAAAAGAAAAAAAAGAGAAAAGCTGATAGTGAGGTAGAGTATATAGGGCGCCGTAAGTATACTGAGTGACTGGATATTACACACAGGGCTATATATTATATATATACACACACAAAGTAATGCAATCAATTACAAAATAATTCATGCGATGTTTCACGTAGTTTTTTGTATTGTTTTCAAAATCCAGTGTGTGGTTTATACTTGCAGCATATCTTAGTTCAGACTGGCCACATCTCAAGAGCTCAACAGCTATATATGACTAGTAGTTACTTGTCAGACAGCATGAGTTTAGGATCACCAATAATTGTCTGACACCCAGTGATAAATGCAAGGTTGGTCTGGTTTTACCTAAAGACAGAAAGTGTTTTAGGAGGCCTTTGTGCCTGAGGGCTTATAAAGCTGGAAGCCCAAGGAAACCTTCCTTTTTGACCCCTTCTCTCTCAGCCCCTTCATCATTGCTGAAAATACTAAAAACACCAGGGCCCTCTGGCAAGTCTGAGAATGCACTCAGTGGTACTCCGTGTTCTCTGTTCTGCAGAGGGAACCCAGGCTCTGGCAGCCCATCAGATTCAGTGACTTGAGCACTGTGCCAGGGTGATGGAGCACGGGGATCCAGGACGAGGGCTTGGTCTTGCTGTAGACAAGTTAGCCCTATCCTCTCCACAGCAGGAGACAATGCTCTGCGCTGCAGTCAGTCTGTTGTCTGGCAGGTGTGAACGACTGGCCGTAGGAGGAGCCGGGCCTGACAGAGGGGATGGAGAAAGGCCAGTCCACCCCTTTGCCCCAGGCGGGTTTGGGGACATAAGTAGGACAGTCCCAGGCTACTCTGTCTTACCTGCACTCTCCCCTCTGTCTGTGGCAACCCTCCAGGTGTCTACATGGCCCTCCCCATAACGACCTATGTGTAAATGTCATTACTTCTTAAAGAGCCACTCTGCCCAGCTCAACTCCATCACTTTCTCTTCTTACCCTCCTTTTTTTCCCTTTTTCTACAAAAAAAATCATATTTGGATTTTATTTAGAATTATATTGAGTTTATGGACAAATTGGGGAAGAAATTACATTCTTATTTTTATTTTTTATTTTTTGAGACAGAGTCTCACTCTGTCTCCCAGGCTGGAGTGCAGTGACGCGATCTCAGCTCACTTCAACTTGATCCACCTCCTGGGTTCAAGCGATTCTTATGCATCAATCTCCCGAGTGGCTGGGAGTACAGGCATGAGCCACCACGCCCGGCTAATTTTTTTTCTTATTTTTAGGAGAGACGGGATTTCACCACGTTGGCCAGGCTGGTCTCGAACTTCTGGCCTCCGGTGATCCACCCGCCTTGGCCTCCCAAAGTGCTGGGATTATAGGCGTGAGCCACCGTGCCCGGCCATCTCTATGATATTAAACCTTCCTACTCATGAACCTGGTCGATCTTGGCATGTTTTTTAGATTCAGGGGGTACGTGTGCAGGTTTGTTAGAAGGGTACATTGCACAGTGCTGAGGTTCGGGCTTCTATTGATCCTGTCACTCAGAGAGTGAACACAGTACCCAACAGGAAGTTTTTTGGCCCCAACTCCTCTCTTTCCTTCCCTGCTTTTGGAGTCCGCAGTGTCTATTGTTCTCATCTTTGTGTCCATTTGTACTCACTGTTTAGCTCCCGCTTATAAGTGAAAACATGCTATATTCGGTTTTCTGTTTTTGTGTTAATTTACTTAGGATAATGTCCTCCAGCTGCCTCCGTGTTGCTGCAGAGGACACGATTTTGTTATTTTTTATGGCTCCATACTATTCCACGGTGTATTTTCTTCAGCACTTACTACCACCTGAGGTTATAAATTTAGTTGTTCATTATCTACCTTCTCCATTAGAATGTGAACTCCATGAGGGCAGGGACCTCATCTGGCTCTCCACTGTACACCCAGGGCCTAGCTCAGTGTCCAGTACGTAGTAGATGCTCAATAAATATTTTTCTGAATGAAAAGAAACTTCATTCAGAGAAGAACCAACGCAGTGAAGGAGCCATATTTCACACTTTCATTTTTTCTCTCAGAATTTCTGAATTCAGATCCATTTACTTCAGAGAGTAACAGACATTTTCCAAATGTCTTGGATGAGAACACGCTCACTTCTACTTCTAACAGTTCAGAATGGCTTAATCTTCCTGAGTAGTTGGATGAAGTTTCTTCCCCCTCTGTCTCATTATTAGAGACCAATGGAGTTATTCCTTGTTGATTAATTTTTTTTTTGAGCCGGAATTTCACCCTGTCACTTAGGCTGGAGTGCAGTGGCATGATCTTGGCTCACTGTAACCTCTGCCTTTCAGGTTCAAGCGATTCCCCCACTTCAGCCGCCTGAGTAGCTGGGATTACAGGCATGCGACACTATGCCTGGCTAAGTTTTGTATTTTTAGTACAGAAAGGGTTTCACTACATTGGCCAGGCTGGTCTCGAACTCCTGACCTCAAGTGATCCACCTACCTCGGCCTCCCAAAGTGCTGGGATTACAGGCATGAGCCACTGTGCCTGGCTAATTTTTTTTTTTTTTAATTCTCTAACTGTTAGGTCAAAAAAATGATAAGGGGAGGAAACTGAGGTGTCATGGGCAAGGCCCGACAACCAACAGGAAGCTGCTGCAGGGCGGGTTCCTTCTGACAGCTGTAAGGTAGGGTCCGCTCCACCCCTCTCCCCTGGCTTCTGGGGGTTTGCTGATCATCTCAGGTGCTCCCTGAATTGCAGATGCATCATCCCGATCTCAGCCTTCACATGGCGTTCTCCCCGTGTGCATTTCTCTGTGTCCAATTTCCTCCTTTTATTTTTTTTATTTTTTTTGAGATGGAGTCTCGCTCTGTCGCCCAGGCTGGAGTGCAGTGGCCAGATCTCAGCTCTGCCCGCCAGCTCGCCCGGCTAGTTTTTTGTATTTTTTAGTAGAGACGGGGTTTCATCGTGTTCGCCAGGATGGTCTCGATCTCCTGACCTCGTGATCTGCCCGTCTCGGCCTCCCAAAGTGCTGGGATTACAGGCTTGAGCCACCGCGCCCGGCCACAATTTCCTCCTTTTAGTAAGAGCGCAGTCACATGGGAGTAGGCTCATCCTAATGACCTCATCTTAACTTCACCATGTCTGTAAAGGCCCCATCTCCAAATGAGGTCACATTCTGAGGTACTAGGGGTTAGGAGTACATTTGGGTGGTGAAGGAAACAATTCAACCATACCACTTTCCTTCCCTCTAAATGGGGATTAGAATGCAATATTTCTTCATATAACTGCAGTGGTTGTGACAGCGTCTCGAAGAGGCTTGGTTCCTAGAAGCTCAGTAGACATCTGGTTTGCCCGAATGTGCACGTGCCTCGGAGCTGTCTGGGTCGGACTGCACCCTTAGGGAGCCGGGCTCAGGTGGGGTAATCATCCTGTGAGAGTCCAACACAGGTAAACAGGTGCTTGGCCAATGCATTTCTCTGATGGTGAAGAGGAAAGGCTGGAGAGAAAAATCTACTGATAAGCCAGGGCTAGAACAAGTCTGATACCAAGGGCTGGAGAGGATGTGGAACCTCAGGAGCCCCCGTGTGCAGCTGTCTGAGTGTGCACCGGTAAAAACACTCTGGCAATATGCCAAAAAGGCAAAGCTTGTATATGGGATGCCCCAGCAATTCCACTCCTAGGTGTAGGTGTATACTCTAGAGAAATGCCGACACAGGTGCCCCAGGAGATGTGTGCAAAAATACTCATAGCAGCATTGTTTGTTAGACCTAAAAATGAAAAATAACCTCCATTTCCTCAATGTCATGCATGCATCTAGTGGATACTATGTTACACAGCAGGTGAAGCCACTTAACTAGAGCTAGGCATATCGTATGGATGAATCTCACTAACAAATACTGAGCAAAAAAGAGCAGACTGCAGAAGAATAAATACAGTGCGTAGGACGAAACCAATGATATATTGCTTAGAATGCATATGGAAGTATTTGCATAAAGAATATAAAGAAGTATGGGCCTGATAAGTAGCGATTTCAGCAGGCGGAAGTGGAAGTGCACAGGGAGTTTCAACAGCTTACTTTTTAAACTGGTGATCAGTAAAGAGTACTGGTTATCTTATTCGTTACAACTTCTTCTTCTTTTTTTTTTTTTTTTTGAGAGGAGTCTCGCTCTGTCGCCCGGCTGGAGGTCTGTGGCCGGATCTCAGCTCAGCATGCTCCGCCTCCCGGTTTACGCCATTTCTCCGCTCAGCCTCTCTGAGTAGGGACTACAGGCGCCCGCCACCTTCACCCGGCTAGTTTTTGTATTTTTTATAGAGATGGGGTTCACCATGTTAGCCAGGATGGTCTCGATCTTCTGACCTCGTGATCCGCCCGGTCGGCCTCCCAAAGCGCTGGGATTACAGGCTTGAGCCACGCGCTGGCCCGTTATAACTTCGTATATATATATATATATATATTTGAGACGGAGTCTTGCTCTGCGCCCAGGCCTGGAGATGCAGTGGGCTGAGTCTCAGCTCACTGCAAGCTCCGCCTTCAGTTCAACGCCATTCTCCCTGCCTCAGCCTTCCGAACTATAGGCGCCCGCCACCTCACCTGGCTGGTTTTTTGTATTTTAGTAGAGACGGGGTTTCACCGGGTTAGCCAGGATGGTCTCGATCTCCTGACCTTGTGATCCACCCGTCTCGGCCTCCCAAAGAGCTGGAATTACAGGCTTGAAATGTAACATTTTTTAAAGAGCCAGGACTTGAGGAGAGTCATACGAAGGAGACTGAGATGCCAGGGACCATTTCTACTCGTGGGAAGATTCAGAGGTGTTCCTGCCATTCCCTGGAACCCAGAATCCAGAGTAAATTAGTTAAAGACTCTAACATCTGCTAGGCGGGAGGGAAGAGACCTAAGGAGGTAAAGCTGGGGGGATGGGAGGAGGGAAGGCCACTCTCATGCTGCCCCTCTCTGATCTGAATCCAGTTATCGGCCTGCACGCCAGCCCTGGGCTGCAGAGAACTCAGGCAGAGGAAACAGCTGGGTGGCCCTGGGAAGCCTGGGAGGGGTGCAGAGGAGGGCAGGGGCCACACACGCTGGGAGGGGCACTAGGGCTGCTGCCCCCACACAGTGACAGGCGCTTCCTTGCAAACCACCTGGCACAGGCACCCTGACAGTTTACATCACTGTCTCTCTCTCCTCTCTCTCTCTCTCTCTCTCTCTCTCTCACACACACACACACACACACACACACACGCCCCATCCACCGCCCGCTCTGAACAGGACCCCAGCGTTGGGGACGCGGCCAAGTCAGCCAGCTGTGGGCCCTGCCAACCCTCCCTCTCTTCTAGGACTGGGTTTTTCCAGCCGGAGTCTCACTCCCTCTACAGCAATCTCGGGAAATTGGAGACGACGCGGCTGCTCCTGAACATTATTTATTTCTTTCCTCTTTCCCTCCCGCGGGGACCCTCCTGTTGGAAGGAGAGCTGCAGCACAGGACGGAGACAGGCAGGAAGAAGCAGAGAGGACTCGGTGACGCCCCCTGAGCAGCTCCCGGCCCACTCCTCCAGCAGGGGCCATGAGCACCAAGCAGGAAGCCAGGAGAGATGAGGGAGAAGCCAGGACCAGGGGGCAGGAGGCACAGCTTCGAGACCGAGCCCACCTGAGCCAGCAGCGCCGGCTCAAACAGGCCACCCGGTTCCTGCACAAGGACTCGGCCGACCTGCTCCCGCTGGACAGCCTCAAGAGGCTCGGCACCTCCAAGGATTTGGTGAGGCGTCCCCCCTCCCCCGCCAGCGTCCCCTGGCCCTTTCCTTCCACTTCTCAGATCCTGAGCAGGAGAGGCAAGACCAGAAAGTGCAGACCCTCAGCTTTCAGGTCCCGCTCCCTTGCTGAGATGGGGAGAGGTCATCCTGTCAACTTGAGGCTCTTCACTGCGGATGTTACCATGGTTTGGTGGCTCTGAGGGGTCCTATTCTCACTGCTTAGCTTCCCTGCCTTTTCCCTCTAATGGCCCAAAACTTGAGGGTGGTGAGGAGCTAGGCTGTTTAGGAGTGGGGGCTTCCAGGAACACAGGAACCTTCTAGAGTGGTCACTTAAAAATGGGAGGGCCCAGAGGACTGGCCAGTTTAGGGTTGTGACTTCCTGCCCCCCTGAACCACAGGTTCTCTCCCCCAGGGCTGTCTATCCATTTGTCCTTTCTCCTCAGAATCAAAGCACTGGGGGTCTCCATCCTTCCCCGGGCATCGGGCTTGTGTGTGGCTCTTGCCAGGGGCCCCTGGCCACCTTGAACGCTGCTCCCCCCACTCCTAAGTGGAATAGACCTTCCAGGCTCCTCTCCTCCCATCCGTCTGCAGCAGCTTTGGCCTCAGAGGAATGGGCAGGGGAGTAACAGTAAGGATGTGAGTGGGCGGGGGACAACTGCAGATCCAGGCATTCCTCTCTGAGTGCTGACAAGCGGGGCCACGGAGCCACTTCGCTTGGGATCAGATCCTGGCTCTGCCACTTACTAACTTGGGCAATTGACTTTATGTCTCTGTGCCTCAGTTTCTTCATCTGTTAAATGAGAATAAAAGCAATCATAGGTTTGTTGGGAGAGTTGTTAGAGCTGATATATTTAAAGCACTTAGAACAGTGCGTAATAGCAGGCGCTATCTAAATGCTATGATTATTCCTCCAGCTATTATTCCATTTAGTCTGAGAAATATTCCTGTCCTCTGACCCATGGGAGAGAGGAAATCCTTTGTGGAAAGGCTTGGGAGCACTTGGTTCCCAGTCCCCTCTCCTAGTTTGAGAAGAGGTACTCAACCAGGCCTGTACGGAGAGGTTGGAAGCGTATCTGCCGGCCTGCACTCCACCAACTGCTACTCCCAGGGAAGCTGAAGGCCAGTGCACCACCTTGTTACCTTTCTCTGCTTAGCTCTACCTTTCCAGACTCATCTCAGCCTGGGTTGCCCACACCAGGGCCACAGCCCAGAGGCCTGGCAATTCCCTAGCTCCCAACAAGGAAAAGGGATTGCACTGAGACTTCAATTCAAGGAACTGCCAGTGGCTTATTCCTCCTTGCAGTGGCAGCAAGCATAGCTGAAAAACGGGAATGGAGCAGGGACGTGGGTTCCCTGGTTCTCAACGGCTAGAACCTATTGGGGACCATCCTACATCTGTTCGGCCCCAGGAGAAGGTGCTCTACTGACATTGCCATCCCAGAGTGGCAGGTCCCGCCTTCTGACGAGAAAGTCCTGGGCTTTTCACCTCTCCCCTCTGCCTAGGATGTCCCCAACTGATCTCTAGCAGTTACCTCCTGTGGCTTTGGGAGCAAAGGCACGACAGGTAGGGGAGACCCCATTGTCTCCCTCCCTGGGATGGCTGTGGAGCAAACTGCACAACAGTGGGAGGGGCCTGAAGCCTGTGTCCATCGTGGGAAGGTGGAAGATGGGAAGTGCAGGGCCAGTCTCTCCAGCCAGTCCCAGAGCCCGCTGAACTTTTCCCAGCACTGGGTCTCCTGCTGGCAGTTTCGCTGCCAGGAGCAACCCCAAGGGCCTCATTAATCTAAGGGCAGAAAAACAATCCCAGGCTCCCAAGGAGAGAGGGCAGGTGGAGAGGTGCGTAGAGCCTGGGAGAGAGTCAGTCTGCAGCAAGCATTTATTGAGTGCCTACTAGATGCTGAGCCATGCCCTGGGATACAAAAATGAGTGAGGTAGACTCAGGGGCTTTCCAGGCTAATGGGAGAGTAAAATGCATACATAACATTTGTGAGAAGCATGGCAAAGGGAGCTAAGACAAGGGACCCCAGCTTGGGGTGCATGGAGAGAGAAGCATGAAGAGCTCAGAGAGGGTACCCTGGAGAAGGTACATCCTGCATTATAAGATGTACACAGAATCCCAAACTTAAGATGCAACCTCTCTCTCAAATAAAGTGTGTTAAATCAGTTATTCAGTCTAGTCTCAAGAAGAGTGGGGAAGAGGAGTTTCAGGAAAAGAGGAGAGAGGAGTGAAGGCATGGAGGCAAAAAGCAGCCTGGTAGGAGTGGTGCTTCTGGGGCCCATAAACAGAGTGGCAGGGAAGGAGGCATGGCCCCGTCATCTGAGCTGTGGATCACCTTCAAAAGCTTGAGCTCGGCCGGGCGCGGCGGCTCAAGCCTGTAATCCCAGCACTTTGGGAGGCCGAGATGGGTGGATCACGAGGTCAGGAGATCGAGACCATCCTGGCTAACACGGTGAAACCCTGTCTCTACTAAAAAATACAAAAAACTAGCCGGGCGAGGTGGCGGGCGCCTGTAGTCCCAGCTACTCGGGAGGCTGAGACTGAGGCTGGAGAATGGCGTAAACCTGGGAGGTGGAGTTTGCAGTGAAGTGAGCTGAGTCTGGCCCTGCGCTCCCAGCCTGGCCGACAGATGCGAGAGCTGCCGCCAAAAAGAAAAAAAAAAAAAAAAAAAGCCTGAGCTCTAGTATGGCAAGCAATGTGGGGTAGGAGGGTCTGATGCATTTAAATAAGAGAGTACATGGTTAGTTTCATGTTACTTTGGTGCTTGCCAAAGTACTTTAACCTGCACATGATCACGCTGGGGGACTTGTCACAATGAAACTGATCAGTAGGTACTAGAGTCTGCATTTTTAAGAGGCCTTCGAAATGGATGTTAAAGTTGCTGATCTGAGGACCATGTTTTGAGTAGCAAGGTTTTTAGGCTTCAGTCTGAAACTCCAGGAGATGTATGTTGAAGGTAACAGGTCTGAGAGCAGGTTATGAACTTAAGAAGGGGTTTGAGATCCAAGAGAGCTGCGGAAGTGTGGAACACACGCAGTACAGAAAGAGAAGGATGGGAGGCCAGGTGCTGTGGCATACGCTGTGGTCCTGGGCTGGCTTGGCGAGGCTGAGGCTAGAGAATGCCTTGAGCCAAGGAATTAGAGTCTCAGTCTGGGACTTAGCAAGATACCGCGCTTGAAGACAGAAGGCAAATAAAAGAAAAAGAAGAAGAAGAGAGGAGAAGGAAAGGAAGGGACAGATGATTCTATCACAGGAGGCAAAATCTGCAGAATCTGGAGTGACTGGATGGCAATTGGGAGGTGGGCTGTAGATGAGGACAGTCAGAAGATGACTCCAGCATCCTAGTTCTTAAGAGTTTTTTGTTTGTTTGTTTTGTTTTTTTTTGAGATCATCTTGCTCTGTTCACGGGAGACAGGAGTGCAGTGGTATGATCTTGCCACTGCAACGGCTCTGCTTCCGGGTTCAGTTGATCACACACTTCAGCCTCCAAGTAGCTGGGACGACAGGCCGTGCCACCACACCCAGCTATTTTTGTATTTTTTTTTTTTTTTTTTTGAGATGGAATCTTGCTCAGGTCGCACCAGGGCGGAGGCGCGGTGGGCGCGATCTCGCTCACTGCAAGCTCCGCGCACCTGGGTTCCCAGCCATTCTCCTGCCTCAGTCCAGTAGCTAGGATACAGGCGCCGCCACTACGCCCGGCTATTTTATTTTGTGTTTGTGTTTTTTTTTTTGAGACGGATCTCGCTCTGTCGCCACAGGCTGGAGTGCTGTGGCCGGATCTCAGCTCACTGCAGCTCCGCTCCGGGTTCACGGCCATTCTCTCTGCTCAGCCCTCCCAAGTAGATGCCTGGGACTACAGGCGCCCGGCTAGTTTGTTTTGTTTTTAGTAAGAGACGGGGTTTACACCGTGTTAGCCAGGATGGGTCTTGATCTCCGTGACTCGTGATCGCGCCCGTCTCGCCCATCCCAAAGTGCGGGTTAAGGGCTTGAGCCAGCCGCGCCCGGCCTTTTTTGTATTTTTAGTAGAGACGAGGTTTCACCGTGTTAGCCAGGATGGTCTTGAGCTCCTGACCTCGTGATCTGCCCATCTCTGCCTCCCAAAGTACTGGGATTACAGGTGTGAGCCACCGTGCCCAGCTGTAGTTTTAGTAGAAATAGGGTTTCACCATGTTGGCCAGGCTGGTCTCGAACTCCTGATCTCAAGTGATCCACCCACCTTGGCCTCCCAAAGTGCTGGGATTACAGGTGTAAGCCACCACGCTTGGCCTAGTTCTTAAGAGCTTCTACTGTTTTTCATCACACCACCAACCCTGGGATTCGAAGCCCAGGGTGAGGTCAGAGGGGAAGGATGAGGTCAGAGGGGAAGAAAAAAAAAAACCTCCTAGTTAAAAAAAAATGTAAGTTTGAGACAAAATTTCCCCCAAGCATACTAATTCCTGAAATGTCCCTTTAGCTACTAAGTCAGTTTAACCAAGAATGGACCATTCTCCTCTTCCCATTTCTTCACTGCTGAGCAATCTATGGGTGTCCAAGGAAAATGGCATGATTTGATACTGGGGCTTACTCTGCTCTCATTATCTGACTGCTGGGACCCTAGGGTCAACTCCTAGGATAAGGCTCAGGTCTGGGGCGGGGGGGTTGGGGGAGCATTCTGGGATATCTAAGTGGGGTAACTGAGCAGCCTGGATACCTGGGTTTAGAACTGCCTACCTTCATTGTTTCGTGATGGAGCCAGCAGCCGCACAGTGTGATACAAAGACGCCTGGTAGAGGGAAACCCGAACTGGCTTCAGGGGGAGTCTCCCCGGGTGCAGGCCCTGATTCATGGCCAGGAGATCAGGAGGAAGACCAGCAGGACAGAGATTCCAGCTCTTCTGGTCAACTGTAAGGTGAGAGGCCTCCCAGGGACACACTTTCATTAACAACCCTGCCTGCGCTCGCTTCACCTGCTCTCCTTTCTGTCCTGATGGCAGAGGGAAGGAGGGAGAAAGGACAGCTCTCTCCCTAGCTTGGACCTAACCAGGATCCTCTACCTCCTTCCTCCCTGCCCCAACCCATCTTTCTTCGGTGCAACTCCATCTGTCACCATCATTACTCTGCCCACTTTCCTTGGTCAAAATACAGTACTTAAATTAAGTACTCCTCAGTGTACTCTACACAGACGAATGGTGTGCGTGCATGGATAACGTAATTCTGGAAAAAACTCATGTGTTCTAAGGCATTGGTCCTGTAATCTCTGGAACCATGTAACCACTCAGTCACTACTGAACGTTCCCAATAAATTCCCGTTGGTCCTGGGCCACCGTCTTTGCTCTGTGCTGCTTCTACCTGGATTGCTGTCTTCTTGCTCTCCAATCATTCTGGGTCCGCATTCTGCAAGCTTTTAAAGCCCAGATCAGATGTTACCTCCTCCTTGAAACCTTTTCTGATTTCCCCAGTAGGAAACAGCCTTTCCTCCCTCCCAACCTCTAAGGCATGTTACTCACATCCCTTTTTTAAATTTTTTTTTTTTTTCTTCTTGAGATGGAGTCTTGCTCTGTCACCCAGGCTGGAGTGCAGTGTCATGATCTCGGGTCACTGCAGCCTCTGCCTCCTGGGTTCAACCAATTCTCCTGCCTCAGCCTCCCAAGTAGCTGGGATTATAGGCCCGCACTGCCATGCTCAGCTAATTTTTGTATTTTTAGTAGAGACGGGGTTTCACCATGTTGGTCAGGCTGGTCTCAAATTCCTGGTGCTGGGATTACAGGTGTGAGCCACTGCGCCCGGCCCCCTTTTTTTTTTTTAAGACAGAGTTTCACTCTTGTTGCCCAGGCTGGAGTGCAATGGTGTGATCTCGGCTCACCGCAACCTCCGCCTCCTGGGTTCAAGCAATTCTTCTGCCTCAGCCTCCCGAGTAGCTGGGATTACAGGCAAATGCCACCATGCCTGGCTAGTTTTGCATTTTTAGTAGAGACGGGGTTTCTCCAGGTTGGTCAGGGCCGTCTGGAACTCCTGACCTCAGGAGATCCATCCACCTTGGCCTCCCAAAGTGCTGGGATTACAGGTGTGAGCCACTGCGCTTCCTGACTTTTCCAGTCCTTTTATTTATTTTTTTAGATACAGGGTCTTACTCTGTCACCCAGGCTGGAGTGCAGTGGCATGATCAGAGCTCACTGCAGCCTCAACCTCCTGGACTCAAGCAATCCTCCCAGCTCAGTCTTCTGAGTAGCTGAAATTACAGGTGTGCGCCACCACACCTGGCTATTTTTTTTTTTGTATTTTTAGTAGAGATGGGGGTTTCACCACATTGGTCAGGCTGGTCTTGAACTCCTGGCTTCAAGCAATCCTTCCACCTTGGCCTCCCAAAGTATTTGGATTATACATAGGTGTGGGCCATGGGGCCAGGGCATTCACATTCCTTTTATAGACCTTAAAGCTTTCTGCCACCGGGCGTGGTGGCTCACGCCTGTAATCCCAGCACTTTGGGAGGCCGAGGCGGGCGGATCACGAGGTCAAGAGATCGAGACCATCCTGTTGAACATGGTGAAACCCCGTCTCTACTAAAAATACAAAAAAAATTAGCCGGGCGTGGTGGCAGGTGCCCGTAGTCCCAGCTTCTTGGGAGGCTGAGGCAGCAGAATGGCGTGAACCCGGGAGGCGGCGGAGCTTGGAGCTTGCAGTGAGCCGAGATCGTGCCACTGCACTCCAGCCTGGGCGACAGAGCGAGACTCCGTCTCAAAAAAAAAATAAATAAATAAAATAAAACAACTTTCTACCATATAGTAGAGTTATATTTTACTTCCTTTAGACTCCTAAAGAATAGCACTCATTGATGTACCTTCCAGTAACATATCTTGTAGCAGATACTCAACGAATGTTTGGAACGAGAAAATGACCTGTGTGTATACCCAAGTGTATATCAAAGTGTCTGTCTACGTCCCAAAGTAGGTGAACTTGTCTTCCTTTGTTTCCAATGGCAAACTTCTTGGTTACCCATAGCTGAGTTTCCTAACAGGATTCCAGTCTTCTCATCCTTCCTCTATTCCTAACCTGGAGCTTTCGAACCAGGAGGCCATCGAACTCCCAAGGATTCCTCTAAATAGATCACTATTTCTCCATTTTTGGCAGATCTTCCCCAAACTTATGAACTCATCACATATAACCACTTTTTTTTTCCGTTTTATTTTTTGTAGAGACAGGGTCTTGCTGTGTTGCCTAGGCTGGTCTTGAACTCCTGGCTTCAAGTGATCCTCTTGGCTCCAAAGTGCTAGAACTACAGGCATGAGCCACCTCACCTAGCCCACTTCCTTTTTTGATTTATCTGGGAGTTCTGCCCCTATTGTATGAGTCTCATAAAAACCAGTTTTTTGTTTTTTTGGGTTTTTTTGTTTGTTTTGAGATGGAGTTTTGCTCTTGTTGCCTAGGCTGGCGTGTAATGGTGTGATCTTGACTCACCACAACCTCTGCCTCCTGTGTTCAAGCGATTCTCCTGCCTCAGCCTCCCGAGTAGCTGGGATTACAGGCATGCGCCACCAAGCCCAGCTAATTTTGTATTTTTAGTAGAGGCAGGGTTTCACCATGTTGGTCAGGCTGGTCTCGAACTCCCAACCTCAGGTGATCCACCCGCCTCAGCCTCCCAAAGTGCTGGCATTACAGGTGTGAGCCACTGCGCCTGGCCCCGATAAAAGCCTGTTTTAAAGACAGTTCATTTTCTCCACTCATTTCTAAAAGGGAATCATCAATGGGCTGGGAAACTGAAGGACCCACTCCCAGCCCGTTCTCCTAGGGACTCACTGATTCAGCACAATCCCTCTTTCTTAGTGCCAGGACCTGCTGCTTAGAGTGGCCGTGGACACAGGGACCCAATACAATCGGATCTCTGCTGGATGTCTCAGCCGTCTGGGGTAAGAGTGTGGCCCAAAAAACCAAATGGGGGACAGGATTTCTTTTTGGGCTGATGAAAATGTTCTCAAATTAGATAGTGACGACAGTTGCATATTTTATCTCAATAAAGCTGTTATTTAACAAAAGAGTGGCTAGAACACTCTGGCAGAGAAGGCAAGGATTTAGATCCCACGTGAGGTCAGGGGTGGGAGGTGAACCCATAGTAGAGAGGGACGTCTGCTGATTAATGGGGTGAAGCCCCCTGGGGCTGTGGTAGCCATAACCTTTGCTTCCCAACCACAGGTTAGAGAAGAAGGTCCTAAAAGCCTCAGCTGGGGACCTGGCCCCTGGGCCCCCAACCCAGGTGGAGCAGTTAGAGCTACAGCTGGGGCAGGAGACCGTGGTGTGCTCGGCACAGGTGGTGGGTAAGTTCCCGCTTCTGCAACAGCCCTGGTGCTCACCTCTCACCTTTCTCTTCAGGGTGGGGCAAAGGCAGAGACTTTCGGTCCCTGCAGCACAAGGAGTCCGCAGAGATGTTCTGACCACCCCTCCTCTCTGTGCCAGTGCCCTTGGATCTGGGGATGGGGTGGGCAGAGAAGGAGTGAGGGCTGAGAGGAGGGCAGCATGACCACTGGGAACACTCAGCCTCTTCTGTTTTCAAATGGTTCCTGTAGATGTTGAGAGTCCTGAATTCTGCCTGGGCCTGCAGACTCTGCTTTCTCTCAAGGTAAGGCACCCACACTCAGGGCCTGATCCAAAGCACTGGGAAAAAGCAGTAGAAGGCACAGGTGTGGAAGCCTGGACCAGGCTCTGATGAGAGTGACTTAGAGACTGGCAATTGTCCCTTTGCTTCCTTAGAGGTTCCTTACTTACCACCCAGTGACAAGTCAAGAGAACTGGGTCACCCCCTCCAACAGGAGTCAAGGGAAATGGGGATAAGGGGGAGAGCAGAAGGCAGGTGGAAGCTGTGGGAAGTGGGAGGCAGGTGACGGGCTGAGGTGACCTGGCATGACTGCTCTACACCCCACAGTGCTGCATCGACCTGGAGCGCGGAGTGCTGAGGCTGAAAGCCCCTTTCTCAGAGCTACCCTTCCTGCCTCTGTACCAAGAACCTGGCCAGTGACTGCTGTCTCAGTCAGTCCCCAGAGGGAAAGACCTTGCCTTAGCAGAAGAGGCGTGTGGGGAACGGGTGTTCTTGAAGCCAGGTAGCTGGGGACTACGGTGTCTGTCCTTTCAATCACCACCCTGACCCTTGCTGTCCCATTTCCCCCAGCTGGCCACATTCCTCTCTGCTTCTCAGCAGCTATCCTACTCCCCAGGAGGAGTTTTCACTAGAGCGCCCACGATGCCAGGATTCTCATTCATTTCCCTCCCAAGAAGAGCAAAGCCAAATCAGGACCACAGATGGGAGGCTAAGCAAAACGGGGTGCCTGCGTGGGCTGGGTTGAAGGCTCTGCTGACTGCTGTCCTTGCCCACCACCCAATTCCACCCCAGACACAACTCAACTTCCCACACCACCATGTCTCTCACCACACCTGGGGCTCGTTATCTCCCACAACCAGACTGCCACGCCTCACCAACCCGGGTCCCCGGACCTCCTGGTGTCTGCCTCTTGGATTCTGTGCACATCTGCACAGATGGGGGGGAAGAAACATGAGACAGAATTCAATACAACAAAGAGATGGAGTTAGTATAGGAATGTCCATCTCATAAGGCTGAGAGCTTTTATGAGTTATTTTTCTGGGGCTGCAAATGTCTGAAGCCAGTTATTGTTTGATTACCCTGTGCAAAACCTTGGACATACTTCTGCTATGAACGCTAGGTATTTATCCTTTTCCACTTGCTTTTTGTACCCACCGAGCCCCTGAACTTTGGGTGTGTGTGTGGCAGAGCCTTGTAGAGAACTGCTCCTACGAGGCAGACAGGATAGTGAGGCTATCACCACTCAGACTTAACCTATTTAGTATTCTTTCTGATTTCTAGAACTACCCACCTCGTTAGGCCTTCTTCCCATCCCCATCTCTGGTCTCTTGAGCTTAAGCTCGCCTTGTCCTGGAATCAGTGGCTTTCTAACCCCCTGCCAGGCTTTGCCAAAGCAAAAAGACAGAGGCTTTTTTTTTTTTTAAAGTTTGGGGTCTGTCAGGAGAGAGAGGCTTTTTTGAATTCACTGTGAAGAGAAGAACCCGGAGCTTAGGACGCCAGACCCCTGAGAGTCTTTCTGGCTGATCTGAGTCTCTCAAATCATGGATTAGGAGTAAAGAAAGAGGCCGGGCGCAATGACTCATGCCTGTAATCCCAGCGCTTTGGGAGGCTGAGGCGGGCGGATGACTTAATGTCAGGAGTTTGAGACCAGCCTGGGTAATACGGCAGAACCCCATCTCTACTAAAAAATACAAAAATTAGCCAGGTATGGTGGTGCTCACCTATAATCCCAGCTACTTGGAAGGCTGAGGCACAAGGTTGTTGTGAGCCAAGTTCGTGCCATTGGACTCCAGCTTGGGCGAAGGAGTGAGACCCTGTCTCCAAAAACAAACAAACAAACGGGGAGAGAAAGACAGTGGTAGAGCTAACCTGAACTGGGTGGGACCCTTGGGCTGAGACAGAGTCCTGAGCCTGGGGTAGACTGGGTTAGAGAAGAACCGGGATGCAAGGAGCTGCCTGTGACACCTGGCCTGACCTTTCTCAGCTGCCTCCCCCGCCCTCAGAAGGAAAGGAGAGGGGCTCACTTATCACGTGTGCCATAGTACCTGGTCTCAAAATCCTAAAAGCTTTCCTCTCCCTCACTGCCTTGCTCCACAAGGTCCGCTTTCCTGGGTCCTGTGCTGTGCCTTTCCTTGTCTGCCTCCTGCTGCTTCTGTAACTGCAGACCCCAGGCCCAGTGGCAAGCCCTTGGCTCAGCTGCTTCTCTATTGGAATAAACTCGTTTCTCTATGTCGATGTTCTTCTCTGGTCTTCCTCCCTGCCTGTCAAGAGGTGAATGATAACTCTGCCCGTTGTCCCTTACAGAAAGGAAATGGAAATGTGGGACCTCGCCCAGGCTGACCCACCTGACTAGGGTCAGTGTAATGGAGAGCAATCTGAAAGCAATGGCTTTCAAACGCCTGACCACAGCAGGAATACATTTCACATGGCACTCAGTACACACGCGCACATATGACTGTAACAAAACAATACTCACCTACACTGCGAGCAATGTACTCTGCTGTTTTCTATTTTACTTTATTCTATTCTACCTATTCTAAAAATGCTGGCCATGATCCACCAAGGGACTGCAACCACCGTTTGAAAAACACTGACTTAGAGCACAGAGAATCAAGAACAGACGGCACATAAATGACCCAAGATATAATTCTGATTGTGGTCTGGATCATAAACCTGCATCACATCTTAAATGTCTATTGTCTTAGAGACAATAAGCTCTTTTACGGGGGAATGGGTGGGTGGAAAAACGGGAGCAGGGCTTCTGAAGCTCACTAATACCTGAAGAATATGGCAACACGAGAAAGCACTGACCCAGCTGCTTTGGTAAATGGAGGAAAATCATCTCAGGGTTGCTAGGAACATGGGTGAGACCAGACTGCAGAAAGATCCCTCAAAACAAAACAGTTTGCCCTTCCTTTAACAATTACTAATGTCAAGAACTTGGAACTGTGCCATGGAAGACAGCTTAAGATGGGGTGGAGCCCTTACCTCCACTGCTCCCCTGGGCCTAAAGCCTGGTTTCCTTATGGGTGTTGGGGCCACGCAAACAAGTCTCTGTTTTCAACACAGTCGAAGTGGGAAGTGGAACATGTCCCAGATGATCTGGAACAAGGCCAGGGTTCTATGACCCTGCTGGCGTGATGGGTGAGGTCCACAAGGAAATGGGCAGAGGGTCAACTTGTCTCTTCTTTCACCAAAAAGACTGCGAGGTCTATAGTTCATGGTCACCCTAGCGTTGCTGCCATCTTTCACGCCCAGAGTCAAATCCTGCATTTCTGTAATGCATGTTCCCTATCCTGCCAATATCACAGATACCTTTAGGGGGTAGGGTGGGGGTTCGGAAGAATCCTTCACCAGCTCTGAGGCCAGTATGGCTAGGTGGGATCTTGGAGGCTTGAGGGAGCACACTGTGGCGGCTGGTCTGGATGGTAGAGCGTTTGGTGAAGCAGGGCACGAGTCACAGGGAGGTCGTCAGGATCTGAGAGCCAAGAAGGGGTGGGTAAGAGGCTGAGGGTCTCCTGGGCACCTGGGCCACTGGCTTTTCTGGGACTCACCCACACCCAGCTCCTGCAGCAGGCTGTGGTACTCTGGCTTGGTTTCCAGCAGTTTCAGCAGATTGGTAGACTCCATCCGCTCCAGCTGCACCTCCCAGTACACATAGATCTTCTGGTTGAAAGTGACATATACGAGGCAGGGGCTGTTACGGCCCTCTTTGCAGGCATACAGGCCTGGAAGACGTGGGCAGGGAGACAAAGGTCAGGAAGTTTCAGTGCTGGTGGTGGGGGGCAGACAGCAAGACACAGACCTTCGAGTCAGCACTTCCTATCCTCCCACTGATGTCAGAAAAAAAATTAAAGGTTCTCTATTTGTTCTCTGTTAGGAACTCAGTAAAACAGATAAGATGGGAAAAGACCTGACTCACTTCAGATGTAGAAAAACCATAGCAACAAAACCCAGGCAGAACAGAATCCAAAAAGGTGTTATTTGTTGATTTTCCCATCTCAGTGATATCCCTGGAGTGATGAGGGACGGCCTTGCTCGCCCAAGGGCGAGACTAGCAGAACACGATCAGAAAGTAAGGCTTCTCTTAGGTGCCGATCCCTCCTTCCAAAGGCATCCCGCAGTCACCCAGAGAGTGAGTGCTGCCTCCCAAGGCCCCTGATTTGGAACGAATGAAAATGTTCTAGGAGACCTTTCTCCACAGAGACCTGGCATGCTCAGGTGGAAAAGAACTTCCTGATGTCTTCACACATCCCAGACAGATGACAAAACTCATTCCATTCTTTAAAATATTCCGCGGTGGCTGGGCGCGGTGGCTCAAGCCTGTAATCCCAGCACTTTGGGAGGCCGAGATGGGCGGATCACGAGGTCAGGAGTTCGAGACCATCCTGGCTAACACGGTGAAACCCCGTCTCTACTAAAAAAATACAAAAAACTAGCCGGGCGAGGTGGCTGGCGCCTGTAGTCCCAGCTACTCGGGAGGCTGAGGCAGGAGAATGGCGTGAACCCAGGAGGCGGAGCTTGCAGTGAGCTGAGATCCAGCCACTGCACTCCAGCCCAGGCGACAGAGCGAGACTCCGACTCAAAAAAAAAAAAATTCCGCGGTGGAGAGGCTGCTGTCTTTTATTTCTTATTTACGATTGTCAAGATGGCAATGTAGTGACCACCCCTCACCCCCAAACAAAAGAGCTGAAGAACTCACTGGTGAATGAAGACTTCCATCAGGGGAGACGGCAGAAAGGGAAGTGAGGGGCAAACGCTTCTCTGGCATATCTAACACGCCTGTCTAATTTAAGTGTGGTCAGAAAGGGGCCATGGGGGTGGGGGTCACCTGCACAGAAGGCACGGATATTTTCATCCACTTGGAAGCGGACAACGGTGCGGTTGTGGTCAATGATGTACGTCTGTCCATCCCAGGCGCATGCAACTACCTCCTCATGCCCGTTGCCCTGAAAAAGGCCAGAGACAAGGAACATAAAGGAGCTGTGCACTGGACTCTGGATGACAAACAGCCAGCTGGGGAGGAATTTCATCCACGGCTTGGGTAGTAAACAGGACTGTCAAATGAGCTGTCACATAATACTCACAGCCACCGTAGGAACTAGTATACTGAGGAAACCTCAGCTTATAGAAATAGAGTCACTCACCCAAGGCCACTCAGCTAGGAGGCAGCAGAATCAGGACTCAAACCCAGGTCTGCCTCTTCTCCTAAACCAACAAGCATGCCTGATGGCAATATAAAGTATAGCCCCTACCTGCTGATTCAGGGGCCATAGTGACATTAAATAGAGATTTATATATGGACAAGAGAAACCTACAAAATACGCCTCTGGAGTTGGGACAAATAACATACTTCCAGGCTCTTACAGTAACTTTTCTTTGGGGCTATTACTTCTGCTGAAGTTATGGAAATGACAGACTTTTAACAGCACGGTATAGCGTTAAATACGGTAGAGTAAGAGGGAACAAACTCGCTTCAGATGGATTTAGACCTATCTAAAGAGACTTAAGGCCAGGCACAGTGGCTTACGCCTGTAATTCCAACACTTTGGGAGGCCAAGACGAGAGGATTGCTTGAGCCCAGGAGTTTGAAACCATATATAGTGAGATCTCATCTTTACAAAAAGTTTAGGAAAATTAGCCAAGTGTGGGGGCACACGCCTGTAGTCCCAGCTTCTCAGGAGGTTGAGGTGACAGGATGGCTTCAGACAAAGCTTGTAGTGAACCAAGATCATGCCACTGCATCCAGCCTAGGTGACAGATGGAAACCCTGTCTCAAAAAAAAAAAAAAAAAAGACACAGAGACTAAAGATACAGGTTGGGAGTTCCCTGGGATGTGAGAATAGCCTGATTATTCCAAATCTCATCTCTCCATGTGGAAAACGCAAGAATGTTCTGCTCTGCCAGGTTTTCCACTCACGGTGACATCCAGTTTCTCCAGGGCAAAGAGCTGGTGATCCACTTGCACTGACCACAGCAGCTTGTCTGCTTCTTCCATTTCTTCCATGAGCTTCAGTGTCCCTGCCGGGGGAGAGGCAGGCTGAGCATGGGTGGGATAGGCCCCGAGCAGACCCTACAGGGATACAGCCCCCACGCCCCATCCCAGCATTGCTCACCATCCAGGGTGCACAGGGCAAAGAGGCCAGAGCCACCACTCTCAGTGCCGTGGCCTGTGGGTAGGACAGGAGGACCAGAGGAAGAAAACGTCAAGGGCAGGGCAAGGTCAGAGCCTACGGGGAGAGGGGTATTCTGCAGCAGCAGGGAAAGGACAGGACTCGGAATGAGGGGCAAGCTATAGATCTCCACTCTTCCAGAACTGACCACTGCCCCTCATCTCCCTCCCTCACCCCCACCGCACTTTCACCTTGTTTGATGTTGCCAATTAGGTGAGTGGAGACATTCTTGTTGTGGATACGGCCAGATGTCTGGTGCAGCACCACATCTCGGGTAGCTGGGGTCTCCCTGTGCACAGGAGGGTGGAAGGATCAAGCGAGAGACCAAGTGAACTGAGTTCTCCAGCCCTTTGTAACCTATATCCCTGCAAGAGCGTCTGGGATTTGAATCAGCTTAGAAACCTACCACTGACCCTATCTGACCCATGTGGCAAAGAGAAAAGACAGGGATGGGGCTGCCAGGTTGGAATCTCAGGACCCCTTTCAGGTGCTACAAAGTGAGAGCCCAGGATTCCCTTGGTCCTAACGTCATCTTCCCCAGTGGGGCAAAGGTGCTTGGGCTGGGACCTAGATGAGGCAGCTCTGCCAACTGCAGACCCATTTTACTACCACGTGCCATCTGGGAGCCCATCCTGCTTCCATGCACCCCCACACCATCCACAGGCCTGTACCCCCTTACCTACTGCCATCCGTGGGCCCTTCAGAGGCAGGAGGGGACCCAGTGTCCTTTTTCCAGGTACACAGTAGAATTGCATAAGCACAGCCTGGCTGAGACACCATCAGTTCAGGAACACCCAGTGGCCCCAGAGTCACTGAGAGGCTGTCCACCTGCACCAGGGAATGGGATTAAAGGGAGAGGGAGACAGAAGGAAGTGGGACCCTGCAGAGAATGGCAGGGGGTTGGGGTGGGGCAGGGGTCCTGGGAACAGCCCTCTGGGCTTCAAGGGTAGCAGCAGGAGGAAGGATTTTGAGTTTCCAGGGCTCCTGCCTGGCACCGTCCTCTCCACACAGACCACGTGCTTTCCCCTGTGTATGACCCAGCTGGGGTCTAGGTCCTGATGTGGCCCACTCCACACCTACCTTCACAGTCCTCATTCTTAGCCCGACATGCCTTTCTCTTTGCCTGTTACTAGCAATTTCCCCCTAAGCCCCTAATTCGAAATGGTCTTTGGATCTCTCTTGACAAGGTGACTTCACTTCTGCCCACCCTGGCCCTGTCCCATGACTGCTCTCCCACTGCCTCTTCCAGGAGTCCTTCTTCCCAGCTCCCTGGGGCCTTGCTCTGGAGTCAGCTGCTTACCTGACCCTCCAGCATCCATTTCTTGAGGGACACCAGCTGCCCTGTCAGATGTTCGGGACCCTCACCTAGCTCCTCCCAGCGGAAAGCTCGCACCACACGGTCTGTGTAGCCCACCACCAGCTCACAACACCCATCTCCATCTGTGGGCATGAAAGACAAGATGGGTGTTGGAGTCCCACAAGCAGCCCCGGCTCCTCTGCTAACAGTGGCACCTTCTAGCCAGTGTGGCTTCATGCCCGATCTGCAGTGCTGCTCACTTCACACTCGGTCAGCGCCCGCCCCTGTCTGCATTTGCGGCATCTTGCCCGTCCATTTGGTCCATCTGTTCCGCAGCTCCTATCCGCTCTCTGCCTTCATACTTCTCAAACATGCAACTCAAGTGTCCCAATTCATCCCATGTATCTCCCACCACCTACAAGCCCCCTATCTGTATGGTTCCCTTGCTTGTCACTTTTTTTTTTTTTAACCATATGTTACCTTCTCAGTGAGGACTTAGCCCTAACAACTCCATTTAAAATTGCTACCTCTACCTCGACACTCTAGCCTTTTCTGCGATTATTTTCTCCACTGCACTTACTATTTTTTTTTTTTTTTGAGACAGAGTCCGTGTCACCCAGGCTGGAGCGCAGTGGCACAATCTCGGCTCACTGCAACCTCCACCTCCTGGGTTCAAGCAATTCTCCTGCCTCGGCCTCTAGAGTAGCTGGGATTACAGGCATATGCCACCACGCTCAGCTATTTTTTTTTTTTTTGAGACGGAGTCTCACTTTGTCACCTAGGCTAGAGTACAGTGGCACGATCTCGGCTCACTGCAAGCTCCGCCTCCTGGGTTCCCGCCATTCTCCTGCCTCAGCCTCCCAAGTAGCTGGGACTACAGGTGCCCGCCACCACACCAGGCTATTTTTTTTTTTGTATTTTTAGTAGAGATGGGGTTTCACTGTGTTAGCCAGGATGGTCTCGGTCTCCTGACCTCGTGATCCGGCCACTTCGGCCTCCCAAAGTGCTGGGATTACAGGCATGAGCCTCCGCACCCAGCCTAATTTTTGTATTTTTACTGGAGATGGGAGTTTCACCATGTTGGCCAGGTTGGTCTCGAACACCTGAGCTTAAGGGACCCGCCTGCCTCAGCCTCTCAAAGTGCTGGGATTATAGGCATGAGCCCCCGCGCCCGGCCTAATTTTTGTGTTTTTACTGGAGATGGGGTTTCACCACATTGGCCAGGCTGGTCTCCAACGCCTGAGCTTAAGGGACCCGCCTGCCTCAGCCTCTCAGAGTGCTGGGATTCCAGGTCTGAGCCACATGGTCGGCTGCACTTACTATCCTCTTTTTTTTTGGAGATGGAGTCTGGCGCCCAGGCTAGAGTGCAGCGGCATGATCCTGGGTCACTGCCACCTCCACCTCCCAGATTCAAGTGATTCTCCTGCCTCGGCCTGCTGAGTAGCTGGGATAACAGGTGCCTGCCACCAGGCCTGGCTAGTTTTTGTATTTTTAGTAGAGACAGAGTTTCACCGTGCTGACCAGGCTGGTCTGAAACTCCTGAACTCAAGTGATCCACTCGCCTCGGCCTCCCAAAGTGCTGGGATTATAGGGATGAACCATCGCATCCAGTCATGCACTTACCACCTTCTAATATACCACTTAATTATCTTACAAAATGTGTAGTGTTTCTTTTGTTTTCCTCTCTTTTTTAAAGAGAGACAGGGTCCCAGGCCGGGCGCGGTGGCTCAAGCCTGTAATCCCAGCACTTTGCGAGGCCGAGACGGGCGGATCACGAGGTCAGGAGATCGAGACCATCCTGGCGAACACGGTGAAACCCCGTCTCTACTAAAAAATACAAAAAACTAGCCAGGCGAGGTGGCGGGCGCCTGTAATCCCAGCTACTCGGGAGGCTGAGGCAGGAGAATGGCGTGAACCCGGGAGGCGGAGCTTGCAGTGAGCTGAGATCCGGCCACTGCACTCCAGCCTGGGCGACAGAGCGAGACTCCGTCTCAGAAAAAAAGAAAAAAAGAGAGACAGGGTCCCACGCTAGAGTGCAGTGGTAAGATCACAGCTCACTACAGCCTGGAACTCCTGTCCTCAAGTGATCCTCTGACCTCAGCCTCCTAAAGCGTTGGTGTCACAGGCGAGAGCCAGCACGCCTGGCCTATATTGTTTCTTTTCTGTCTCTTCATAATAAGGCCCAGGAGGGCAGCAATTTTGGTCTATTTATTCACTACGGCTATTCCAGTGCCTTGAGCAATGCCTGGCTTCTCATGGGAGCCCAGTATATAACCAATGCAGAAATGAATATGGATTCTCCCTCTCACCCCCATCCCTTGGGGTCTGCTCTAGCACCCACTGACTCCCACTCTCCTGGCTGCCTGAAAGGTAGGCATGCCCACCGATGTCGCTGATCAGCATGACCTTGGTGTTGGCGGGGATGTGCTGCTTGAAGACTGGACGCTGCTCCTCTCCCATTAGTGTCTCGTGGTGCCCAGAAGCATCCAACACCTTGGCAGGTGTCAGGTCAAACAGATGAAACCAGCCTTCAGCACTCACTGCCACCAACAGGTTCTAGGACAAACAGAGGTATAGGAGAGATGGACTGGGGAGGGAGTTTTGGAAACAAGCCCGATAATCAGATCACAGAGGTCAGAGCTGAGGCCTTCAACCTTCAACTGATTTCCGCTGTGAGCTAGGAAGCAAGAAAGGTCCCCTATAGTTCTTACCTTTCCTTTATTACATACATCTCCAACCCCAACGCAAGTCAGCTGTAAGAGAGAAAGGGCGGCTCAGGGAGATGCCAAGGGAGACCAGTACTCCCTGATCTCTGTGAAGCAAGGAGCGGGCAGGTTTTCTAATTACCATCATTCACTGAAAACTTGTGCCATATGAACTATGGTGATAATCTTTATTAACTGAGCTATATAGGTTTGGTTTACCCAGACAGCAACATGAAGACCTGAGGTGGTTAAGACAATCTGAACTTAAATAAAATAGGAACTCTATATTTAATAGAGCTAGGTTATCATATTTCTAGACTTATTCAAATTATTGCCCCCATTTTTGACTATAAGATTAGACCACCTTAGGCAACTTCCATAAAGTGTCAAGGAGTACTCCGCTACACAAAAACACCCCAGCCCATGTATGCATGTGTGAGGACAGATGCGAGCACTGGCTGGGGGCTGCCCTCCCTGAATCAAATTGGCTGCAAGTCAGTGGCTGGGCCCAGTAGCTGGGGAGTCAGGACACATGGGTGAGCACCTGTGTGGGAATCATCCTAGGCTGTCCCTGGACATAAGGGACCCCTTCCCCCCTCCAGGCCCAGGGAAGTGAATACTGACCATTCCCTGGCAGGAACAGGTGAGCCATGGCCGACTGTCATCATTTTTATACACAGACACCTTCCCGCTGGTGTCTCCCACCACCAGTTCATTTAACTTCAAATGGAGAGAGAAGAAAGCGTTAGGATGGGACTCTGCTGAACCACTTCAAGCTCTTCTCTACTTAGCCTAACCAAGAGAAATCACAAGACCTCAACTTGCCTCTTCATCAACTTTATTAAAAGTCTGGCCAGGTGCAACGACTCACACTTGTAATCCCACTGCTTTGGGCAGTGGAGGTGGGTGGATCACTTGAGGCCAAGAGTTAGAGACCAGCCTGGGCAACATGGCAAGATCCCATTTCTACAAAAAATTTAAAAATCTGCCAGGTGAGGCCAGGTGTGGTGGCTCACGCCTGTAATCCCAGCACTTTGGGGAGGCGGAGGCGGGTGGATTGGTTGAGCTCAGGAATTCAAGACCAGCCTGGCCAACATGGTGAAACCTTGTTTCTACAAAAAATATAAAAATTACCCAAGCATGGTGGCGCATGCCTGTGGTCCCAACTATTCGGGAGGCCGAGGCAGGAGAATTGCTTGAGCCTAGGAGGTAGAGGTTGCAGTGAGTGAGCCAAGATTATACCACTGCACTCTAGTCTGGGTGACAGAGTGAGACCCTGTCTATTAAAAAAAAAAAATTAGCCAGGTGTGGTGGTGCACACCTGTAGTTCCAGCTACTCAGGAGGCTGAGGAAGGAGGATCACTTGAGCTCAGGAGGCTGAAGCTGCAGCAAGCCATGATCGTGCCATCGTACTCCAGCCTGGGTGACAGAACAAGACCTTGTCTCAAAAAACATAACAAACAATCTTTTGGGGCCAACACAGCTATAGTTTCCCAGTTCTTTATTTCCATCTGGGGGTGTGTGTGTTAGGGGGTAGGAGAGGTTACAGAAATTGAGGCTACACACAATTTATGGCCCACCCCAGAAAAGTATGCCACCTGAATAGCTCTAGGCTACACGTGCCTGACTTCGGCTCTTTGCATTTGCCCATTACAAATGGGACACGTTTTGAAAACAGCCCAAGATGGTGGAGTTTTGGAGAATCTAACTTCAGACCTCATATTTAATCAAGGGCCAAATAAAAAGACAAAGTGAACTCTTGGGGCCCTCCCTCCTCTAGCAAGGCCTTTTGATCTTGAGGTGTATGTGGGAACCACACAGGATGGTGGGGCCTGAGGGGGTAGAGCCTGAAGGGGCCGCTCCCCACTCTGGGCCTCCAGGGCCCTCAAGTGATGGCTAAGCTCTAGGGAAGGGAGGTCCCTGTATGGAGCCTCTCCATGATCTGTATCTGGGTAGCTGCCCTTTACAGGGGCTCAAGATGTTAACCAAGTGGCTTCAAACCCCACTTCTGCAAATTGCTTTATGATCTCCTCTTGGGGTACAGCCAACATCCCCTTCCTGTCCCCAGAACACACTGAACTAATATTATACTCTCAAGAAATTTAGTCCTAAAGGCAACAGAGATAACAGGTGAATAGTAAGGAAAAGTTAGAAACGAATTGGAATGTATTTGAATCTTTGATTTCTGGCTGAGCGTGGTAGCTCATGCCTGTAATCCCAGCAGGAGAATCGCTTGAACCTGGGAGGCAGAGGTTGCAGTGAACCTCCGCACTCCACTGCACTCCAGCCTGGGATAAGAGTGAAACTCTGTCTCAAAAAAAAAAAAAAAAAATCTTTGATTTCTTTTTTAATTGTTATAACTGTTATGGGAGTTTCTGGTGAGAATATCAGATCACAGAAGCATAAAACTAGTTTTTTTTAAATCAAACCTTCTATTAGTTGATGTTTCTTATTTCTTTTCTTTCTGTTTTTTTGTTGTTTGAGACAGTCTCACTCTGTTGCCCAAGCTGGAGTACAGTAGTGTGATCATGGCTCACTGCATCACACTGCAGCCTCAGCTTCCTAGGCTCAAGTAATCCTCCCACCTCAGCCTCCGGAGTAGCTGGGACTACAGGCACGCACCACCACACCTGGCTAATTTTTTCATTTTTTTGTAAAGATGGGGTCTCACTGTGTTGCTCAGGCTGGTCTTGAACTCCTAGACTCAAATGATCCTTCCATCTCAGCCTCCCAAAGTGCTGGGATTACAGGCGTGAGCCATCAATCCCGGCCAGTGCCTACACTGTTCTAAGTGTTGAGAATATAGCAGTGGAAAAAACAGATTAAAACATTCCTATCCTTATGGAGCTTACAGTAATGGAGCTTACAACTCAGGTGAAAAAAATGATAGTATATCTAATATTGTAGAAGTGAATAATAGTGTAATTCGTTTAGACAAATACAATTTCAAAAAAGGTGGTGCTATAAAGCTATGAAAAAAAGGGAATGCTTTTAAACAAAGAAGGCAATCAGATAAAATGGAAAATAATGTATATCTGAAGATGCTTTGATAATTTACTGTTTAAAAATGTGGCCTGGCGAGGTTGCTTACACCTGTAATTCCAGCACTTTCGGACACCGAGGCCAGTGTACTGCTTGAAGCCAGAGGTTTGAGACCAGCCTGGTTAACACAGTGAGACCTCATCTCTACAAAACATTAAAAAAAATCAGCCAGACATGATGGCAGGCACCAGCTACGCAGGAGGTAGTCCCAGCTACGCAGGAGGTTGGGGCAGGCAGTAGGATCATTTGAGCCCAGGAGTTCAAGGCTGCAATGAGCTATGATTGCACCACTGCACTCCAGCCTGGACAACAGAGTGAGACCCTGTCTCTGTAAAAAACAAAAAAATTAAAAAATTCCTCCCCTGATTTTCTCATAAAATTGGACGGCTTGGCAGTTCATGAAGAAACACGAAAGCCCAGAAAACACAATACAAATTTATGAGAATAACTCTTTCCTCCCCAGAGGGGGTAGAGTCAAAAGAAGCCTCATGAAATACCTTCTCCATCACAGCACTAGGGGGTGGTGGGAAATAAGCACAGGACAGAGAAGGAAGTGTGAAGCAGGGAGGCCCAGTAGGAAGACAGGGCAGAGGGTAGAAGGGGGCAATCCAGTGCTTTGCATTAGAAATATGAAATACATAATTAAAAAAAGATAAAGTCTGACAAAAAAAAAAAAAGAGCATCAGACACTATTCCCTTTAATGCTCCACCGGAGAATCCTCTACATATTTCAGTCAATGCATCTCATTACATTTTATTACCCGGTGACTATTACACAACGTGATTATGAGCTATTGAGGACTGGAATTCTCTCCTTCATTTTTGAATTCCCAGAATGTAGCAGAGTCCTTGGTGCATAATGAGCAGCTCAATAAAGATTTGCAGAAAAACAGAATAAAATGCTCACAACAACACGAACACTTAAGAGCACTAAACTGTGTGCCAGGCATTGTTTTACCTGCTTGACCTGTGGTAATTTATTTAAAAAATGAGAAGAAGGGCTGGGCATGGTGGCTCACGCCTGTAGTCCCAGCACTTTGGGAGGCCGAGGTGAGCTGATCACGATGTCAGGAGTTCAAGACCAGTCTGGCCAACATGGTGAAACCCCATCTCTACTAAAAACACAAAAAGTAGTCGGGCGTGGTGGCAGGCGCCTGTAATTCCAGCTACTTGGGAGGCTGAGGCGCTTGAGCCAGGGAGGCAGAGGTTGCAGTGAGCCCAAATCAAGCTACTGCACTCCATTGCACTCTAGCCTGGGGGACAGGGTGAGACTCCGTCTCAAAAATAAATAAATAAATAAATAAATAAATAAATAAAAGAGGAACGACTGCTGAGGAGAGAAAAGGTAGGTGGAGATTGTTTCTGTAATTCAACCAAGGTGTAGCACAAGTCGCCAGGCACCCGCATCTACAATGAAGCAGGCACTGAAGAAACCGGACGTTATTAACACTGGGTTGTGGCGGCGATTGTTACCCTGGCGGGAGAGCGAGGCAGGGAAATACCCCAATCTGTTCCAGCCGAGTGGGCCAAGCCTAACAGCAGCAGACTTTTAGTTTAATGCCTATATTAAGCACAGACGGTGTGCTTAATTCTGTGAGGGTAGGAGGAGGTTCAGAGAAGTCTTCGAAGGGGCGGAGCCACAGGGAGAGCGGCATTGTTATTTCCACTTCGCGGCTTTTAAAGGTGATTTTTTTAGGCCGGGCGGGGTGGCTCAAGCCTGTAATCCCAGCACTTTGGGAGGCCGAGACGGGCGGATCACGAGGTCAGGAGATCATAGACCATCCTGGCTAACACGGTGAAACCCCGTCTCTACTAAAAATACAAAACACTAGCCGGGCGAGGTGGCGGGCACCTGTAGTCCCAGCTACTCGGGAGGCTGAGGCAGGAGAATCGCTTACACCCGGGAGGCGGAGTTTGCAGTGAGCTGAGATCCGGCCACTGCACTCCAGCCTGGGTGGCAGAGCGAGACTCCGTCTCAAAAATAAAAAAAAATCGGCCGGGCGCGGTGGCTCAAGCCTGTAATCCCAGCACTTTGGGAGGCCGAGATGGGCGGATCACGAGGTCAGGAGATCGAGACCATCCTGGCTAACATGGTGAAACCCCGTCTCTACTAAAAAAAACTACAAAAAACTAGCCGGGCGAGGTGGCGGCGCCTGTAGTCCCAGCTACCCGGGAGGCTGAGGCAGGAGAATGGCGTGAACCTGGGAGGCGGAGCTTGCAGTGAGCTGAGATCCGACCACTGCACTCCAGCCTGGGTGACAGAGCGAGACTCCGTCTCAAAAAAT
>NW_016804048.1:1971018-1973141 GCF_001698545.2 Rhinopithecus bieti
AAAAAAAAAAAAAAAAAAAAAAAAAGTTTACCTCTAAAGTGGTTTTAAAAGAAATATATTACTAAATAACTCAGAACAAGGGATGAGATCACCCAGCTTCTGTCATCAGGTGCCTTAGCCTGACCCAGTTATCTAAGATCAGAACCCAACTCAGGATTCCCCAATGCCTTAGTTTTATCTTCCTCATCATTTGGGTTTCTTGGTCTGGATCTTTCTGTGACACAGGGTGTCTGTTTTTAATTGTAGAGTATATTTGCCATGAAGGTCATGTCATTATGATCACAACTTCTTTTTTACTTTTTTTGAGACAGTTTCACTCTTCTTGCCCAGGTTGGAGTGCAATGGCACAATCTTGGCTCACCACAACCTCCGCCTCCCGGGTTCAAGTGATTGTCTTGTCCCAGCCTCCCGAGTAGCTGGGATTACAGGTGTTCACAATTACACCTAATTTTTTTTTTGTCGTAGAGACGGGGTTTCACCATGTTGGCCAGGCTGGTCTTGAACTCCTGACCTCAGGTGATCAAAGTGCTCGGCCTCCCGCCTCAGCCTCCCAAAGTGCTGGGATTACAGGTATGAGCCACCGTGCCCAGCTTTATGATCACAACTTCTATACCATGCTTTTTGGCTTTTGTCAAGAGAGCCAAATAAAGTTAGAAAGGCAGAAAAGATAGGTCTCCAAGAAATAGGGCACAAATTAAGTCCTTCCATGCCTGGGTCTCTCCCCACCTTGCGTCCATTACTTTAAGTACAGTGAGTGTTTTTTATGACTAGGCATTGCAAAGCCATATGGACAGATCCCTGGCTCCACAAAGAGCACTCCTGGTCTTGACCCCTTTCTAGTTGGATGGTTGCTAGGTCTCTTTGGGCACCATCTAAAACTCCATCTTGTCTAAGCCAAGCACTCTTTCTGCTGGTTTTTATCTTACTCCCCAGCACTGTCTACTTAGGGTATCTTCCTGGTTAGGTGACATGGATACAGTTGTATGGGTGGCATATTCTTTACAAACAATACAAATCTCCATAGGCCGGAATGGGGGGATTAAGTGGGAAGCATTTCTAGGAAGACTGTCTACTTCATCCTCCAACAATAGACAGAGTGGTTTCTGTTTGCCCAGGGTGCCCAGGCAAGACAGGGTCTCCAAAGATTTTTCAAAACATGAGGCCCAGAGCCTCACCACCTTGGGGGCAGGGCCCAGGGCTTCTTAATGGGCTCAGTGTGGCTTATATCACCATTTCCCCCTCCCCTCTCTCATTCATGGTACACCTTAGCATATTAAAGTGTCAGAAAGGTATGTTTTTTGACCTAGAAACTGGGCAGAGTAGCGTGGGACAGCTCTGCACTGAGTGAAATGCTGTTATTCAGAGCTCTACTTAGTTTCACTGCCTTCCTCAAGTTTGCCCCGATTAAAATGCACCACAAACTCTGGGAAGCTTTGATCCTAGAACTAACTCATCAGGGTTGTCTGCTCAAGACTACTGATGGATAAGTTCACTGTCACTGTGTCACTTAAACACTGGGAGATAGGGTTAAAACACAAAGAATGAGGAGGACCTTTTGGAACTAGATAACACTGTAAAGACTAAATGCCACCAAACTTGAATTTAAAATGGTTAACTTTGTTTCACCTAAAAAAATACAAATCAGTTTATGTCTGATGCACTTCTAAAACAGGAGACTGAAGATCCTATGGAATATGGAATATACAGGCTGATCCTCTCTTCTAGCCAAAGGACCCTCGACATTCACAAAGGCATTGCTTTTTCTTGATCATCCCTGAGACCATTCACTCTCACTTTGTGTCTCAAATTGGTATAGCGTGGCAGGGCGCAGTGGCTCACGCCTGTAATCCCAGCACTTTGGGAGGTCAAGGTGGGTGGATCACCTGAGGTCAGGAGTTTAAGACTAGCCTGATCAATATGGTGAAACCCTGTCTCTGCTAAAAATACAAAAATTAGCCAGGCGTGGTGGCATGCACCTGTGGTCCCAGCGACTTGGGAGGCTGAGACAGAATTGCTTGAACCCAGGACGTGGAGGTTCCAGCGAGCCGAGATTGTGCCACTGCACTCCAGCCTGGGGAACAGAGCAAGACTCCGTCTCAAAAAAAAAAAAAAAAAAAAAAAAA
>NW_016804048.1:1973299-1994165 GCF_001698545.2 Rhinopithecus bieti
AAAAAAAAAAAAAAAAAAAAAATTAAAAAAATTGGTATAGTGTCATTTAGTACTGGATAAATTAATGTTTTTATTATTCCTAGGTTTTCTAACGGGGGATAGTTAATGCATCCACATTATCTGAGGTTGGCAAACAACTGGGGAACTGTAGCCATAAGGTAGCAATAACGAATTCCAGAAAGAGAACAAATTTTCCTTACTTACCATGTCCAGACTCATACATTGGTTTTATTCAGCACTGCCCTTAATGCACTGTCATTTCAACTTGTAAGGTTCTGAGGTGTTTTGCATTTGGAAAGGGAAAATTAGTCACTGAGACGTAACAGGAATAAGGGATGAGTAGTTCTGGTTTCTAACTTTCTTTTCCAGTAATGCATTTTCTAAAAAGATACTACACTTTAGGCGGGGCGTGGTAGCTCATGCCTGTCATCCCAGCACTTTGGGAGGCCAAGACGGGCGGATCATGAGGTCAGGAGATCGAGACCATCCTGGCTAACACGGTGAAACCCCGTCTCTACTAAAAATAGAAAAAAATTAGCTGGGTGTGGTGGCGGTGCCTGTAGTCCCAGCTACTCGGGAGGCTGAGGCAGGAGAATGGCGTGAACCTGGGAGGCGGAGCTTGCAGTGAGCCGAGATCGCGCCACTGCGCTCCAGCCTGGGTGACAGGGGGAGACTCCATCTCAAAAAAAAAAGATACTACACTTTACTAGTCCTGCATGAAGTGCCTTTCACATATTTTTTCTCCAGTGGAAATGGAATACAGTTCACCATTCACCCTCAGAGTGGCAAAGCTGGTATAGAGGGTAAGTGTTAAGTGCACTTTGCCAAGCCTCGTGGGGTTTTGTGGGCCATAAGGATTCTTTAGCCTAAATGGGATGGGAAATCATCGAAAGTGATTGAAGTACTCGGAGGGACACGATTTGGATGCAGTACAGAGTGAACTGCAGGTGGGGCAGGAGGGAATCCAAGATCGGAGCCTTTTGCAGGAGAGCAGGCTGGAGTGCATGGTGATGGGAGGGGGTGATACTAGTGTGGAGGGAGGAGAAATACTTGGGAGATAAAAATGCATAGAACTCGATGTTAGAACCAGCACTAGGACAAGATAAACCCTATTTTTTTTTTTTTTTTTTTGAGGCGGAGTCTTGCTCTGTCATCCAGGCTGGAGTGCAGTGGCCGGATCTCAGCTCACTGCAAGCTCCGCCTCCCGGGTTTACGCCATTCTCCTGCCTCAGCCTCCGAAGTAGCTGGGACTACAGGCGCCGCCACCTCGCCCGGCTAGTTTTTTGTATTTTTTTAGTAGAGACGGGGTTTCACTGTGTTCGCCAGGATGGTCTCGATCTCCCGACCTCGTGATCCGCCCGTCTCGGCCTCCCAAAGTGCTGGGATGACAGGCGTGAGCCACCGCGCCCGGCCGATAAGCCCTATTTTAGTTTTCCTGGAGACCACGTGCAAAGCTTGTTAACAGCTCACAGTGCTGCTTGCTGCTAGCCTTTCTTGATTCGGGCACATTTCTCTGCATATAGAAAGATTTAAGTGTTGGTAGGAAGGGACAACTGACTGGGAAATGAACTTGTGGCACTGACCCAGGGCAGACTTGAGTATGTGGTACGATTATTTTTAGGCTTAGACTTGTAGGCATTTTAACAAAACATCCTCACTAGACAGTTTTAATGTTACATAAACTAAGACTTATCTCTAAATGTTCCACAGTTAAATGCAGTTTTACATTCTTGGAATCCTACAGGATGCAGAGCTGGAAGAAACCTTAGGAATGCTTTCAATGTTTACAGATGAGGAGAGAAGCTCAAGACTTGCCCACAGCCAAATGAACCTCATGGGAGAGTCTGGATTAATTCAGAGACCTCCCATTTCAGGCATACCTTTCCATTGAACTTCTGAGTCTTGGTTTTCTTATCTGTAAATAGGGTTATTAGAGTTATACCTTCTTTGTAGGATGGTTGCAAGGATTAAGTTTAACTCATGTGATGCTGTCAGTACAGTGCTAGGCTTACCCCATAAATGCTTAATGAGTTAGTGATGATTGTTGGCTGCAGGGGTAAGAATCTACTACTTCTGAAATACCAAGAGGACCCAGACACAAACCACAAACACAGGGCTGTGATATGCGGTGAGCCCAGAAAGAGAGTAGTTACACTGGGACTTTTTCAAAAAAGAGGGTCTTACTGTCTTGCCCAGCCTGGCATGCAGTGGCACAGTCACAGCCCTCTGCATCCTTGGTGTCTTGGGCTCAAGGGATACTCACACTGGGAGACTTGCACACCCCAATTTTAATCCTGGCTCCAGCATCAGCCATGCTGTATGACTTGGTGAAAATTTTCACAGAAATCAATCTTCCACCATTACAAATTTCTTCTGGAAGGAACTATACAGGCATGTGGCTAAGCAGACAACCACATCACTGTCGGGAAAGGACTGGAGAGCCCACAGTAGGAGAGAGGGATGAGGGCAGACACGGGCTGTGGCCTGGAGCCAGGATCATCTGGAGGCAGCTCAGCATGACTGGCTTGTGCTGCCTGGCTTCTCCCAGGGCCCCGTCATGCCATAGGAGTTAAGGGTCAAAGCATAGTTAGAAAAAAAGCACAAGCCGTTTCCTGTTAAGGCTGGGAAGGAAGCTGGGCATGACCACTCTTTACTCTCGACCTTAATCATGTAAAAGTTATCTGACGGAGGTTAGTGACACCAGGAGTTTTACCTTGTTAAGAAACCAAAATGCTCAGATAACCTCTGCCAGATCAGAGGTAGGCAGAAGACCAATTCCAACTTCAAAATGAACATGCACGGTGTCCCAGTCTTCTAGATCTTTATACTTTCCTCTTCCTATGTGTCAGGGAAGAAAACCAGAGGCACTAAAAACTGCCAGGTTGCTGGAGGGAGGGAGTACATAGATGCAAGTCCCAGCCACAGCCTATGCAGTGCTCAGGAAGCCCTGCATAGTGGGGCTGCTTCCTGCCCAACTACGGTGTCTATTTGAGATGCTGCACTTAAATTTAAGCTCAACTGGGACTAAGTGGGTGACCCCTTAATTTTGCCACTACCCATTATGTACCCACCCATACCCACCCCTCCAAGGCCGAACAAAAAGGGTTGTCTGACACCCAGGTTTTATTGTTTCCACTTTATTGCTCAAGCACGGAACTTGAGGCAAGCCTGGACCTTCAGCAACGTGCGGAGAAGAGGCTGAGGGGATTTGGGGACGCATCCTGGCTGAGGGGAAACTGACAGGGGAAATACCAGAACAGGGAACAAGGGGTGGTCACCATCACACCAGAAGACATCAGCCACACCGTTGGGGGTGAGGAAGGGAACAGAGAAGAAATGGCATAGCAGTGGTTTTTCCCATGTCCCTAGCACCCACATGGAGGCCACGTTTGGAAATGGACTGGGAGAGGGAAAGGATGAGGAAAACGGCTGCCCAGGAGTCTCCCTCTCCACCCTGGGTTCATATCAGACCCCATCCCTACCACTTGCCTCTTCTACCCTTGGAAAATGGACCTAACAGAGGGAGCAAAGTAATAAATTAACATTCTGATGAATATGTATGGATGGACATATGTTCATGTGCAAAGGGGAAGGGAAGAGGGGTGACACCAGCTAAAATGATTCCCCACCTCAATCCCCAGCCTACTCCTTTCCCCTTCCCCTAAAGCCACCATCCAACCAGATAGAAAATAAAGGTCTAATTCACTCAAAATTCTTCAGTTTTTACAAAACTAACAGGGTGGAGGGGGGAGACTGGGGGCAGGCAGCCGCAGGAGTAGGGCTGGTGGAGTGGGGCTATGCTTCTGTCTCCACCTGAGACTGGCTCCCTGCCATGTTGCTCTTCTGCTCCTCCTTCATCTCTGTGTCAGTGGGGTGGTCTCCTGAGGAAGCCTCTGCCTTAGCCTGCAAGGAAGAGAACAGCAAAGAGGCTGACATCCCAAGTGAAAAAACACACACTTAATTTCTAGCAGAATTACACAGATACACTCATTCTCCTACATCTGTCCTAAAGATATATCTGTATAGGCCAGGCCTGGTGGCTCACACCTGTAATCCCAGAACTTTGGGAGGCTGAGGTGGGCAGATTGCTTGAGCCCAGGAGTTTGAGACCAGCCTGGGCAACATGGTGAAACCTCAGCTCAACAAAAATTACAAAAATTAGTTGGGTGTGGTGGCATGCACCTGTAGTCCCAGCTACTCAAGAGGTTGAGACGAGGATTGCTTGAGCCCTGGAGGCGGAGGTTGCAGTGAGCTGAGACTGTGCCACTGCACTCCAGCCTGGGCGACAGGGCAAGAGACACTGTCTCAAACAAAACTAAACACTTGTATACGTACAAATTATGAACTCACAAGGTTATTCACCGCAATGCTGTTCTAAGCAGCATTGTCCCATATGGTAGCCACTACTGTAAGTGGCTAGTTCAAACTCATGTGTTTTTAGTGCAAAATATACATTGGATTTTGAAGATGGTTTGAAAAATACACAAATGCAACTAAAATTTAATTCCATTTGTTTTTCACCTTTTTAACATGGTTACCAGAAAATTTTGAATTACATGTGGTTGATACTATATTTCTACTGGACAGTGCTGGTTTAGAACACTGTTTAAGACTGGCCAGGCATGGTGGCTCACACCTGTAATCCCACCACTTTGGGAGGCAGAGGCAGGCAGATCACTCAAGTCAGGAGTTCGAGACAGACTGGTCAACATGGTGAGACCTCGTCTCTACTAAAAATACAAAACTTAGCCGGGTGTGGTGGCGGGCACCTGTAATCTCAGCTACTCGGGAGGCTGAGGCAGGAGAATCGCTTGAACCCGGGAGGCGGAGTTTGCAGTGAGCCAAGATCGTGCCACTGCACTCCAGCCTGGGTGACAGAGTGAAACTGTCTCAGAAAAAAAACACCAACAACACTGGAAGACTAAAAGGGGACTGACTGACTAAGATAAGCCACATCCACACAATGGAATACTATGTAAGCCTAAGGAAGAATGTAAAAGTTCTTTAAATACTGATGTAAAATAAGCCTCCAGCTACTATCATGTGAAAAAAGCACAGTATGTGCCAAATCATAGAGCACGTTGCCTCTTGTTAGGGGAAAGGGAGAAAGCAACATGAATGTCTGCCTGTGCATTGGTGCAATACACTGGAACCATATAAGAACCTAAAGGGTCAGCTGCTTCTGGTGGGGGAGGCAGACTTTTGACTGTATATACTTTGGTACAGTTTGAATTTAACTATGTAAATGTATCATTTATTTAATCACACACAAAAAGCATCTAGCTTTTTTTTTTTAGACAGGGTCTCATTTTGTCACTCAGGATAGAGTGCAGTGGTGCCATCATAAGTCATTGAGGTCTCTACCTACTGGGCTCAAGTGATCCTCCCACTTTGGCCCTGCAAAGTGCTGGGATTATAGGTGTGAGCCACCGTGCCTGGCCCACAAGAAAACATAAATCGGGAATTACACTCAGAGCAACCAATCCAACTTCTGGGGCTTGTGGGTAGGTTCCCAGCACTGATCACAGAACACGGCCCCAACAGCAGGGAACACATGCTCTTTAATGCTCCAGGGAAAAGGGCAACTTTTGGTTTCTGGGATCAGCACAGACAACCAAAGGCACCAAGAGCCCACAGTAGCCAGGTTCCGTGGAGGGATGCTATTCCCACTGTTCCCCACCCCAATCCTCACCTTGTTCTCCTCCTCAGCCAGCCTCTCAAACATATTGGCATAGAGCTTCTTCTCCCGGGCAAGCTGCCTTCTGATCCGCTGCTGGCACACAGCCAGCTGGGTCTTGGCGGCTTTGTTGTTGGGGTAGAGCTGCAGGACCTTCTGGAAATCAGCCCGTGCCAGTTCAAAGTCATTCACGGCCAGGTGGGCCTCTCCCCGGCGGAAGAGGCCCTTCTCATTGTTGCTGTCCAGTTCTAGGGCCTAAAGGATGCAGGGAGGAAGCAACATCGTGGGAGCTCAGGGCTTGTAGCTCATCTGGCCAAGACTGGGTTCCAAAGGTACCCCCAGCAGGATTGCAAATGGCTGGCTCCACCCCAGGAAGAACAAGGCTTGGGGCATTAAATGGAACAATCCAAGGTCTAGGAAGGAACCTCATTTAATCCAACAGGCAGAGAGGGAAGACAGCAGGTCTTTGGATGAAATAAAAAGACTTCAGACATAACATTCACTTTAGAATAAAGCAAGTAGGTAAGCGGAGAGGCTAAGAACCAAGGTGGGAGAAAACTCTTACGTGATTCTTCCCACTCCCTGTGTCCTCCTACTTCTGTGCCAACTGCTTCCCACCACTAAAGCTAAGGTGCTTGCTATGAATACTTGCATCCAGGCCTGTGGCCTGTAACCTCAGAGCTCCCACTGATCCACCCTGCTTTCCCTGCCCTAGTCATCAAGGGGAAGTTTCAGACATGCTGGCACTCAACTCTGCCTGTGAATGCTGCTTCCATGCCCTCTGAGGGGGCCTCACCTTGTTACAGCTTTCAATGGCCGCAGAGAAGGCCTGTAGTTTCAGATGACACATGGCCAGGTTGAGGTGAGAGGCCAGTCGAAGGGCCTGTGCCTTCTGTGCTTCCTCACTGGAAAAACTAGACTCATATTCCAGCCAGGACACAATCTTCTTATACTGTAGTAAAGCTTGCTTGTATTTGCCTTCCTAGAATGGGAAAAAGGCTCAGGCACCTGGCACAGGTTCAGTGGTACCAGGCTCTTATACCCTGCAGACATCAGTGACACATGGCCACAAGAGGTTCTTGCTCCCACCCCTCCCACTGGCAAGGCCAGCAAGCTCACATATACCAAGTGAAGATGGCAGGTGCCAACCTGTCCATTTCTTGGCAGAAAATGATCTCAGTCACCAAGGGAAGGGTAGGCTCAGAGCAACTCTTCCTGGGAGTGTCCTTAGGACAGTGACTGTTGGCTCACCTTGAAGTACACAGTGCCCCGCTCTTTCACTATGGTGCTCTGTTCCAACTTCTCTTCTGAATTCATCTCCCAAGACTCCTTGGCCTGCCACACCCCAGGAGAGAAACAAAGTTGTCAGTTACCCCAGAGTACGTACAGGGTGGAACTTGACTTTAGATGGGAAGACCCTGAGCAAACTTACCTTTTCAAAACTCTTGAGGTGTAATTCATATTTCAGCTCGGCATTTGGTGGGATTTGGAACTTCTCCTTCCCAACACTGCCAAAAGCATAGCTGTAGGGGTGAAAAACACTATGTGTCGTCTTGGCAACACTTAACCTGCTCCAGGCTGAAAAGGCTTCCTGTCCATTTCCTGGAAAGTGCCTTCCCATCCCTTGAGAGTTGGTTCAAATGTTTGGCAAATCTTCCCCGGCCTCTTCACACCATCAGATGGTCCCTCAGCATCCTTCATACCCTTCTAATAACTTATAGCCAGGCAGCAGTGTGATTACTAATTTAAATGGCACCTCACTAAACAGTGAGCTAGAATTAGAAGGCAGAAACAATGTTCTATTAGTCTCTGAACCCCTAGGAATTTTCAGTAGTGCCTGGCATGTAGTAGCTGTTTCAGTAATGACTGAATAAATTAATGGGAGAAGAAAATCTTGATGGCAGAGGAGAGAAAGTGTAGCAACTATGACTGAAAATACTGGGCTTAGATCCAAGGAGATGTAGACAATTGTGGCCACACTTCTAAGTATACTGAGGATATCAAAATGGTGTATGTTTGGTGTGGCCAGAGTTAAAAAGGATACGAACAGCTGGTTCTACAATTCATTTTATATCCTGGATCTTGGTTTGCCTGCCTGCCTGCTCTACGAAGTGCCCACCGCTCACCTGGGCTTGAGGTACACAATGGAATGTTCTCCTTTCTCCATGCGCTGAATGGCCCTCTCCAGACCATAAGGCAGATCCAGGTTCTCCCCCTCGCCAATCTCAAAGCGGAGCTCCCGCTGGTCAAAGAGCTGGTCCTTGTAGTACCCTTCCAGTGCAACTGGTGTGAAAGAGAGGCAGTGTATCAGAGTTGTAAGAGGACAGGTGACTGAGGAAGGATGCCATCAGCTTCCCTACATCACTCCATCACCCCAAGATTCTCCTAGCTGTGTTCTCAGATCTGGAGTGATTTAAAGAGAATATGGTCCAACCCCTCATTTTATGGACAAGAAAACAGGCTCAGAGAAGGGAAGTGACTTGCCCAAAGCCACACAAGACCTAAATATCAGAATTAGAATTGAAAGCCCAGACTACTGCCTCACCCTCCACGATAGCGCCCTCATTGGGCTTAGCATAGCCTTCACCGCGAGTCCGTATTCTGCGAATGATTCCGCCATCTTCCTCTTCCGTCAGATCTTCTCCCTTAAACTCAAACAACTCCACCTGTGGGACAGGATGTAACACAATTCTTTCCCAGACTAACTCACGGGCAGTGAAACAGTCTTTCTTGTCCGGGAGAGTCCCTACTAACTGCCAGGCAGATCTGACCACAAGGGCAGTCACGAGGAGTTGGGTAGAGCGGCACTTTTTGGAAGTTCTTGGGGGCTGCCCTAATCTCAACTTTGGAAGAGGCGGGCAGACTACATAGATTTCAGTTAAGCTGAGGACAGCAATCTATTTGCTACCTGCTCTACTAACAAGGACATATTGGGATGCATTCCAGATAATCCTAATTCCCACTACCTGATAAGCCCAATCTGGTAGGTATTAGAAATGATTACCCAACATCTCTCAGCAGTTTCTCAGTATTCAGGGGCCCATGGATTGGCTCAACCATTTTCAGATTGAACAATGTCAAGTTCTATCTCCTTAGTGAAGCCTTTTCTCAGCCCTTGACCCACAGGGGAGCTACTGCTCCCTCTTCCGATCTCTAGAGCACCAATATTCTGTACTGCCATTTATAATGGGCCATAGTTTCTGACCTCCCGACTCCTTTCAGTATTCTTCTGGGTACCGCTCTGGAGATAAAGATGTCTTAACCCCAACCATGCTTTGAGTCTGGAGAGGTGCTTGTGCCTGCCTCTTGCTACCCGAAGAAGCTTCGGCTACTTCCATTACTAGCAGCAGCAGAGCCCTCTGCATTTCTCCTCCCATAAGGCCAGGCCCTCAGCCTTGGCTACATTGTCTCCAAGAAGCAGGAAGGGCTGGAGGGCAGCCAGGCATTGGGCTGAGATAAGGCCTGGCTCTTAGCCTGATCTCAGTGGCCGGACACTCACCTCAAATACAAGCGTGGCATTGGGGGGAATCTTTGGAGGACTGCCTGCTGAACCGTAGGCATATTCTGGTTTGCAGGTGATGTGGCACACCTCCCCCACCTTCATGGTTGCTATGGCAATGTCCCAAGCCTTGATGACCTCCCCTGCAGGTACAGAGGCAAACAGGACCACCTTAGCAGGGTTCTGATTCTGGGCTCCAACAGTGCTCCTGAAGAGTTAATGCACCACACTCATGGGGAAGCTGAACATCCTTTAGAAATGGGACCAGAAGGTGAGATACCTGGTTGCATTAAGTGCTACCAGGTCTAAGAACTGTAAAAGATCACCTGACCCTGAACAAAAGAGTTTAAGATGCAAGACAGTCCACCTTTGAAGGGGGAGTAAGGTGTTGGGAGGTGATGAGGAGAAGGGGAGACAGAGATCAGTATAGTTACAGAACGGTAGAAAAAAAAAGAGTGACCGAAAGAGTTAACAGACTGTGATAAACCATTCCTCCCTGAGCTTGGTCCTGAGAAAATGGTTTCTGCTTGTGACAGCTTGAGAAAATGGTTTCTGCTTGTGACAGCTTGTGTCCACCTTGAACCTATCCTACCAGCCCACTGACCACGCCTACCTTTTCCCAGGTCAAAGGAGAATTTGTCCTTGCGATCCAGACTGGAGTCAAACTTTGTGCCATCTAATAGCCAGCCAGTATAGTGGACAAAGACTCGGTCCCCAATCATGGGCATCTCTGTACCTGTGCCCTCTCTCTTGATGACCTGGGAGGAAGGGGGAGAAAGTGAGTAACCCAGGGTTTGGGGCCGAAAGGGGCACCAACACTGCCTGCAAGCCTCCAGAGGGAACATAAAGGGACTTCTCTGTGTTCATCCTCCTCTGCCTACTTGTCCCTCCAGATTCAGCTACTAGCAACTTGACTTAGGAGTCAACTAACCTCCTTGTCTTTCTTCAGGTGCAGCAAGACTTGGTTTGAAAAAGGAGACAAAAGGCTGAGAGATCTGAGTTCAAGTTTCCGCTGTATGGATAAGTTTTAAAAATTCTCCACACCTTATTTGTAAAGCAGTGATGATAATCCCTATCTCCTACAGTTGTTGGAAGATCAGACCAGTAAAGGGTTGAATAATAGATCATTATTCTCATCGGCAAAGGGGGAAGTATTTATGCCACACTTCCTCCTCCTCCCTTCATGCCAGTGGTCATCAGATTAAGGTCTGGTTTGGAGACAGGAGAACGAAAGGAGTATGAGTGAAGAGAATAGAAACAGTTCAAAACAGGTAAGGAAGAAACCAGGTTATAAGTGAACCCAGAGGCTCTCCATGGGACCTTAAACTCTGACTTGGGAGCTGAGTATTCCTCACTGGTAGGCTGTTGAAGACCAGGGCTGGAGTATTTCCCAGAAACGCACAGGCTTCTTTAGCGCCACCTGGTAGGTGTGTGGTTACCCTCTAAGGGAAAGCTTCCATGGAGAATGGACAGGGTCTTTGAGGAGTAGAAAGGTAAAAGGGAAGGAATGGCGGATCAAAAGGGAAATCACCCTTCCTGGAATAACAATCTTATAGAAAACAGCAGGACGCTGCAGCGAGAAGGGGAAGCCACATGCCACAGGAGAGCCGCTGGAGCAGACGCTCGAGGTCCCCAATAATCTGGTGCAAAGACAGACGCACTTCCGGACCAGGTAAAGGCCCCCTGAAGCGGGTGCCACACACGCGGCGCTCAGCTGTGGGAAGCCAGGATGAGGAGCAGCAGCGGATGGGGAGAAGGCAGAAAACACGGGCTGGGAATTCATCTCCGGACTCTCCCCCAACCTGCTCCGACCCATGGCAGGTTGTCCCGGCCCAGGTCAAGATGCCCTCCCCCCAGCTCCCCAGGCTATTTGTAGTCGAGCGGTCACTCGGCGGCAGGCTCCGCAGCAGAGCGCCTCGTCTCCGCCCCACACCCCGCAGTCCCGGCGCGGGGAGGCAGCGGGAGGGGGGAGGGGACTACAGCTCCCGGCATGCCCCGCGCCCGGCCTCCCCGGGGCCGAGGGAGGGGGCGCCGCGCGCGGCGAGTGGGGACCTCGCTGGGTCCCGGCGTCCGCAGGGGACCCCGGGAGGGCGCCGGAACCCTGTCGCGCCTGCGTCGCACAAAGGCCGCCGGGCCAGGAAAGCACCGTGGGGAGTCGTTCCCGCGTCACTGGCCGTGTTCCATCCACCGGCCCGGGGGCGAGCCCTGGCACCCGCCACCACGAGCGGCCCGCGGCGGGCAGCGCCGCGGGGTCGGGGCGCGTGGCGCGGAGGCCCGGCCTGGCCCCGGCTGCGCTCGCGTGCCCGCGTGGTCGCCCCGCCTCTCCACCGCCCCGCGCGCGCCGGGGTGGGTCACTGCAATCCTGACATCGCTGCGCCGGCCCCGGGGCTGGGAGCCTGGGGCCTCGTCCGCGCACCTTAGGCGCCCCCCTGCTGAGCGATGGTCGGCCTCGGTCCTCAAAACGACGCAGCCTCGGTAGGGGACCCGGCGATGCCACCGGCCCCGGCGGGACGGCGCGAGGCTGCAGAAGCGGCCGCCTCGACCGTGCCCGGCCGCGGGCTCCGGGCGCGACGGGAAGGGCGCCCGCAGGGTCCCAGGTTCGGCCCGCCCCCAGGACCCCCAGCAGGCCCCGCCGCCCCCTCAACCTTCAGCACAACACGCTTCGTCCTGTTTTGGGGCTGATGTCCACTCCCTCAAGGGCAGCGGCGCCGACGCCGCCCCCTCTCGGTCGCTTATCTCCTCGCGGCTGTCATCCCGCGCGGCGCGCCGTTTCCCGGAGCTGGCACCCGGCGCGAGCGCACCCTGGGGCCGTGGCGGGGGCGCTATACCTGCGGCGAGTGTTGGGAGGCGGGGCGCGGGCGGGCACTGCTGCGGACCGCGAGGAGGCGAGCACCTCTGGCACAGGGCGCGGGAGGGGGGTAGGTGGGTGCAGGAGCCGCTCTGGGAAGCGATTGGTCCCGCCCCGCCGCGAGGGAGGGGCTGGGAGAGCGGAGCGCCGACAGAGGGGGGGTGCGCAGAACTTTCTAGAGACGGCGGGACTGAGCCGGTTCGGGCTTAGTGCTGCGGGAGCTTCGGAATCTTTTTTCTTTCTTTCTTTTTTTTTTTCTGGTTCTTGCCTCCTTCTGGCGGCCTGCCCCCTCCCCCTTCTTCTGGGACCCTCGGACTCCGGGGATCTCCCCAACGGCCTCCCCTGGCCCTCCCTCCCTCCCTCCCATCCCCGCCCGCTTCCCTGTCTAACCGGATTCTTCCAGATTCTTCTCGATCGATCTCCCGACATCACTCCACCAGTCCGCTGCGCCTGCGGCGGGGTGTGGGGAGCGCGGGCGGCGGGATGGCAGTGGCGGCGCCCCCTCCCCGGGACCGGCCGTCACCACGGGCGGTGTGGCCTCTCCGCTATGACCCGCGTAGACCCTTCCCTACCTGGGGGAAAGAGGGCGAGGCGTCCGGGGAGGGGGAGGGAGTGGACAACGCTGCCCCGCTGCAGAGAGCCGGGGAAAGCGACCTCGATTTCCCCAGAGCCGGGAAGCCCGGGTCAGGCAGCGGTGCCTACCCCAGCACCTGCAGATGCTGCGAGCAGCGGGTTGGCAAGGCATGGCCCGCCCAGCTCGGCACTCAGACGGGGCACGCACTCAGGGGACCCTTCCCGGCGGTAATACAACTGCCGCTTCTGCGAATGCTTACACACGTGGGTGCCCCTCACGAAAAAAGTCACTCGGTTTTCCTAAAGGCCCACAGAAGGAGTCTTTTCCTCTCAATGTTAGTTTCCCGAGTGTTTTTCGACAGCCTGTGGAGCGCGCAACTGCCCGTGTCACCTAAGCCATGGTCGTGGGACCTACAGAGCCATCTAGAGAGGGGCCTGGTTTAGCTCAGCACCTAACCCCAGTTTAGCGTAGTGCCTGGTGAGTGGTGTCCAATAGTTACTGGCTGCATGAATTTTCCTTTTTTAAATTAACTTTTCCAAGTCTTGGCTGACTTTTTTTTTTTTTTTTTTTTTTTTTGAGACAGGGTCTCGCTCTGTCTCCCAGGTTGGAGTGCAGTGGTGCGATCTTGGCTCTCTGTAGCTGGGACGACAGGCGTCCACCACCGCGCCGACTAATTTTTGTATTTTTAGTAGAGACGGGGTTTCGCCATGTTGCCCAGGCTGGTCTCGAACTTCTGGTCTCAAATGATCCGCCCGCCTTGGCCTTCCAAAGTGCTTGGATTACAGGCGTGAGCCACTGCGCCCGGCGTGAATTTTTATTCCAATAATAATTATATTTTTGGACTTCCCGTTATGTGCCCGACACTGTGCTGTTGTACGCCATTGTCTCATCAAACTAAATTGAAAGCTTTTTAGAGATAAACTTTCAGCATCATAATGTGATGATTTATTGTAGTCCCTGCCGAGGGAACTTGAAAGGGATGCGGAAGAAACAGCCCTTCGCTCCAGCAATTTACAGTACAAATGAGTTGAGCCATAATGAAGACGTCTCTTTAGGTGACTGGAGACAACTTCAGAGGATTCGGGGCGGGGGGCGCTGCCTCTACACGGGTTCAATCCATTACTTTTCTGCAGAAGTAACAGTGCCAGGGGCCACCCAAACTCCGGGAGACTAGGATGGTGGGTGCTCGCTTCCGGCATGGCAGTCTACCGCAAACTGTCCTTGGCTTGCACCTACTGATACTCCACGTGTGGCGGTTTCTTTTCTGCGTCTTTTTCTCATCGGAAGCAGACAGTGTAGGACCCCTTCTTTAATTCTGTCCAGCACATACTTAATGGAGCCCTTCAGATTGCCTGCCTGGACATTAACACATAGCCTACTACCCTAGTGGAATGAGCATGTGCTTTGGAGTAAGGGGAGTTGGGTGACCCGTGTGTTATGTGAGCTGTTTAATTTCGGGCAGGTTAGTTAATCTTTATGTCTCGATTTCTTGTCTGTAAAACAGGGATAGTAACATTTGTAAAAGAGGGTGATTTAATGGTTAAAAACAGGGAATCTGTGTAATGGTATCTAGCTAGCACATTGCTCGCCTCCAACTCCGCAGTTGGTAAATAACGGTCGGTAATGTGATCTGATAGGCGCTGCGCTGCGGTGGAGATGGGGACAAAGGGCTAAGAAAACAGAGGTCTGTGAGACAGGGAAGGGTATGAGGGCAAGATTCCCAGTGAGAAGCTCTGTCCCCACGCACTGAAGGAGGAAACTAGGGGACCACAGGCATTGGGGTCTTGAATCCTGGAGCAGGAACTTACTGTTTCTCTTAGAATATTTCCATGTCGTTTATGTGATATTTTCTGGTCATAAAAGTACACACATACTAAAGAACGTGTGCACGTGTTTTAGTCTTTTTCCTGTATCTCCTCACCCTTTCCCCAGGCCATTTAAGTTAGTATTCTCATTAAAGATGTTTAACTGGTACCACTCGAAATTCTTCCAAAATGTCCACTTTTTTTTTTTTTTGCAGAGGGAAGTCAGCACACTTTTTCTCATCCACCTTATCTGTAGGTGACTCTTGCTGGGATCGGAAACTTTGTTCTTGTCACACGGAACCTCTTAGAGCTGACCCGGCTCAGATCCCAAACTCTGGGCCCATCATTTCCACATCAAGACCCCTTGTTTCTACAGTTCATATTTTGACCTTCCTAGGCTGCCAATGCACTTAACATCCAAAGAATTTATATAATATTTGGATCGTTCAAAAGACTGTGAAATGCATATAGGTGTGTGTGTGTTCATGTATGCATACATGTTATGCAGCATACCGGTGCAATGAAACCTGGAAATCTGTCGCCCAGCCTGAGTTAGAACGTTGCCAGTATGATTTGCCAAAAATGTAATGCCGAAAACAAACAAACAAACAAACAAAAAACCACCCATTAAAGACCTTTACATTTTTTCTTGTTAACTTTGGTGTCTGTTGATTGAGAAGATAGAAACTCTGACCAAAAAAGCTATTACCTATTTCTTAAAACATTTATTTATGGCCGGGCGTGGTGGCTCAAGCCTGTAATCCCAGCACTTTGGGAGGCTGAGGCGGGTGGATCACGAGGTCAGGAGATTGAGACCATCCTGGCTAACACAGTGAAACCCTGTCTCTACTAAAAAATACAAAAAAACTAGCCAGGTGAGGTGGCGGCGCCTGTAGTCCCAGCTACTCGGGAGGCTGAGGCAGGAGAATGGTGTGAACCCGGGAGGCGGAGCTTGCAGTGAGCTGAGATCCCGCCACTGCACTCCAGCCTGGGCGACAGAGCGAGACTCCGTCTCAAAAACAACAACAACAACAACAACAACAACAACAACGTTTATTTATGTGAGTGATTTTAGTTCCATTTTCATACAATTTAAAAATAGTGGGCCCCTAGATGAGGCCTGTGCACAGTGAAGACCCATGTGAAGGTTAAGCTCATGGGCTCTGGATTGGATTCTCCTGGGTTCCAACTCCAGCGCGGGCTCTTTACCTGGATTCACATCTCAGCTTCATCATTGAACTCACCCTGTGAGTCCTGGAGGAAGGTTTCCTTGTCCCTAAAATGGCTGTCACGATAATGCGTTTCTCTTAGGGGTTTTCTTTGAAGATTAAATGGGTGATTTATTTTTTGGAGGCAGGGTCACACTCTGTTGCCCAGGCAGGAATGCAGTGGTGCATCACAGCTCACTGCAGACTCTGCCTCTCAGGCTGAAGCAAATCCTTCCACTCAGCCTCTGGAGTAGCTGGGACTACACAGGCACAGACCACCATGCATGACTAACTTAAAAAAAATTTTTTTTTGTAGAGATGGGATCTCCCTGTATTGCCCAGGCTGGTCTTGAACTCAAGCTCCAGTGATCCTCCCTCTTTGGCCTCCCAAAGTGCTGGGATTACAGGTGTGAGTCACTGCGACTGGCAATGGGATATTACGTGTGAAGTACCTGAACTTGTGTATGGTACACAGGGAGTAGGTGAGTGGTAGTGTATGTGCCACACTTCAGTCTGTTGATTGCTGGAATATGCAGTTGTGTTTTTTGTTTGTCTGAGACAGGCTCTCGAGCTCTGTCACCCAGGCTGGAGTGCAGTGGCATGAACATGGCTCACTGCAGCCTCAATCTCCCGAGCTCAAGCAGTCCTTCTACCTCAGTCTCCCAAGTAGCTGGGACTACAGGCACATGCCACCACGCCCAGTAATTTTATTTTTGTAGAGACAGGGTCTCACTGTGTTGCCCAGGCTGGTTTCAAACCCCTGAGCTCAAGCGATCCGCCCGCCTCAGCCCTCCAAAGTATTGGGGTTGCAGGCATGAGCCACAGCACCCAGACTTGGAATATGCAGTTTAATATGTGGAAGTCTCCAGCCCTGAAGTTGAAAAAGCCACTGGTCTAGATAAGGCTTTGCTTATCTAGAGTTTCAGAGGAGTGCTTCTCTTCTAATGTTAAATTACATCTGTGCTTTATGCTCCTGGACACTTGACTATGAACTTGACTATCTCATGTAACTCACAGTAGCTTCACCTGCTGATATTTTGTCATTCCAACAAGACTGAAAGCTCCTTAAAGGTAGACTTGGTGTCAACACTTGCATGAATCCCACCATTAGCTGATCTCCTTGAGGGAAGGTGATGGGATATTTGGTGCTGGAAGAAAGTTTGTTTCCTTTTATAAAATCTAATTCTTGCTTCTGATAAATACACATATTTTTGTTTTGCTCTTGGAGAGATAGGAAGAAGCAAATCTTCATCCTACTGTATCTGTGGATGCGCTGAAATTTGGCTTTGGCCTGGATCTTCAGAGGGTCAAATAGCCAAAGGCTGATTTCAGCATTATTTCTGTCTTCCTTGAACTTGTGTGTGATCAAGGATCATGTGGCCGGGTATGGTGGCTCATGCCTGTAATCTCTGCACCTTGGGAGGCTGAGGCAGGAGGATTGCTAGAGGCCAGGAATTCAAGACCATCCTGGGCAACATAGTGATACCCTGTCTCTACCAAAAAATAAACACAATTTTACATATGAAAAAGCATCATGTATGTGTCTAGGTTAGTATCATATCTAATTAGCATAACTAGGACATGGATTGCCACTTGGGAAAAATAGTCTTAACTTCCGTCGTCCTCAGTTGAAAGTAAATGTTTATTTAAGATCATAAATGTGCACTGCAGTGAGCACAGGAGCAATCCAGCAGCTGTCGTTATTGAGAAATTAAGACATTATTGTTCCTTCAGTATAACATCAAACTTCTATGATCAGTCTGCTAACTTTTAAAAAAGGTATGAATTGCAATAGCAATAATAATTTATTGAGAATTCATATTTATTCTTGTGTCCTGGAAGTTCATTCTTTGTTGTGGTAATAGTTTTTGGTAATAGTTGGTAATAGTTTTTGTTTAGTCAGGTATTGACTTTAATATGTAGCCCTTTAGCATTTAGCCAAAATGTGATTCAGAGTATCTCTGAGTGTAACTCTTTACATAGGCTCATGGATGAGAGTTAGATGGCCCTTCTCTCTACAAGTAGCCTCCTCTGGGGAAATTATTTTGGTTTTCCCTTGGGTTTACCTCCTCAGATTTAATTTCCTCACAGGGAGAAAGGTTGCTGGAAGCCCTGGCCAGGGGTGGGGATTCTCACGTAGATTCCTGGATAGAACAATCTGTCCCTCGTTAGACTCATACACCCTTGGAGAAGAGGGGTATCCTTTTTTAAAGGGGCTCTTGTTTGTCAGGGGCTTCACTGATTAATTATGTGGCACCCCAACCACTTGGGAAAGGAAAGAGAATGATGGAGAACATCCCTCAGCCCCGTCCTCAGGGCTTGCCCCCACAAATTTATACTTCCTGTAGATGGCCGGCCGGTGGAAAGATGTTTACTGAGCACCTACTAGGTTCCTAGTTCTCTGCCAGAGGCTGTGAGGTGCAGAGTCTGGGACAGAATCTTCCCTTAAGGAGCTTTCCTCTACAGAGAAGTGGAGCAGAACCCAGGGCTAGCCAGTGGGGCACAGTTTCCAAGTGCAGAATAGCAGCATCTGGGAAAGGTATTCTGGGAAGGCCTCACAAAGAGCTAGAACTTGACAAAGAGCTTGAAATATGGAAAATTGTATTTACTTACTTTTCAAAGAGACAAAACATAAATCTTAAATGTATAGCTTGATACATTTTTTCCATACGTATGTGTCCACAAAACTGTCACCCAGATGAAGATGTAGAAAACGTCAGCACCTTTCAGGCTCCTGGATGTTCCCTCCCAGTCAATCGTCATCTCCAACAGTAACCACTATTCTGACCTTTGTCATAATAGATTAGTTTTATCTGTTTTGAACATCTTTCAAGAGGAATCGTACAGTATAGACTCTTTTATGACTGTCCTCCTTCCTTCCACATTATGTTTGTGAAATTCATCGAGCTCGTGGCAGACAGGAGTAGCTCATTACCTGTCACTGCTTTGTAATCTTCCATGGTTTGAACACCCCACACTGTATCCGTTCTACTGTTGATGACATTGGGGCTTCCAGTTTTTGGCTATGGTGAATGAAGCTTCTTTGGATATATTTGTATGTGACTCTTGATGAACATACATGCTCATTTCAGTTTGGTAGATACCTAAGAAATGGAATTGCTGGATTTGGGTTTTCCTTATGTTTGGCTTTGGTAGATACTGACAATTGCCTGTAGTTGTGGTTCAGGTTACACTCCCACCAAATGTGTACAAGAGCACCAGTTGGTCCACACTCTTGCCAACACGTAGTGTTGTCAGTCCCTTTCGTTCTAGTGCACCTGGGGGATGTAGGGCTAGATACGTAATACATAATCTGTATTTTCTCAATAGCTAATTAAGTTGAACACTTTTCATATACTTATTGGCCATCTGGATAGCCTCTTTTGTGAAAGATTTGTCTAAATCTTTGGCCCCTTGGAAAGGATTTTGTTGGCCAGGCGCAGTGGCTCACACCTGTAATCCCAGCGCTTTGGGAGGCCGAGGCGGGTGGATCACCTGAGGTCAGGAGTTCGAGACCAGCCTGGCTGACATGGTGAAACCCTGTCTCTACTAAAAATACACAAAAGTAGCAGGGCATGGTGGTGGGCTCCTGTAATCCCAGCTACTTGGGAGGCTGAGGCAGGAGAATTGCTTGGACCTGGGAGGTGGAGATTGCAGTGAGCCGAGATCACACCACTGCACTCCAGCCTAGGTGACAAAGTGAGACTCCATCTCAAAAAAAAAAAAAAAGAATTTTGTTGTCTGGTTATTAATTTGTGAGATTTCTTGATATAGATAAGATTTGCTTTGACACACACACACACACACACACACACACACATATATAGTAATTATCTTCTAGTCTGTGGCATGTTTTTTCACTTGAAAAATGTTTTTTTAAAATTTAACTTGTCCAGAGTTAATTGAAGCTTTTCTTAATTATCAAAAAGCTGGTAAAGAAAAAGATGGTACAAAAAGAAAATCTGAGGCCGGGCGCGGTGGCTCAAGCCTGTAATCCCAGCACTTTGGGAGGCCGAGACGGGCGGATCACAAGGTCAGGAGATCGAGACCATCCTGGCTAACATGGTGAAACCCCGTCTCTACTAAAAAATACAAAAAACTAGCCGGGCGAGGTGGCGGCGCCTGTAGTCTCAGCTACTCGGGAGGCTGAGGCAGGAGAATGACGGGAACCCGGGAGGCGGAGCTTGCAGTGAGCTGNTTTTTTTCCTTTTTGTGGAGAACGGGGTCTCGCTATATTACCAGGTCTCGAACTCCTGGGCTGAAGCTATCCTCCCGCCTCTGCCTCCCTGAGAGTCGGGAATTACAGGCATGAGCCACCGCGCCTGGCCAGAAAATCTGTGTCTCACAGTGAATCTGATGTCAGCAAATCACAGAAGAAAAGAGATGCTGCTGACAAACCAAGAGGATTTGCCATAGGTCTTGCTTGATCCTGAAAGAATAATTGGTGCCACAGATGGCAGTGGAAAATTAATGTTTCTCATGAAGTGGAAAGATTCAGGTGAGGCAGATTTCATGCTGACAAAAGAGGCAAGTGTGAAGTTTTCTCAATGGTAATTGCTTTTTTTTTTTTTTGAGAGGATCTTGCTCTGTTGTCCAGGCTGGAGTGCAGTGGTATGATCTTGGCTCATTGCAACCTCCACCTCCTGGGTTCAAGCGATTCTCTTGCCTCAGCCTCCCGAGTAGTTGGGATTACAGGTGCTCGCCACCATGCCCGGCTAATTTTTGTGGTTTTAGTAGAGATGGGGTTTCACCATGTTGGGTTGGCTGGTCTCAAACTCCTGGCCTCAAGCAGTCAGCCCACCTCGGCCTCCCAAAGTGTCAAGATTACAGGCATGAGCCACTATGCCTGGCCAGTAATTGCTTTTTATGAAGAGAGACTAACTTGGCATTTTTTGTCCAGAAGATGAAGCTCAATAATTGTTCACATATGTAATATGAAACATTTGGGTCTTGCTTTTTGATTTACTAATGTGACAGAATAACTACATTCTAATGAAAATCAAGTTTGATATGTTGTTTTGAAAGTAGTGTTGGAAGAGTTGTTGGTTTTTTTTTTTCCATCAATAATATTGGTTACTTTGAACAAATAAAAGATTTCCGTAGTTGCTTCCTTTATTAGAAAAGAACATTTGATACCATGGTATATTATTTCTTCTGCATTAGAGAACAACTTTTCTATATGTTGGGGAAAATTTTCAGTCATTACTCCATCAGAACTTGTGGGTTTTTTTTTTTTTTTTTTTTTTTTTTTTTTT
>NW_016804048.1:1995094-2015975 GCF_001698545.2 Rhinopithecus bieti
TATTTTTGAGACGGAGTTTCGCTTTTGTCGCCCAGGCTGAAGTACAATGGCACGATCTCGGCTCACTGCAACCTCCGCCTCCTGGGTTCAAGCAATTCTCCTGCCTCAGCCTCCCAAGTAGCTGGGATTACAGGCATGCGCCACCATGCCTGGCTAATTTTTGTATTTTTAGTAGAGGGGAGGTTTCTCCATGTTGGTCAGGCTGGTCTTGAACTCCTGACCTCAGGTGATCCACCCTCCTTGGCCTCCCAAAGGGCTGGGATTATAGGCATGAGCCACTGCACCTGGCCGACCTTGTTTTCTTATAAGCGTAAGGAAAATTCTAGATTTTTATTTTTATTTTTTGGTGTGTGTGTGTACACATAAAATGCACATATACATTTTTTGAAAATTTTTTCAAAAAATGTTTTCAAAAAATTTTTGAAAAAAAAATTCACCGAAACAAAAACCACAGGTAAACCCATGTTTCTGAGATGTTAGTATTCTAAGCAAGCTATGAGATAATCACTTCAAGTTAAAGTGAAAATTTTCCTGAAGCCACACTTTTCAAGTGAAATCAGTAATTCTACTTAATAGGACAATTTAAATTGGCTAATTTTAAAGCATCTATATCACAAATGAAATGGTTTGTTTGCAAAATTCCTAAAAGGATTTTTTTCCCACTGCCATCACTGGAGGTTTCCCCATCCAGATGAGAAAACGAGACAAATCCAGTGTGTTTTAATTAGCTAAACAAAACTGAGTTAAACGGACATTTGACAGGTTCTCCAGAGGGCCATTCCTTAAAAGAAAGCTGAAATCTCTGTTGCTATATTGACTAAAAGGTCATGATTCCTGGAATATATAAGACTTGGCTCATAAAAACCTACTCAGATGGTTAGAGGTGTTGGCAATCTAGGACCTGCTGCCATAAATGTGTGAACAACCTTTTGGAAAGAAAACTATCAACCTGCATGTTTCTTCTTTACCCCAGTGTAGGGATTCAATCAGGCTGGTGGGAAAAATATTAGAGATCGTTATAGAGATAGATGCAAATCTTCTTGGAAGGCCGAGAAGTTTGCATAACTTTGGTAATAGATCTGGCTAAAGGCAGCCTGTTCCCAGTACCTTTAGTTAAATAAATTAAAGTAGTAACAAAAGAATGTGGGGAAGTTATCTAGCTAGCTTGTTTATTCATGTGGTCTTAAGACTAACCTTTGATGTACGGTGGGAGCTTAAGTGCTTTCTACTCAGGAAGTCCACAATGTCAATTACCCTCTAGTGGTGTTGACTCAAGTCTTTGTCAATTAATCTTTACCAATAAATGCGAGTCTCCCTAGCTGGTCAGGGCCCAGTGGCAACTGTTTACAGGACTCTGCTGGAGTCTGTAAGCGACTCGGAGACACTCAGCTGGACTGGCAGAGCAGAATATCTGTGTGTACTTCATTCATCTGTCCCTGGGTCGGGGTCTGCAAAGGACAGACCTCCTGCAGCTGGTGTCCCCGTGTGAGGAGCGCTACCACACCCCAGCTCATTCCTTACATGGAGACTCAGTATTTTCTTTATTGGTTCAGCAAAGGCCAGGAAAAACAACTCTGTAGCAAGCAGAATGTTATTGTACTATATATTGTTTAATTTATTGTAAATACTGGTGAACAGTGGTCAATAAATAGTTTTATATTCCTTCAAAAAAAGAAAAAGAAAGAAAAAGAAAGCAAGAAAAAGAAAGAAAAGAGAAAGAGCGAGCTTGCAGGGTGTGCAGAGGTTGTCTGCAAACGCTATGCCATTCTGTATTAGGGGCTTGAGCACCTGTGATGTCGGTATCTTCAAGAGAGGGTCCTGGAGCCAATCCCCCACGGATACTGCGGAATGACTGTATTTGGGTTTTGATAGAAAGCTGAGAAACCCGGAATGTCAGAGACATCCTCTCAGCAGTAGGAAGCCGAGTTAGTATCAGGAGAAGCCAGTGGTTAAATTCACAGTCTTTTTACACATAAGAGCAAAACACACTTTACAACAACGGTGGAAAAAACTCCGTGATCGCTCGCTGAAGGGAATTAAAGATGCAGTGATAGTTACAACACGGCAACAGCATATATTGACAAGCGAGATCTCATCTAAGAGTTTAGGGTTTGGTGGGGGGAGCCAGAGCCTCTCTGAGGATGCATCCTCCTTTGAAAGCACTGACCTAGCCCCTACATCCACAAACGTGGGAAAAGTGTGGGAGACGGCAGAGTCTCAGCAACCCCTCATTCCAGTTTGTCTCCTTAGACAGCATCCATATCCCCCATCCTCCATCAGCTCCTTTTCCCGCTTCCCTATCCTGCAGTTGATTTTGCAAAGCGGAGACAGGTGTCTGTGCTTAGGACAATGCTTCACATTGCCAGGAGAGGGCAGCAGATCACGCCCCCATTCCCTGCGCTGCCTTGGCGCTGTCCAGGATTCCAGTGAATTTTCAAGGGTTGTTGAGTGCTCACGGGAGCCAGGCTGCGTGCCAGGCACTGGGAATGCAAAGCCAACTGAGATACGGGGCCCTGCTCTGCAGGAGGCTGTGGTCTAAGAGGGCGAGGCAGCCATGGAAACATACAGGTCCAAACAGTGGGGCGAGGCCCTGGGGCAGAAGGCTCTTCAGGGGCTGTGGGATCCCCAGGAGGTAGGGAGAGGAGGAGTATCAGAAAATACCCAGCAGGGGCCAGGCGTGGTGGCTCAAGCCTGTAATCCCAGCACTTTGGGAGGCCAAGGCCGGTGGATCACTTGAGGGAAGGAGATCGAGATCAGTTTGGCCAACATGGTGAAACCCTGTCGCTACCAAAAATACAAAGATTAGCAGGATGTGGTGGCTGGTGCCTACAGGCTACTCTGGAGGCTGAGGCACAAGAATCACTTGGACCCTGGAGGCGGAGGTTGCGGTGAGCTGAGATCACGCCTCTGCATTCCAGCCTGGGTGACAGACCTAGACTCTGTCTCAAAATAAACAGACAAAACCCCACACAGCCAGCAGGAAGAGGTGCTTGAGCTGAGTCTTGGAAGCAGGTAGGTTTCCCTGGTTCCTAGGCCAGGCCACGCACACCAGGCAGGGGAGTCGGGGCTGAGCGTGACACTACAGGGTGAGCTCAGGCTTGAACACAGGGCACTGGGAGCAGGAGGAGGATCTCAGAAAGGGGGAGGATCACGGAGGGCTGTCCTCCATGGCCACACTAAGACCTGAGACCTCCTGGGCTCAGGTGATCCTTCTGCCTCAGCCTACGAAATAGCTGGGACTACAGGTGTGTGTCACTATGCCCAACACATTTCTTAATTATTTGGAAAGATAGAGTCTGCCTATGTTGCCAAGGCTGGTCTCAAACTACTGGGCTCAAGTGACACTCCTGCCTCAGCCTCCCAAAGTGCTGAGATTGCAGATGTCAACCACCACCCCTGGTCCATTTCAATTATTTTTAGTGTATTTGGTATATTTACAGAATTGTGCAACCATCACCAATATCTACTTTTGGAACATTCTGTCATCCCAGAAAGAAACTCGTGCTCGTCAGAGTTACTTTTCATTCTCATCCCCAGCCCTGGGCAACAAGTTACCTACTTTCTGTCTCTATATTAGGGTCTTCTGGATATTTCATATAAACTGAATCAGGCAATGTGAGTTCTTTTGCATCTGGCTTCTTTCACGAGGCATTGCATTGTTGAGGTTGATCAATGTAGTAGCATGTATCAGAACTTCCTTTTGATTGCTGAACAGTATTCCGTTGTATATTCCATGTTTTAATCCCTTTGCCAGTTGATGGCCTTTTGAGTTGTCTTGAGCTTTTGGTTCTTGTGAATGGTGCTGCCATGAACATTCACATACAAGCCTCTGTGTGGACATACATTTTCATTTTCCCTGGGTACATACCTAGAAGTGAAGTTGCTGGGTTTAAGGCAATTCTGTTTTTAACATTTTGAGAAACTGTCATACTATCTTCCAAAAAAGTGGCTGCACCATGTTATTTATTTATTTATCTATTTATTTATTTATTTATTATTTATTTTGAGATGGATTTTCACTCTTGTTGCCCAGGCTGGAGTGCAATGGTGCAATCTCAGCTCTTTGCAACCTCTGCCACCCGGATTCAAGTGATTCTTCTGCCTCAGGCTCCCAAGTGGCTGGGATTACAGTCAGCTAAATTTTTTTTTTTTTTTTTTTTTTTTATGGTGAAAAGATATACATCTATTTAGAATTAGCTAGCTGGACTCAGTTTAGATGATCCCAATTTTGTTGGTAACATTCAAAGCATTGTAATCAGGAGCCGATCGAACATACACCTTCCTCTCTCCATCAGGCCAAATCAGGGTGTTGAATTTGGCCACATCCATGTCACAGAGCTTCTTCACCGCCTGTTGGATCTGGTTCTTGTTGGCTTTAACGTCCTTAACGGACACAAGCCTGTTGTTGTCTTCTATCTTCTTCATGGCCGACTCAGTGGTCAGCAGAAACTTAATGACAGCACAGTGGTCAAGCTCATTTCTCCTGGGGGACTCTTCCGAGGATATTTGGGCTGCCTCCAGAGTTGCAGTGTCTTGGGCCACTGGGAGGTTGGTGACATATAGATCTTCTGTTTTTTGTGGCTGTGGACACCATTCAACACTGCCCTCTTGGCCTTCAAAGCCTTGGCTTTGACTTTGGTCTTAGGAGGGGCAGGAGCTTCCTTCGCTTTCGGTGCCATCTTGTGAAAAAGTAATTTTGTATTTTTAGTAGAGATGGGGTTTCACCGTATTGGTCAGGCTGGTATCGAACTCCTGACCCAGGCTGGTCGTGAACTCCTGATCCACCTGCCTCAGCCTCCCAAAGTGCTGGGCTTACAGGTGTGAGCCATTGCACCTGGCCTGTACCATTTTATATTTTCACTGGCAGTGAATGAGGATTTTGATTTCTCCACATCCTCTCCAGCACTTGCTGTTATCTGCTGATTGGTTATAGTCATTCTAGTGGGTGTGAAGTGACATCTCATTGTGGATCAATTTACTTTTTCCTAGTGACTAATGATGTTGAGCACTTTTTAATGTGCTTATTGGACATTAATATATATTCTTAGGCCAGGCGTGGTGGCTCACACCAGCACTTTGGGAGGCCGAGGTGTGCAGATTGTGGAGCTAGGAGTTGGAGACCAGCCTGACCAACGTGGTGAAATGTTGGGAGCAGGCCCCAAAATCTGACCATAAACTGGCCCCAAAACTGGACATAAACAAAATCTCTGCAGCACTGTGACATGTTCGTGATGGCCATGATGCCCACACTGGAAGGTCGTGGGTTTACCAGAATGAGGGCAAGAAACACCTGGCCCATCCAGGGAGGAAAACCACTTAAAAGCATTCTTAAGCCACAAACAATAGCATGAGCAAGCTGTGCCTTAAGGACATGCTCCTGCTGCAGGTAACTAGCCAGACCCATCCCTTTATTTTGGCCCAGCCCTTTATTTCCCATAAGGAAGACTTTTAGTTAATCTATAATCTATAGAAACAATGCTTATCACTGGCTTGCCATCAATAAATATGTGGGTAAATATCTGTTCATGGCTCTCAGCTCTGAAGGCTGTGAGACCCCTGATTTCCCACTCCACACCCTGTATTTCTGTGTGTGTTTCTTTAATTCCTCTAGTGCCAGTGGGTTAGGGTCTCCATGACTGAGCTGGTCTCGGCAAGTGGTACCCATACGTGGGGCTCAAACCCGGGTCGGAGGGTTGCTGGAGCAATGGCTGGAGAATGTGGCACTAAGCCGGAGGATACCTGAGTACTCTTGAGCAATCCCCGTGGTGGGTAAGAAGGGGAGCTCGGAAGCATCAGGGTAACAATGGGACAAGTGTGGGCTTTGGTTCATTCCACCTTGGAACCTTTTCACACTAATGATAAGGAGGAAGGAGAGTATAATGAAGTAACAGAAGAGGTTACAGAGCAGGTTTTTTTTGCCAGCTAAAGCTAAAGCGGCAAAGGAGGAAGAGGTTCATCCCTACCCTTCTGTACCCCCTCCTTATTTTGAAGAAAAAGATTGGCTTGACCCTCCAGATCTTTCTTTTCCAGAGGATGCTGGGCAAAAAGTAGTTGCCCCAGTGACTGTTCGAGCAGCACCTCAAGCTACTGCTCTCAGTTCTATTCAGGAAGGAATTCAGCAAGCTAGAAGAGAGGGTGATTTAGAGGCTTGCAGTTCCCTGTTAGAATACAACCTCCAGATCAACAAGGAAATATTGTAGCTACATTTGAGCCTTTTCCTTTTAAATTACTCAAAGAATTTAAACAAGCTATTAATCAGTATGGACCAGGTTCTCCTTTTGTAATGGGACTGCTAAAGAATGTTACTGTTTCCAGTTGGATGATTCCTACTGATTGGGACGCTCTTCCTCGAGCTTGTCTAACTCCTGCTCAGTTCTTACAATTTAAAACTTGGTGGGCAGATGAAGCTTCCATTCAGGCTGCTCACAACGCCCAGGCCCAACCTCAAATTAATATAACTGCAGACCAACTTTTGGGGGTCGGTGGCTGGGCTGGTTTAGATGCACAAGTGGTCATGCAGGTCGATGCCATAGAATATAGTGGTCAAGCTCATTTCTGCTGTGTGCATTAGAGCTTGGGAAAAAAATCAGTTCAGGAGGAGAACAATACCCTTCCTTTAGTGCTGTAAAACAAGGACCCAAAGAACCATATGCAGATTTTGTAGCTTGGTTACAGGAGTCTCTTAAAAAGGTGATTGAAGATTCAGCTACTCAGGATATAGTGTTGCAGTTATTAGCTTTTGACAATGCTAATCCCGATTGCCAGGCTGCTCTGCAACCTATTCGAGGGAAAGCACATTTAGTTGATTATATCAAGGCCTGTGACAGTATTGGAGGCAATCTGCATAAAGCTACTTTGTTGGTGCAAACTATGTCAGGACTGAAAGTGGATAAAGGAAATACTCCATTTCCTGGAGCTTGTTTTAACTGTGGGAAGCATGGTCATACTAAAAAAGAATGTAGAAAAAAAATCAGTGAGTCAGGCCGCTAGACAGGGGAAAAAAGAAAACTGCTGAGCCTGAAATATGTCCAAAATGTAAAAAAGAAAAACACTGGGCTAGTCAGTGTCACTCTAAGTTGGATAAAGATGGAAACCCGATTTTGGGAAACGCCATGAGGGGCCCGTCCCCGGCCGCATTCCAAACCAGGGCATTTCTGGCTCAGGCCATTCCCTCCACCCTGTACAATGTCTGTCCCCTGCCACAGCCAGTAGTGCTGCAGTAGATTTATGCTGCACAAAAGCTATGAGCCTTCTGCCTGGGGAACCCCCTCAAAAGGTCCCAACAGGAGTCTATGGACCCTTGCCACTGGGGACGATAGGATCACTTCTGGGAAGGTCTAGTTTAAAAGGAGTAAAAATACATACAGGAGTCATTGATTCAGATTACAATAGGGAAATTCATATTGTTATATCTACTTCTGTTCCCTGGAAAGCAGAGCCAGGAGAGCGCATAGCACAGCTCCTGATGGTGCCGTATGTGGAAATGGGGAAAAGTGAAATTAAACAAACAGGAGGATTTGGAAGCACAAATAAACAAGGCAAAGCAGCTTATTGGGTGAATCAAATTACTGATAAATGTCCTACCTGTGAAATAACTGTTCAAGGAAAGAAATTTAAAGGTTTGGTAGATACAGGAGCAGATAGTTCAATCATTTCTCTACAGCACTGGCCGTCCACGTAGCCAATTCAACCTGCTCAGTTTAACACAGTTGGAGTTGGTAGAGCCCCTGAAGTATATCAAAGTAGTTATGTTTTGCATTGTGAAGGGCCCGATGGACAACCTGGGACTATTCAGCCAATTGCAACTTCTGTACCTATAAATTTATGGGGAAGAGATTTATTACAACAATGGGAGCACAAGTTCTAATTCCTGAGCAATTACACAGCCCTCAAAGTCAACATATGATGCATGAAATGGGGTATGTCCCTGGTATGGGACTAGGAAAAAATTTGCAAGGTTTGGAGGAATCTCTTCGAGTGGAAGGACAAAGTTCCTGCCGAGGTTTAGGATATGATTTTTGATGGCGGCCATTGTTAAGCCTACAGAACTTATACCTGCTTTTAATATGCCTATTAATGTGATTTCTGATTCTTCATACGTGGTTCATTCCACACAGTTAATTGAAAATGCTCAGTTATGATTTCATACAGTTGAACAACTGATGACAAAAACAAAGGGGGAGAAACAGTGATGACGGGACACCACATATCCAGTTGAATCTAGCATTATTAACTTTAAATTTTATGAGCCTGCCCAAAGGCCAGATGTTATCAGCAGCTGAACAGCATCGACAGAAACCGGCTGCAGACAGAAGCAGAACAACCGGTTTGGTGGAGAGATCTGATAACAAAAAGTTGGGAAATAGGTAAAATAATAACTTGGGGTAGAGGTTATGCTTGTGTTTTTCCAGGCCAAAATCAACAGCCAATTTGGATATCATCAAGACACATGAAACCTTATCATGAGTCAGATGCCGAGGAAGAGACTCCAGGAGGATCCTGAAGACTGCCTGGTTGTAGCCATGTCAAGACTGATGCTGAGGAAGACCCCAGCTGTCACAAGCAACACCCGTCAAACACAGCCACCCACCTGGGGACAGATCAATAAGCCGTCACAGATAGCGGGAGAAAGCCTGAGGAAAGCGGGACAGCCAGTCACAATGAATAATTTAATGGTAGCTATGATAGTGGTGATCACCACTGCCCTGAGTGTTCCTTCAACAAGGGCTGACACAGAGAGCAATTATACTTATTGGGCATATTTATCAATCTTGGCTGGCAATAATGCCTGGATGTAATCACTCTATGACGCAGTTACACATGCTTTCTGGTCTCAGTATTTACCATAATAAATCTGCTCCTGTAATTGAAGTAAACAGCCCTCAAAAACCTACTTGTAAACAGAATTGGACCTGACCAGAAAAAATGAACATACTTGTTTAGGAAGATTGCATTGCAGAACAGGCAGAGGTGCTACACAACGATTCCTATGGAATCATTATTGATTGGTCCTCTAAGGGGATGTTTAGCTTGAATTGCACCTTTCAGTCTGCCACGCTATGCTCAGCTGGTCTGAATAAAATGGTCAGATGGTAGAAATGATAAGAAATATGGCAAGAGTTCCTATTGTCTGTAAACATGGCGGTATAGTGGCACCTCAACCTCAAATGATATGGCCCACTCTAGGAGCTAAACATAAGGATTTGTGGAACTATTAAAAGCTCTTAATAAGACAAAAATTTAGGAAAGAATAAAAAAGCATCTAGAAGGACACTCTACAAATTTGTCTTTGGATATTGCAAAATTAAAAGGACAAGTATTTAAAGCATCCCAGGCACACCTGACCTTAATGCCAGGAACTGGAGTGCTTGAAGGAGCTGCAGACGGATTAGCAGCTAGTAACTCATTAAAATGGATAAAAATCCTTAGAAGCTCTGTGATTTCAATGATGATTGTGCTTTTAATCTGTGTTGTCTTTGTCTGCAGATGAGGATCTTGACTCCTGCAAGCAGTAGCTCACTGTGACAAAGCTGCCTTTACTTTTATGGCTTTGCAAAACAAAGAAGGAGGGGCATGTTGGGAACAGGCCCCAAAATCTGGCCATAAACTGGCCATAAACAAAATCTCTGCAGCACTGTGACGTGTTCATGATGACCATGACACCCACGCTGGCAGGTTGTGGGTGTACCGGAATGAGGGCAAGGAACACCTGGCCCACCCAAGGTGGAAAACCACTTAAAGGCGTTCTAAAAATACAAAAAACTAGCCGGGCGAGGTGGCGGGCGCCTGTAGTCCCAGCTACTCCGGAGGCTGAGGCAGGAGAATGGCGTAAACCCGGGAGGCGGAGCTTGCAGTGAGCTGAGATCCAGCCACTGCACTCTAGCCTGGGCGACAGAGCAAGACTCCGTCTCAAAAAAAAAAAAAAAAAAAAAAAAAAAAAAAAAAAAAAAAAAAGGCGTTCTTAAACCACAAACAATAGCATGAGCGATCTGTGCCTTAAGGACATGCTCCTGCTGCAGATAACGAGCCAGACCCATCCCTTTATTTCAGCCCATCCCCTTATTTCCCATAAGGAATACTTGTAGTTAATCTACAATCTACAGAAACAATGCTTGTCACTGGCTTGCTGTCAATAAATATCTGGGTGAATCTCTGTTCGAGGCTGTCAGCTCTGAAGGCTGTGAGACCTCTGATTTCCCACTCCACACTCTATATTTCTCTGTGTGTGTCTTTAATTCCTCTAGTGCCACTGGGTTAGGGTCTCTACGACTGAGCTGGTCTCAGCAGTGAAACCCTGTCTCTACTAAAAATACAAAAATTAGCCCGGTGTGGTGGTGCACGCCTATAATCCCAGCTACTCAGGAGGCTGAGGCAGGAGAATCGCTTGAACCCAAGAGGTGGAGGTTGCAGTGAGCCAAGATCACGCCACTGCACTCCAGCCTGGGTGACAGAGCGAGACTCCGTCTCAAAAAAGAATATATATATATATAAATATATATATTTATTTTTATATATAAATATATAATTTATATATAAATAAATATATATTAATATATATAATATATATATATAGTCTCTTTTGATGTACCAAAGTTTTTAATTCAGCTGATGTTCAACTTGTCATTTTTTTTCATTTTCTCACTTCCCCCCTTTCCTCCTTTCCCAGGTCTCATTAGGTTGCTCAGTCTTGTCTTGAACTATGATTTTGGTATTGTATCTAAAAAATCAATGCCTTACACAAGAACACAAGAATTTACTCCTATGTTTTCATCTAAGAGTTTTATAGTTTTAGTTTTTACATTTAGATCTGTGATCCATTTTCAGTTAATTTTGTGTGTGGTGTTAGACATAATTTGCACATTGATATTCTATTTCCCCACCAACATTTGTTGAAAAGATTATTCCTGGCTGGACACAGTGGCTCACACCTGTAATCCCAGCACTTTGGGAGGCCAAGGCAGGAGTATTGCTTGAGTCCAGGAGTTTAAGTCCAGCCTGGGCAACATGGTGAGACACCTGTCTCTACAAAAACAAAATCAAGAAAAGACTATTTCTTTCCAAATGAAGTTTCTTGACCCATTTGTCAAATAATTGACTTTAAATGTAATCATTTCTTTCTGGGATTTCAATTACTTTTCAATTAATTAATTAACCATTTTTGGGGGGGACAGAGTCTTATTCTGTTGTGCAGTCTGGAGTGCCAGTGGTATGATTATATCTCACTGTAGTCTCAAACTCCTGAGCTCAAGTCATCCTCCTGCCTCAGTTGCCTAAGTAGCTGAGACTATAAGTGTGCGTCACCATTCCTGGCTAATATTTTATTTTATTTTATTTTATTTTACTTTATTTTAGTAGAGACAGAGTCTCGCTCTGTTGCCCAGGCTGGTCTTGAACTCCTGGCTTCAAAGGCTCCTCTCTTCATGGCCCTTTGAAATGTTGGGATTACAGGCAAAAGACACCACACCTGGCTTTTATTTCTTTTTACTTTTTTTTAGACATGTTCTCTTTCCATTGCTCAGGTTGGAGTGTAGCAGCCAAACATAGCTCACTGTAGCCTCAAACTCCTAGGCTCAAGAGATCCTCCCACCTCAGCCTCCTGAGTAGGTGGACTGCAGGCACGCACAACCATGCCTGGCTAATTTTAAAAAATTAAATTAATTTAAAATTAATTAATTGATTAAAATTAAATTTAAAATTAATTAGTTGATTACAATTAAATTAATTTAATTCAGACTGCCTGAAACGATCGCTCAGGCAGTCTGCCTCCAAAGACCAAACCCTGGATCACAGCGCTCTCTCTCCAGCACACACTTCCATTTAATTTCTTTTTTTTTTTAGTAGAGACAGTTCTCACTGTCTATGTTGCCCAGGCTGGTCTCAAACTCCTGGCCTCAAGGGATCCCCCAAACTCAGCCTCCCAAAGTTCTGCAATTATTGATATGAGCACTCAGCCTGAGCTTTCAGTTATACTCCAGTGACCTATACATCTGTCCTTATGCTGGTACCATACTCACTTGATTACTTCGTAGTAAGTTTTGAAATTAGGAAGATAAGTCTTCCAGGCTTGTTCTTCTTTTTCAGGATGGTTTTGCTTATTCTGTGTCCTTTGCATGTCCATATGAATTTTAGGATCAGCTCATCAATTTCTGCAGAAAAGGCAGCTGAGATTTTGATAGGAATTGGGTTAAACGTGTAGGCCAATTAGGAATATTGACAATAATCTCTAGTCTTCTCATCCATGAACATGGAATAGCTTTGATTTATTTAAAGTCATCTTTAATTTCTTTCAACAATGTTTTAAAGTTGTTACTGTACAAGTCTTGCTTTTGTGAAATTTATTCCTAGTATTTTATTCTTTGAGATGTTATTTTGAGTGAAATAATTTTCTAATTTTTGTTTTTGGATTGTTCATTGCTGGAACTACAGTTGTACAGAAATACAATTGATTTTTTTTTTTTTTTGAAACAGAGTCTTGCTTTGTCACCAGGCTGGAGTGCAGTGGTGCGATCTCGGCTCACTGCAACCTCTGCCTCCCGGGTTCAAGCGATTCTCCTTCCTCAGCCTCCTGAGTAACTGGGACTACAGGTTAGCACCACCAAGCCCAGCAAATTTTTGTATTTTTAGTAGAGATGGGGGTTTCACCATGTTGGCCAGGATGGCCTCGATCTCTTGACTTCGTGATCCGCCTGCTTTGGCCTCCCAAAGTACTGGGATTACAGGCATGAGCCACCTCGTCCAGCCATAAATAAATGTTTTAAGAAATATGTAACACCAAAGTTAACAAGAAAAAATGTAAAGGTCTTTAATGGGTGTTTTTTTTTTTTTTTTTTTTGGCATTGCATTTTGGCAAATTATACTGGGAACATTCTGACTCGGGCTGGGTTGAGGCAGGAGAAAAATACAAAAATTAGCCAGGTGTGGTGGTGCACGCCTGTAATCCCAGCTACTCAGAAGGCTGAGGCAGGAGAATTGCTTGAAGCTGGGGAGGCGGAGGTTGCAGTGAGCTGAGATCGCACCATTGCACTCCAACCTGGGCAACAAGTGTGAAACTCTGTCTCAAAAAAAAAAAAAAGCCGGGCGCGGTGGCTCAAGCCTGTAATCCCAGCACTTTGGGAGGCCGAGACGGGCGGATCACGAGGTCAGGAGTTCGAGAACATCCTGGCTAACCCAGTGAAACCCCGTCTCTACTAAAAAATACAAAAAACTAGCTGGGCGAGGGTGGCGGGCACCTGTAGTCCCAAGACTACTCGGGAGGCGAGACAGCATGAGAATGGCGTCAAACCTTGGGAGGCGGCAGCTGGGCAGTGAAGCTGACGATCCGGTCCATCTGCACTCCAGCCTGGGCGGACATGAGACGGGACTCCGTCGCAAAAAAAAATAAAAAAAAAAAAGAAAGGACCTTTGTGACATGAATGAATAGGAAGGGCATTCATAACATTAAGCAAATAAGCCAGAAGCCACACAGAAAAGCAAAACCACACAGTGTCACTTACATGTGGAAGCTGAAAAAGTTGAACTCATAGGAACAAAGAGTAGAATGGTGGTTATCAAGGGCTGGGGGTGCTGACTGGGGAGATGCTTGTCGGAGTTAGGCAGGAGGAAGAAGTTCCAGAGATCTGCTGTATAATGTGGTGATTAGAGTTAACAACACCACAGTGCAGACAGGAAAATTGTGAAGAGAGTAGGTTTGAAGTGTTCTCACCACAAAAAATGGTAAGTGTGTGAGGCCATGCACGTTACATAACTCAGTGTGTTCGTATTTGAAAAACACACTACCTTGTGCACCATAAATATATCCAATTTTTCTTTTTTTTCTTTTTTTTTTTGAGACAGAGTCTCACTCTGTCTCCCAGTCTGGAGGGCAGTGGTGCAGTCTCAGCTCCCAAACAAAAACGAAGTAGAGGGAACAGCATGAGCATGGAGAACCTTTTCACTGCAGGGCCAGCTGGTGGGGCCACCTTTTGGGTAGATGAGAAGGTGCTGACTCCTGTGGAGTGAAATCAAGGGGCAGAGAAAAGCCCTCCCTGTGCTCTGGAAATGCTCCCGTGGCTGGAGCATCCTCCCATTTCATGGCTGCTTGCTGTTGTGTGTTCCTGCAGAGCCTGCCATGATGGCTGCCCGGGGACTGGGGTGCAGTCATGTTTTATAAAACACGCAGAAGCACTCAAGAGCCAGGTTGTGTGAACTTTGGGAAAATTGTTTATCTGGTGATTCTCAACCCGTTTGGAGACTCAGGGCCTTTTGAGAAGCAGGTGAAGGCACATTTGCACAAGATTTTGCACACAATCCCAGTGAGTCTCAGGCCCTGTGAAACTCATCCCTAATCCCCAGATGCAGAGCTCCTGCTTTATGCCGCTGCAGTTTATGCCTTAGTAAGAAAGAGTGACCAAGAACAAGGTTTAGCTGGGGTGATGGGGAGTGCAGATTTCCGCGGGGAACAGGGATGTGAGAAAGGGCTCTGAGGGAAGAAGAGGCGCAGAGAAAGGGAGCAGTGTGACCCAGGAGACCTCTGTGTGACCTTGACACACTGGCTCAAGGCCCAGGCTGCTCAGAATGCACGTGTCCTGAGCGACCCTGCCCCCTTCGTCAAAGACCACTGTACGTGGGTAGAAGTTTCTGGGCGTCTCCATAGGACATGCCCTGTGTGTTGGATGGACAAGCAAGCTACGTTTCTCAGCAGTAACTGCCAAAGACGATGGGGAGACAAATCATGGAGCTGTCACGAATCCTGGCACCACTTGGCCATTTCCTGGAGGGTGACCCTGAGAGCCAGGGCACTCGCTAAGGACACTCACCGCCTTAACTCAGCAATGAGCTGTTTTTCCTGTGTGCAGGTCTTTGCAAGGTGCTCTTACACCTCTGTCCTCACAGCAGCCCTGAAAGGAGAATGCAAGGGAGGCAGTGTGGCCAGGCTGCCTGTGCAGACCACTGGCGTTCAAGTGGCATTTACCAGGGGTGAGACCTTGAGCCGATCCCTTGCCTTTCCCGAGCCTGCTCCTTCTCGTCTGTAAAACGGTAACAGCGTGCCGGCCTCTCAAGAGTGAGACGAGGTTCGGTCAGGACGATGGCCGTGAAAGCACAGTGTGGAGCTGCATCCGTTTTCTCTTGACATGTCACACATTACCAAAATACGTACTCTTTATGACTGTAGGACTGAATTCCCTGTTTTCCAGCTGGATGTCAGCCAGGGGCAATGCTCACCTCAGGGAGGCCAACCATGTTCCTTGCCCCGAGGCACCTCCAGCTTCGGAGCCAGCAATGCTTCCTCATTGGATCCCTCTCGCCGTTGAGTCTCGCTGCCTTCCCTTCCTCTGACCTCTAGACCCAGATGTAGAAGGACTCATGTGGTTAGGTCAAGCCCACAGGGATCATCCCCCTATATAAATGCCAACTGCAAAATCCCTTCCCATCAACACCCATTACTGCGTAACTGAGTAACTGACAGAAGATGTGTGTGTACCAGGACCCTGGAATTTTGGGGGCCATCTCAGAGTTCTGCCTCTGTGAGGGCGATGTTGTAGGATTTTATTTGCATTTTAAAATTTTATTAAAATAAAAGAATTTTTATTCTTTTTAACAGCTACATCATATTCCATTTTTTAATATATGCCGCAATTTCTTTATCCATTTGTCTGTTGATGGACGCTTAGGTTGACTCCTGTTTCTTTCAGGTCAGCCAACACTTGCAGTGTTGGATTCCCTTAAGGTTTTCTTGGAGTAATGAGGTTCTTTGAAAATAAGGGCAGCGTCTTGGGTGAGGGGAACGGTCCAGTCCTGGTTGTGTCAAGCGACGGGAGAGCTGCACCCTGGTCCTGCCTCAAAGGCTCGAGAGGGCCATGTGAAATCGTAAGGGCTTGGACCAACGTCGAAGACATGAGGAAGGAGCACTTCCCTCGAGGCTGTGGAAAGGGCTGGGACGACCTGTCCTCACTCTGTCCTTGTGCACACAGTGCATTTGCCAGCTGGCCGAGGCTCTGGCTCTCAGTGGCTGTGGAGGTGTCAACTTGGAGCCCCAGCTGGAGAATATCACAGGCGTGCTGTTCCAACTGGTGAGTGCTGCGGGCTGGAGGCATCCTGTCCTGGCCCTCTCTCTCTTCTTCCCCAGATCAGGTCACCACCTCCAGACGGTACAGGGGTCTTTGACATGGTGACCTTAGCTGCACACACTGCAGGCGTCTCTGAAACAGGCAAATCTGAAACAGCCTGGATTCTGGGCACAGAGAGGGATGTTTTCCAGGAGGTAACTTGGATACATCCTGTGTGTTTTTTGGGGTGACAAGCCTTTGTGGCTTCCCCTGAACTCTAGGGAAAAGGCAGAAGGTTCAAGGCCCTCCTTCAGCCTGTGGGAGGTGCCAGGTCTTCTGTGTTGTGGAGTAGGCAGAGGACAATTGAACATTGTGCAAAAGGATGACGCCTTCTTTGTATTTAGTTTGATGGCCTCTGTCTTGTTCCCTTTGGGGCTGGGAATGTGGATTCCTGGGCTCCAGTTTTCTGTTCTCCTTACAGCCTGGTTGCCATGCACTGCATGGCTTCATGCCTCAGTTTCCTCCTCCACGTGTAGGGTCCCTGGTTTCCATCCTCCCAGGCCTGAGGGCCTTGGTCTCCCTACAGATAAGTGGCAAATACTACTCAGATTGTTACTCCATGCTGAACCACAGCTCAGCTCTGAGAGCTTTCAACATACTCTAAGTTCATATGTTTCTGTAGCCGTGTGTGTGTGTGTGCGCGCGCACGCCCACGTGTGAACTCAGGACCACTTTGGTCTCTCCCTGGGCTGGAGTTGGGGCCTAGGTTCCTATGGGAAGGTGGGAATTCCATCCTCCGAGACAAGATTCGAAGTAATTAATGAGAACTTTGCCTGAAATTGAGTGAATCAGAAAGGGCATAGCCATGGCCCCACCCCACCCCATTGTTCCCACTGCCTCACCTGGAGCTGACTCCCCTTTCTCCTGGCATGATCCCCATTTCAGAAAGGTACTCACGGCAGGACAGCACTGATGGACACCTTGCGCTGCCTGTGGGCAGGTATGTGGGGCAGGAGGGGCACTTGGCACATGCTTGGCACGTGGCAAATGCTGGGTGGACCTGGTTCTCTTTCTTTTTCTTTCGTCCAGTTCATGGTCAGTGGTTTGCTGTGAGCATGATTTAAGCCTGGGTATTACCTGCCGTTTAAACATACCCCTGACTGCCCTGTATTCACGCCCTTCTTACAGCCAGGTTATATGGTGGCGATCAGCTGGTGATTTTGCTGCAAAGCACCGTCAAACCCCAGGAGCCTGCCAAGGCAGTGGCAGCCCTGCAAGCCTTCAGGAATGTGTGCTGCAGAGGTGAGTGGGAATGGGGCACAGTCCTGGGGTTCTAGGACTCGATTGTTCCTAGGAAATCTGCTTTCTCTGGAGACAGTCCGGTATAGTAGTTAGAAGCATGGTTTTAAATGCAGAGTCATCTCAGTGGGTTTGGATCTTGGCTGTGCTTCTCACTAGCTATGTGGCCTAGGGCAAATGACTTTTAGGCTGTGCCTCTATTTCCTCATTTGAAAAACAGAGGTAAAAATAATTGTTACCTTTAGGGATTTTTAGTGAGGGTGGAGTGAATAAATGTGAGGTGCTGAGAACAGGGCCTGCTCTGCAGCTCGTTTCACAGTGGTTTATCTGTGATTACTGCCTGGAAGAGCAGGCTTCGCCTCCAATCAGGCATGGATGTCAAACTTTCTCCGTGTGCTAAGCACTGTGCCAGGCACGGAGAACACACACAGAGAAGACAGCCTCTGCCCTCAGCGAGCTCCCTGTCGGGTGGGGAGGGTGAGGCTGTCCACACAGTGAGACGGTGCAGGAACATAGAGAAGACAGCCCCTGCCCCCAGCGAGCACCCTATAGGGTGGGGAGGGTGAGGCTGTCCACACGGTGAGACGGTTCAGGACAACATGCTCTGGGCTGCTTAGATGGGAGTGGCGATGCTGACAGGAAGGCAAGCAGGGGGAGATCAGGGAAGCTGGGGTGGGCTTTACAGAGGGGACGGGACAAAAGCAAGGAGGAGCCTGTGACCATGGGTCAGGACAAGGAGGCCACAGTGAAGAGGAGCAGCAGCTGAGGTTGGAAAGGTTGAGATGGACAGACAGTGGAGAGGACAGCTTGGATGGAGAGGTGGATTTGTGTGGGCAGTCGTGGAGACCGGCGAGGGATGGGGCTAGAATGCCCTCCTGTGGAAAGTACCAGCCAGGCTTGTGGGTTTCAGTGTGGTTGGAAGCATGGGGATGGCTGAGATGCCTGTGGAGACTCCACCTGGCCTTTGATGGCCAGGACTGTACCTGGCATTCCTCCCACCCGGCTGTCCTCTGATGTCTCCCAAGTAGCAGAGGTGGGGAGGATGAGGCTGACCTCCAGCTGCATGCCTGTGTTTTCTCTAGTGCCCCAGATGGAGACCTTGAAGAAGGAGGTGATGAGTTCATTGGTTCTGCTGATACAGAAAAATCAGAGACCTGTGAGCGCAGAGACCGTGTGTTTGTGCTGGGAGGGCAATTGCTTTCTTGAGACCCTGATATCATGTAAATGGAGAGGGGAGGCGGATAGGGAATGAGTAGGAAGGGCATCCTCACCAAGCTAATTCGGGCTCAGACCCCTGCCCTTCTGTTCCACTTGGGTTCTTTTTTTTTTTTTTTTTTTTTTTTTAGAAGGAGTCTTGCTCTGTCCAGGCAGGAGTGCAGTGACCGGATCTCAGCTCACTGCCAACTCCGCCTCCCGGGTTTACGCCATTCTCCTGCCTCAGCCTCCGGTGTAGCTGGGACTACAGGCGCCCGCCACCTCGCCCGGCTAGTTTTCTTCGTATTTTAGTAGAGACGGGGTTTCACCGCATTAGCCAGGATGGTCTCGATCTCCTGACCTCGTGATCCACCCGTCTCGGCCTCCCAAAGTGCTGGGATTACAGGCTTGAGCCACCGCGCCCGGCCCCACTTGGGTTCTTTAAAACCAGGGAAGAGTTTGAGAGGTGGAGAGGTGGTGCCTACCTGCCCTCTACTGAGCTTGTTCTGTGGGCAGCACTGTTGTGTCCTCAGGAGAGACACGGAGCTCCAAGTGACACTGACTCAGGCCCCAAGAACCCACAGGTTGCTTGGAAGGAGAAAGCCTTGAGCTTCATGGCTGGAGCGGGGCCTGAAAAGCTGTATTTTTAACAAGCCCTGCAGTCAGGGGTGCAGGCAGCAGAGACTCCCAGCTCTGGATGGTGTAGGACAGTGCGTGGGGATGGCTGCAGCAGGGCCTACTAGTTTTGAGTGTTAAATAGAGAACAATGCATCAGCCTGAAAAACAAGGCCCCAGTTCCCAGAAGCGTCACAGGAGGCTGGGCCCTCAGGACTTGGCAGATTGGTTCCTGGCTTTCCCCACAAAGGCCAAAACATGAGGCCTTTCCTTTACTTGGATTCCCCTCCACCAACACTCCTGCCAGTTTCAGTATCTGCGGCACACAAAGTGTGGGAAGTCAGGGCTTGGAGTTTTCCAGGAGGACGACGGGGCTGGAGTGGGTCAGAACTTCAGAGCAGAGGATGGAAGTGGGCAGGTCCAGTCACGGATGATCTGTCACAGCCACAGCGCCCACTGAAGGGTCACAGTGGACTTGCAGTCAGGAGGCCGGAGGTCCTTGAAGACCTCCCTGACCTGCTCTGGTCCACTGTGGGCTCTCCTGGAACAGGAAGCCAGCCTGCAGCCCTTTCCTGTCACGCATGTGATGGTCTGTGACCCAAAGGGTACGCACACCCCTGCTGAGCTTTGTCAAGATTCTGGGGCAGCCCAGCTACTTGACCCTGCCCCAGGGGAACAGCATCAGCCACCACCTTGTTAGGCTCAGCCAGCCGGAGCCCTCAGTGAGCAGGACCTGGTGCAAGTGAGGGGACTGAGGGTGGAGCGAGCCAGGGGCAAGGGACAGAGAAGGGCAGGGGTGGGAGCAGAGACACAGAATAGGGGCCTGGCTGGCCTGACAGGGAGGTGCCTTGGCATCCACACCCCTCATCAGTGGACCAGGGGAGGCCTGTACCTGGGAGATTCAGTTGGCATCAGTTCCAGGTCTTGATCCTTTCTTTTCTTTCTCCAGAATGAAGAAGATATCCAGCAGCTGTGTGACAAGAGTCTACAAATGGTAATACAGTTACGGCCAAAGAGGCCTCTCTGTTTCCTCCTCCCCTGGCTCCCAAGATCACTATTCTGCCCCCTTAGGCTGCCTTCTTCCTCCCTCCCCTCCATCTAGCCCCTTGTAGTGTCTCTTCCTCCCCTTCTGATCTCCATCTGTTTCTGCTCAAAGGCCTGGGGCTCCTCTGAGAGGTGACTCAGTGGAGCCAAAGACAGGCATTGAAGGTGACTCTGGAGACCTGAATTTGAGTCCCTCGGTCAGTTTCTAGCTGTGGACCCTTGAGTCCCTCGGCCAGTTTCTAGCTGTGGACCCTTGAGTCCCTCGGCCAGTTTCTAGCTGTGGACCCTTGAGTCCCTCGGTCAGTTTCTAGCTGTGGACCCTTGGGCATGTAGCTCTCTGGGCTGCACTTGCTCCTTCTGTAGGAGGACTGTGAGTTCCTCTCCTCCTGGAGGCACAGCTGCTCTCCCTCCAAGCAAGCCCTGTCTCCTGACCTTTAACATTTCCTCTCCTCTGGAATGTTCCCCAGTGAAGGCGATGACAAGTCGCACAATTTCAAATTTTAAGAAGCCCCTCTGTTTAAGCATGTCCTTCCTAGTGTGGTTTTCTTTTATTAATTTATTTTATTATACTTTCAGTTCTGGGGTACATGTGCTGAACGTGCAGGTTTGTTACATAGGTATACACGTGCCATGGTGGTTTGCTGCACCTAACAACCTGTCAACTACATTAGGTATTTCTCCTAATGCTCTCCCTCCCCCCTCCC
>NW_016804048.1:2016557-2025095 GCF_001698545.2 Rhinopithecus bieti
CTCCCCCATCCCCCCACCACCCACCCGATAGGCCCTGGTGTGATATTCCCCTCCCTGTGTCCATATGTTCTCATTGTTCAACTCCCACTTACGAGTGAGAACATGCAGTGTTTGGTTTTCTGTTCCTGTGTTAGTTTGCTGAGCATGATGGTTTCTAGCTTCATTCATGTCCCTGCAAAGGACATGAACTCATCCTTTTTTATGGCTGCATAGTATTCCATGGTGTATACATGCCACATTTTGTTATCCAGTGTAGTGTGATTTTCATAAGGACCTTGGTTACCTTTTAGCAATAAGGGGTAAGAGAGGAGAGAGCGAGAGAGGGAGAATCAGAGATGGAGTCAGAGACAGCATGAGCACATGAGAGAGCAGGCTGTGCGTCCAGGCCTCTACTGCCCCTCCAGGAAAGGGATCCAAGGTCATGGGGTTGGAGAATTCATAATGGGGACTGATTTGGGCTTGGAGTTGAGGTCCTTGCCACGTGTCCCTGCCGGTACTCATAAACCTTCTATACCAACCAAGCAACATCTTGGCCTTCATGGTCCTCAGCAAGGCAGCCAGGGAGGTGGCTCTGCAGGCCCACTCCCTGGGGCTGCACCCCTACCTTGGCAGCTTCCATGGCAGGGGTGAGTGCAAGGCTGGGTGGTCTATGGGGAGGGGCAGCCAGGAAGGCTCCAGCTGCTGGAGGCGTGGAGGGCAGTGGGGGCAGGCTGAGGCCCTGCGTGGGTATGAGATGGGGAGAGGGTACAGCTCTGAGGTGGGGATAAGGCCACAGATTGAGCCAGGGCCAGGATGGGAAGGGGAAGGTCAAAGGTCGGGGAGCTGCCTGAGGCAATTACTCCTGGCAGTGGAGAAAAGGAGCCTCCTCTGCAAGGGAGCCACCTTAGAACCAGTTCCTTGTCACCTTTAGTCCTCATTTGACGACACTGGCATCCAGGTGGAAAAGCACTCTTGTTAATTACAAACTCATGGCGGCACCGACAGTCCTGCTCCTTTGTTCTCTTTTTGCCTCAGCTCTGAGCCTGACTCTATACTTGTCCCATCCCTGACCTCTAAACCCAGTGGGGCTAGAGAAGGGTGTGAGGGTGTCTGTTCAGCACTTCCTCGCTGGTGTGGTCACTGTTGTTAAAGCTGAAGATGCAGTGGCAGTCTTTAGGCCGAGGGGAGATGTCACAAGGCCTTGGCATGGACACTGATGCTCATTTCCTCTTTGCCTTTGGTCCTGCTCTGAAGAACTGACGGGGGATGCCGGTGGGGGCTGGAGGTGGGCTCCCGGGAGCTCACCCTGACTGTGTCCTCTTCTGTTGCCCTCTCTTTAACTCAGCCTCCAAGGGCATGTCCCCACAAAGACTCCTGACCCATCTTGTGGATAGTGGTTCTGACATGGACATGGTGTCATCCATCCAATCAGCTCACAGTAGCCCAGGGCCACTCCATTCCAGGCCTGATGCCAGATATGGAGTGAGGAGGGAGGGTTGAGGGTCACGGGGGTCCTAGGAAGAGGCGCCCCAGGCCGACGGGGCTTGGAGAGGGGGCCTTGGGCACATAGTGGTGGGACTGGAACACAGGGAGGGAGAGGAAATGGGGAGGGCCTGGCTGTCTCCTCTGTGTGGCCTTGTTGTGATCTTCTCTCTGTTGACCTGGGACAAGTCCCCCTGCCTTTCTGGACCTCCTTTTCTCAGCAAGTATGTTTTGAGTTTTTTAATTTTACCAGTTCTGTGACAGACATAAAGAACACGTGGAGGCTGGGCGCGGTGGCTCAAGCCTGTAATCCCAGCACTTTGGGAGGCCGAGACGGGCGGATCACGAGGTCAGGAGATTGAGACCATCCTGGCTAACATGGTGAAACCCCATCTCTACTAAAAAATACAAAAAACTAGCTGGGCTGGGCAAGGTGGCGGGTGCCTGTAGTCCCAGCTACTCGGGAGGCTGAGGCAGGAGAATGGCGTGAACCTGGGAGGCAGAGCTTGCAGTGAGCTGAGATCCGGTCACTGCACTCCAGCCTGGGTGACAGAACCAGACTCCGTCTCAAAAAAAAAAAGAAGAACACGTGGAGAGACAGGATATATACCTGACTTTGAGGGGTTCATAGTGCTAGTGAGGGAGACAAACCTGGAAGTAACCTCACCACCCATAGTTAAAGGTGACAGAGGTACTAACAAGTGCAATGGGATCTTAGCAGAGCAATGGATAACTTGGCCTGCAGGAGTCACAGAAGGCGTCACAGAGGAGGTGGCATCTGAGGGCATTTTGGGGAACTTGTTCAGCAGGTGGAAAAGAATGGGAAGGGCTCAGCTTCAGCTCTACCATTCTTTGCGTGTGTTCTAATTTTCTTCTTTGCCTTCATTCTTCTCTGCCTCCCGTTTGCTTCTCTGGCAGTTCGGTGGTTCTCCCTGAAGGCCTACAGAGAAAAGGCATTTGGAAAAAATGCCCTAAGGCTGTTATAAGCCGCGCATCCCATCACCTCCCCACACCCTGTCATCACCTCGAATGTGGGCCCGCTGTGGATGTGGGAGGTCCTCCAGATGTTGCAGATCCTGGATGGTGAGCACTTGCTTGAAAGGGAGGAGGAGTGGGGCTGGGCTGTGGGGCCGACTGTGGAAGGGATGGAGTTCCAAGCTGAGGGATGGACTTTCCTCTGGGTGAGGACGGGAGCAGCCTCCCTGTCCCTCTGGAGTGTCATCTGGGTGGATCTGCTCATGTGGGCCACGCTGTATGCTGGGCAGATGTGCAGTCCAGAGTCCTGTGGCTCCCGTCTCTTCTTGCGGGTGGAGGACCCGGGAAGATTGTGGGCTTTGAACCAGACACAGCCATGTCTGGCCCTGCCTACCCCTTGGCCTCTAGCATCCCTCTCTATAATATGAAGTCCCCTCTCCTCAGTGCATTCCTGGGCTCTGCTCTCTGGTCTCACCTCTGTCTCATCCCGGATCTTAGGAAGTTCCTGTCGCTCTTGGAGCTGGATGGCAGAACAGAGCTGCTTCTCACCTGCTACTGGAGTGTGCTCTGCCTGCCCCCATCAGAGGCGATGCAGAAGGAGGTGTGCAGACCCACAGAGGGACAGGCCAGTGTGGTAATGAGCTCTTTGAAGGCTGTCAACTGTTGTTGTTTTCGAGAGGGTGAGAGGTTGTAGGCTTGACAGTATTATGTAAGGCTTTCTTGTCGTCTCTAAGAAAAACAAAAAGGAAGGTCTCATCGGAGGAAGGGGCTGCTAGGTGAGGCAGCCTCACCTCCACCCAGGAGATTATCATTCTTCTGCAGGGCACTCATTGATGATCATTGTCCCCCTGGAATCTTCTGGGTCAAAGGTGGACACTGACGCCCTCCCTTTATTTATTTCATTGCTATTATTATTATTATTGAGATGGAGTCTCACTCTGTCGCCCAGGCTGGAGCGCAGTGGTGCAGTCTTGGCTCACTGCAATCTCCGCCTCCCGGGTTCAAGCGATTCTCCTGCCTCAGCCTCCTGAGTAGCTGGGATTACAGGCATGCGCCACCACGCCCAGCTAATTTTTTGTATTTTTAGTAGAAACGGGGTTTCACCCTGTTGGCCAGGATGGTCTCGATCTCCTGACCTCATGATCTGCCCACCTTGGCCTCCCAAAGTGCTGGGATTACAGGAGTGAGCCACTGTGCCCGCCTGACTCTCTCCCTCTATAGCTGTGGTACAGCTGAATCCAGGCTGGAAGGTGCAGACATGACTTTCCTCAAGGCCCATGGGTGAGCCACTGCAGGGAGCCCAGGGGCAGGAGACTGAGTCCCTTTCCTGCAGGGCCGCCAGAGTTTCCTGGAGGGAGGGCCGGGGGTTCGTGTCTTCATCTGCATTCTTTGGTTTTTCTCCTAGGAACTCTTTCCCGATCTCTGAGTATTCCTTTATCTTGACTGGTTGTTCTCATTTTATTGATGCCATAGTTGCTTGGATTTCTTTGAGGATATTAAGAATAATTTTTTGGAGACAGAATATTCTACTATTTATGGAAGAGTTTGGTTTCTTCGGGGACTGTTGGCTGCGTGTGGTTCTGGCGGTGGTGGGTGGGCATTTGACATGGCGGTGGTGGGTGAGCGTTTGACAGGCCTCCTCATATTTGAGGCAGGCTGGGAATTCCGGCTGCCCAGCAGGATTGGCTTTAGTCTTGAGTTGGGTTTCTTTCGAGGACTTCATTCTACAGAGTGCGGCCTTTCCTTTTCTCTCACACTTCTTGCCACTTTTGAGGCCCACAAGTATCTTGAAGGAGACCTTCCAGGCCTACCACCTACTTTCTTGATAAGGTTTTGGTTTAAAGGCAAATACTCACTTTTTCAGGGCAGGTCCACATTATTCATGAAAGGGCAAGTGGGAGAAATGCCTTGTCCTGGAGTTTGTGATTGCCCTGCGGATGGCCAGGCCAGCTCTCTTTCTTCCCTGGTGCCAGCGACCTCCTCATCATTTCTACTGACCCAAGCAGCACGCACCAGGAGCAGAGCCCCAGAAGGAGCACAGCCTAGGGTGTGGGGAATACAGGGCTGGGGAATCCCGGGCAGACATTTGTGCTCTTGTGCAAAAAACAGAGGACTCCATTCAAGTTCACAGAGGGAAGGCAGCACTTGGAAATGTAGGGGACAAGTCGCAGGGCAGAATTTAGCAGGGAAGCCTTCCTGGGGAGAGAGAGCCCAGTAGAGTTTAGGAGGAGGGAGGGGAATATTGGGGCAATACTCTTGAGTCCCTCTTTCCTCTTCAGTCACTGTTCAGGAAGTCCCCGCAGTGTCTCTGCAGGCTCATGGGAGCTCCCAGAACTGAGACACATGGATCCAGGCCTGCTTGGAGGTCAGTGGGATAAGGTCCTTGAAAGTCGGTGTATTGGGTTCTTAGCGTTCTCATAATAACATGCCATAGCTGGCTGGCTTTAAACATCGGGTGTTTATTGTCTCAGTTGTGAAGGCTAGAAGTTCAAAGCCAAGGTGTTGTCAGGGTGAGTCCTACTGGAGGCTCTGAGGCAGATCAGCTCCTTGGCTCTCTCCTGGCTTCTGCCGGTTCCTGGCACCCTCTGTTCCGGGCCTTGGAGACACGTCACTCGAAGCTCTGCTTCCATTTTCACAGGGCACATTCTCGTGTGTGTGCGTGTGTGTGTGTGATGTGTGATGTGTGTGTGGTCTGTGTGTGTGTGGTGTGTGATGTGTGTGTGTGATGTGTGATGTGTGTGTGGTCTGTGTGTGTGTGGTGTGGTCTGTGTGTGTGTAATGTGTGATGTGTGTGTGTGATGTGTGTGTGGTGTGTGGGTGTGTGTGGTGTATGTGTGATGTGTGTGTGTGTGTGATGTGTGTGTGTGATGTGTGTGTGATGTCTGTGTGTGTGGTGTGTGTGTGTGATGTGTGTGTATGATGTGTGTGTGATGTGTGTGATATATGTGTGTGATGTGTGTGTGATGTGTGTGGTGTGTGTGTGATGTGTGAGATATGTGTGTGATGTGTATGTGTGATGTGTGTGTGTGAGAGATGTGTGTGTGATGTGTGTGTGTGTGATGTGTGTGTGATGTGTGTGTGATGTGTGTGTGATGTGTGTGTGTGAGATATGTGTGAGTGATGTGTGTGTGTGATGTGTGTGTGTGTGATGTGTGTGTGTGTGTGTGTGGTGTGTGTGTGATGTGTGTGTGTGTGATGTGTGTGTGTGATGTGTGTGTGATGTCTGTGTGTGTGGTGTGTGTGTGTGATGTGTGTGTATGATGTGTGTGTGATGTGTGTGATATATGTGTGTGATGTGTGTGTGATGTGTGTGGTGTGTGTGTGATGTGTGAGATATGTGTGTGATGTGTATGTGTGATGTGTGTGTGTGAGAGATGTGTGTGTGATGTGTGTGTGTGTGATGTGTGTGTGATGTGTGTGTGATGTGTGTGTGATGTGTGTGTGTGAGATATGTGTGAGTGATGTGTGTGTGTGATGTGTGTGTGTGTGATGTGTGTGTGTGTGTGTGTGGTGTGTGTGTGATGTGTGTGTGTGTGATGTGTGTGTGTGATGTGTGTGATGTGTGTGTGTGATGTGTGTGATGTGTGTGTGTGTGATGTGTGTGTGTGGTGTGTGTGTGTGGTGTGTGTGTGTGATGTGTGTGTGTGATGTGTGTGTGAGATATGTGTGTGTGTGTGATGTGTGTGTGTTCTTTTTTTTTCTTGAAACAGAGTCTCGCTCTGTCGCCCAGGCTGGAGTGTAGTGGCGCGATCTCGGCTCACTGCAAGCTCCTCCTCCCGGGTTCACGCCATTCTCCTGCCTCAGCCTCCCGAGTAGCTGGGACTACAGGCGCCCACCACAGCACCCGGCTAATTTTTTGTGTTTTTACTAGAGATGGGGTTTCACCGTGTTAGCCAGGATGGTCTCGATCTCCTGACCTCGTGATCCGCCCGCCTCGCCCTCCCAAAGTGCTGGGATTACAGGCCTGAGCCACGGTGCCCGGCCGTGTTCTCTTCTTAATAGGACAGCAGTTATCGGACTAGATAGGGCCCACTCTAATCCATTGTGAGCCCCCCTTACCTTGATCTCATCTGCAAAGACCCTCTTTCCAAGCAAGGTCACATTCTGGGTTTTAGGTCGACATGAATTTTGTCAGCCCTGCAGAGCTGAGAACAGAGTGGTCAAGGGTGGGAGAAGAGATCAACCTGAGGATCAAGCTTGGGCACAGAGCTTTGAGAGAAGTGTGATCAGGGTTAGGGTCTAAGCAATGTCGGTCTTCTCCCTTGGAGGAGAATTTTCCCTTCTTCCTTCTGCTCTTGAGCCAGGGCTGCGGCCACCTCCTCCCTCAGCTCCTTTCTGCTCCTTCCAAGGAATTAAAGGTTGGAAGCATGGGCTCTGCACTTCTGGACCCTGCAGGTCCAGAGCCTGGTTCTCCTGATAGCTGTGTGGCCTTGGGGACGTATGTTACTTCTCCCTACTCTGATTTCTCTGGGGAAATGGGAGAACAGTAGTACCTGGTTTATGCAGTTGTTCTGCAACTGAGTGAGACAATGTTTGTAAAGTGCTTGGCTAAAAGGAGTGAAGTTCAGGTTCAGGCAGTTTGCCTATGTTTAATTGGCTTGGCTGTGTTTTTAGAGATTTGGCTCACTTTATGCTAAGGTCAATGTGATATTCTGGCCTTCTCTTGATTATCCTGTTCCCTGCTTACCACATGAAGCTTCAGTTTTCTTTGCAGTTCTTTTTGTTGTCAGAATTGAGATCACTTGGGGGTACACAGACAGAGTATGTTGTTCAGAAGTTACTGAGGTAATCATCTTCTGTGTGGTTACAGCATCAAATTGATATAATTTAGATTTTAAAATTTGTGTTAAATTTTAGAATTTCTGTTCTCCTTTCTTTTTTTTTTTTTTTTTTTTNGCCAGCTCTCTTTCTTCCCTGGTGCCAGCGACCTCCTCATCATTTCTACTGACCCAAGCAGCACGCACCAGGAGCAGAGCCCCAGAAGGAGCACAGCCTAGGGTGTGGGGAATACAGGGCTGGGGGAATCCCGGGCAGACATTTGTGCTCTTGTGCAAAAAACAGAGGACTCCATTCAAGTTCACAGAGGGAAGGCAGCACTTGGAAATGTAGGGGACAAGTCGCAGGGCAGAATTTAGCAGGGAAGCCTTCCTGGGGGAGAGAGAGCCCAGTAGAGTTTAGGAGGAGGGAGGGGGAATATTGGGGCAATACTCTTGAGTCCCTCTTTCCTCTTCAGTCACTGTTCAGGAAGTCCCCGCAGTGTCTCTGCAGGCTCATGGGAGCTCCCAGAACTGAGACACATGGATCCAGGCCTGCTTGGAGGTCAGTGGGATAAGGTCCTTGAAAGTCGGTGTATTGGGTTCTTAGCGTTCTCATAATAACATGCCATAGCTGGCTGGCTTTAAACATCGGGTGTTTATTGTCTCAGTTGTGAAGGCTAGAAGTTCAAAGCCAAGGTGTTGTCAGGGTGAGTCCTACTGGAGGCTCTGAGGCAGATCAGCTCCTTGGCTCTCTCCTGGCTTCTGCCGGTTCCTGGCACCCTCTGTTCCGGGCCTTGGAGACACGTCACTCGAAGCTCTGCTTCCATTTTCACAGGGCACATTCTCGTGTGTGTGCGTGTGTGTGTGTGATGTGTGATGTGTGTGTGGTCTGTGTGTGTGTGGTGTGTGATGTGTGTGTGTGATGTGTGATGTGTGTGTGGTCTGTGTGTGTGTGGTGTGGTCTGTGTGTGTGTAATGTGTGATGTGTGTGTGTGATGTGTGTGTGGTGTGTGGGTGTGTGTGGTGTATGTGTGATGTGTGTGTGTGTGTGATGTGTGTGTGTGATGTGTGTGTGATGTCTGTGTGTGTGGTGTGTGTGTGTGATGTGTGTGTATGATGTGTGTGTGATGTGTGTGATATATGTGTGTGATGTGTGTGTGATGTGTGTGGTGTGTGTGTGATGTGTGAGATATGTGTGTGATGTGTATGTGTGATGTGTGTGTGTGAGAGATGTGTGTGTGATGTGTGTGTGTGTGATGTGTGTGTGATGTGTGTGTGATGTGTGTGTGATGTGTGTGTGTGAGATATGTGTGAGTGATGTGTGTGTGTGATGTGTGTGTGTGTG
>NW_016804048.1:2029394-2045858 GCF_001698545.2 Rhinopithecus bieti
TTTTTTTTGAGACGGAGTCTTGCTCTGTCACCCGGGCGGGAGTGCAGTGGCCGGTTCTCAGCTCACTGCAAGCTCCGCCTCCCGGGTTCACACCATTCTCCTGCCTCAGCCTCCGGAGTAGCTGGGACTACAGGCGCCCGCCACCTCGCCCGGCTAGTTTTTTGTATTTTTAGTAGAGACGGGGTTTCACCGGGTTAGCCAGGATGGTCTCGATCTCCTGACCTCGTGATCCGCCCATCTCGGCCTCCCAAAGTGCTGGGATTACAGGCTTGAGCCACCGTGCCCAGCCTACACTTTCCTTTCTTAAAAAAACCTAAAAGGCTAGTCCTTCTTCACTCTAAAGTTCTTTCAGGAAGGCTTCGGAAACAGTATGTCTCAAACTTCTGTGAATTCCACCCACAGTCATAAAGACATTTCACAAGGAGACCCCCTAGATACTCACATCTTTACCCACAGTCATAAAGATGTTTCACAGGGAGACTCCCTAGATACTCACATCTTTTTTTCTTTTTTTTTGAGACGGAGTCTCGCTCTGTCACCCAGGCTGGAGTGCAGTGGCCGGATCTCAGCTCACTGCAAGCTCCGCCTCCCGGGTTCACGCCATTCTCCTGCCTCAGCCTCCTGAGTAGCTGGGACTACAGGCGCCCGCCACCTCGCCTGGCTAGTTTTTTGTATTTTTTAGTAGAGATGGGGTTTCACTGTGTTAGCCAGGATGGTTTCGATCTCCTGACCTCATGGTTTGCCCGTCTCGGCCTCCCAAAGTGCTGGGATTACAGGCTTGAGCCACCGCGCCTGGCTAATACTCATATCTTTACCTACAGTCATAAAGACGTTTCATAAGGAGACCCTCTAGATACTCACAGTTTTGGCAATTTAGCAAGTGTTTCACGCACAGCACTTACCTTTGTGACATGTGATGCACGCTGATAGTTTTCACTGTGCTATGCTACGCTGCACTATTCTTTTAAGAGTCAGTCATAGCTGACCAAATGGATATCACCACCTTTTAATGGATATCACCACCTTTTAATGGATCTACATCTGCAGCTAAAATCCTCCAAAAATTCCAGCAAGGACAAAAAAGTCTCAGGCCTGGCTTTGCCACCAGTGCCCTCTTCTGGGCAGCTTTATTATAAGCCATGTCTTGAAACACTTATGTGATTGTCAATATATGTATGTGTGCACTGAGTCTCACCAGAAAATACACTTCCGTCTGTTGGTTATAGCCTCAAAAGTTTAAGAAACTATGTTTAAAGGTTTTCCTGGTCAGGAAAGGCCATACTGAAAAGGGCATTTGTGTGTGTGTGTGGGGGGCTCCCATTCCTCTAAGACGATGACAGAGGCTGTGCAGGTGTTTTCTAGGTGATCTCCTCTCCTCTCGCAAATTACTCCCAGAGGAGCGATCTCAGTGACCTGCCTCCTCCTCCCCAGACATGTTCCCACATTTTGGTCAGCCTTAGCAGAGGGCAGCAGAGCTCACATCTCTGTGTGTAGAGCAGGCTGAGCTCACTGCAGGTCTCCGTGTCATCATTCATCTTCACTTCACAGGTCTCGTCCTGAGACGTCTCCTCCTGACCCACCATGGCTGCCTGGCTCTCCTGGGAGTGGCACCTACAATGTTCAAGATAGAGAAAAATATCAAGACCTGCCAGTCCTTCTCCCCTTCCCTCAGCAAGTAAAGCATCACACATGCACATATCCGTACACACACAAACACATGCACACACAAGCACATACGCACACACACAGTGCACACACACATGAACATGCATGCAATTGCTGTGGGCTCATACTCTTGTGATAGCCATTGAAGCCATGGAGCCATTGAAGTGTTAAGATTAGGGTGAGGGTTCCATGTGAGAGGTCATCTGGTGTAATCCAAGGAGATCTGAGGCCTGACCCTAATTCACTTACCACCTGGTCCAAGTCACTTAGCCCAACACATGCCTCAGTTTCCCTTTCTATGAAATTGGAGTGATATGTGCCCTGCCTGACTCAGACGCTTGTTGTGAGTCACAAATAAAGCAACAGATGAGACGGTGCTCTTAGGGTGGAAAGAGCCAGCTTTGACGGAGGGTCCCGAGTCCATAAAGGGTGGGCCCGTGAAGAGGCTGCTCCCCACCAACCCACAGTTATGATAGCTGGGCCTTTGGCATTTGTTTGGCCATAGCTGAGGTGTCCCTGGCATCCCACTGCAATGGTGCCCTTGATTCTGACACTGGATCCCTGGAGTAAAGACACAGAGAGGAAGCCTCACCTGGAGGGGTTTGCTCTCCTGAGCAGAGGGCAGTGAGCCTGAGTCCCTGCTGAGCCTGAATCCCTCCTGAGCTCCAGACCCTCCCACACCAGGGCATGGATTTCCCTGCTGGGGCAGGGTCTTCTGCTCACTGGGTTGTGTCTTCTTTAGCTCTGGACCACGAGCTCTTCCTTTTCCTGTCTGAGCTCATCTCAGTGCCTCCCTCCATCTTTGTCCTCAGACCCCAGAGGGCATCAGCATTGGGAAAAGATCCCAGTTCATCCTTTCAGAGCTGACCACTAGTCAGTGCCCTGGCTCTGAGCATCTCAGGCAGGGTAGGGGCAGTTCTCTCTCGGGGAGGCCTACAGATTGCCACCCGCCCCACAGTGGGAAGGAAAGATGAGAGGCGGGAGCTCCAGGAGAATTGGGAGGGGAGGGAGGTGGAGTGGCTTTGGTGAGGCACGTGGGGAGGGGCTGGAGATGCAGGGCAGCAGCAGGCAGGCAACAGCACTTCTGGGGGCCACAGGGCACAGGACATGCTGGTCCATCCTCAGCGCAAACAATACTGGCACTAGAGCTGCCCTTAGCCTTTAGCTGCAACACAGAGGACAAGGCCCGGGAGCTGGAACGTGGTCTATGCTTTCCTTCACCAAGCTGAAGCTTGGCTCCTTGTGTTGCCTGTACCAACTGCAGTGGGCAGAAGGAACCGACATTTCATGAGCACTGACTGTGTGCTGGGCACTGTGCCAGTGTGCAAATGTGCTTTGCATGTATTTTGCTATGTGGAGAGATGTATCTGTGGGACAAGGAAATCCCCTGGGGTCTCCTCCCCCAGCTCCTCTAAACATCCCTCTCCCCTTATGTCACAGAGAACAAAGCTTCATATGAAAATGCCCTTAGAGGCCGGGCGCGGTGGCTCAAGCCTGTAATCCCAGCACTTTGGGAGGCCGAGACGGGCGGATCACGAGGTCAGCAGATCGAGACTATCCTGGCTAACACGGTGAAACCCCGTCTCTACTAAAAAATACAAAAAAAAACTAGCCGGGCGAGGTGGCGGGTGCCTGTAATCCCAGCTACTCGGGAGGCTGAGGCAGGAGAATGACGTGAACCCGGGAGGCGGAGCTTGCAGTGAGCTGAGATCCGGCCACTGCACTCCAGCCCGGGCGACAGAGCGAGACTCCGTCTCAAAAAAAGAAAATGCCCTTAGAGGCAGGGAATTAATTGACCCTGAGATGCTAAAGAAGGACATGGAGCCCTCCTTAAGCAGAGGCTTCATGAGGCCAGAGGGGAGAAAGGGGTGTGGGGGCTCAGCACGTCCTCAAATTTGGCTAATTAAACCTGGAATTGATTGAGACATGTCTCAGTCACTCTTCTTAACAAGGTCAACTGAGGCACAAGCACCAAAGTCCACCTTTTGTGCCCACTTTTAAATAACAAAGGAAATTACAAAATATTTTGCAGTGAATGAAAATGAAAACAAAACTTGTGAGCTACAGCTAAAGCAGTGCCTGGTAGGAACTTTACAGCTCTTAGTGCTTAAATTAATAAAGAAGAAAAGTCTAAAATTAATAGTCTAAGCTTCCACCTTAGGAAGCTAGTAAAAGAGAAGCAAATGGAAACAAAACTAAGTAGAAGAAAGGAAGCAGTTAAGAGTAGAAATCAATGAAATAGAAAATGCACAAAGAGAAAATGATACCAAAAGTGGTTCTTTGAAAGTATCATAAAGAGGGATAAATCTTTAGCCACACGGATTTTTAAAAATATACAAATTACTGACTGGGTGCAGTGGCTCACACCTGTAATCCCAGCACTCTGGGAGCCCGAGGTGGGTGGATCACCTGAGGTTGGGAGTTTGAGACCAGCCTGACCAACATAGAGAAACCCTGTCTCTACTAAAAATACAAAATTAGCCAGGTGTGGTGGCGCATGCCTGTAATCCCAGCTACTCGGGAAACTCAGGCAGGAGAATTGCTTGAACCAAAGAGGCGGAGGTTGCGGTGAGCCAAGATGGTGCCATTGCTCTCCAGCCTGGGCAACAAGAGCAAAATTCCATCTCAAAAAAAAAAAAAAAAAAAAAAAAAAAAAAAATCTATATCTATCTACTATCTAGTCTAATCTATCTTATCTACAGATTACCAATATCAAGAATGAAAAAAGAGGACATCACGACACAGCCTATAGCCATTACAAGGTTAATTGGAAAGTGTTAGGGAACTGCTTCCTGCCACAAGTTTGACAATGGCAGTCTATGAAATGATACATTTCTTGAAAGGACACTGTGTTAGTTTTCATTTGCAGCTGTAATAAATTACCAAACAATCGTTGTTTGACCAAAACTACACACATTTAGTACCTTACAGTTTTCAGAAGCCAGGAGTCTAAACTGGGCTTCTCTGGCTGAAATCGAGGTATCTGAACAGCACTGTGCTCTTCTGGCAGGCTCCAGGGGAGGATCTGGTCTCCATCTTTCCCAGCCTCCTCCGGCTGCCAGCATATTCCTTGGCTTTCTGGCTCGCAGCCGCAATCACAATCACTCCAAACCTCTGGCTTCTTCTGGTCATTGTCCCGGCTCTAGCCCTATGGCTTAGTTATCTTGTTTTTTTTTTACTTTTTTGAACCTTTTAAATAAATCTACTAGGTTCTGGATTGGACCATGGCCCCGGAGCATTGTAGCCGTATTTTGTTACTTGTCGATAATGACTATCATCATGGTCATGTTTTCTCTTGGTAACTACACCGCGGATAGGATTTGGGTGCTTAGATGTTGATGACACTTATAGCCTCAGGTATATGTTAACGCTATTCTAAACAACTGCAAGAACTGTTTTCTCCAACACTTGTGGGGAACTATTCTACCATTGTGTAGTCTTCCTCCCTCCATCTCAAGCTCGCCCTCTGCGCGCCCTTCCCACATATCTTTCTCTCCTCCTAAAGTCGTAATCTCGCTATTGTCTACGTCTTGTTTTCAATCTTTACCATTCCATGTTTATATCTTCTTATGCCTTTGGCATCCTCCTAACTTAGCTCCCACTTATGAGTGAGAACATATGATGCTTGGTTTTCCATTCAGTTTACTTCAACTTAGAAAGTAAAAGTGATTCAGTCGGTCTACTTATCCAGTTAGGCTTGGTGGAATGTTCTCGCCATTTACTATAATATACTTCATATTCGCTGTTTTGTAACATCTTTTTTATATTGCATTTTCGTGATCAGTACATAGCTTTCTTTGGTTTTATGTGGTCTGTTTAAATCTTTTTTCCTCATGTCTTTTTATATATTGGGTTCGCTCTCTTAACTGAGATTTTCTGCCAAAAGTTTTTAAAAACCATATACTCCAGTTTTTTTAGTCCACTCATTGATTGATGGGCGATATTAGGGCATGCCTCCACATTTTTTACATTGTGGAATTGTGCTGCCCATTAAACATGCGTGTGCAAGTATCTTCTTTCATGTATGCTTTTTTTCCTCTGGGTGTATCTCCATTAGTGGGACTGCTGGATCAAATGGCAGTCTTCTTACTTTTTAGTTCTTTACAGGATCTCCACACGGGCTTTCCATCATGTTGTACTAGTATTACCTTCCCACCAGTAGCTAGAAATCTTCCCTTTTCACGTGCATCCATACCAAATTCTATTACTTTTTGATTTTTTTGATAATGTCCATTCTTTGTAGGAGTAGGTGATTATCAGCATTGTGGTTTTTTTTTTTTTTTTTTTTTTTTTTTTTTTTTTTTTTTTTGGCGACGGCAGTCTTGCTGCTGCACCAGGGCTGGAGTGCAGTGGCCGGATCTCCGCTCACTGCAAGCTCCGCCTCCCGGGTTCACGCCATTCTCCTGTCTCAGCCCCCTCTCCGAGTAGCTGGATACAGGCGCCAGCTGCCTCATCCCCGGCTAGTTTTTTGTATTTTTTTCCGTAGAGAGGGGTTTTCACCGTATTAGCCAGGATGTCTCGCTCCTCCTGACCTCATGATCCGCCTCGTCTCGGCCTCCCAAAGTGCTGCGGGATTACAGGCTCTGAGCCACCGGCGCCCGGCTTACCATGTGGTTTTGATTTTTCCCTGATCGTTAGTGATGTTGTGCTTGTTCTCATGTTTGTTGGCCATTTGTGTATCTTCTTTTGAGAATTATCTATTCATGTCCTTAGCTCACTTTTTGATGGGATTGTTTGCTTTTTTCTTGCTAATTTGTTTGAGTTCCTTGTAGATTCTGCATATCAGTCCTTCGTTGGATATACAGATGGTGAAGATTTTCTCCCACTCTGGGTTGTCTTTTTACTCTGCTAATGGTTCCTTTTGCCGTGCAAAAGTTCTATAATTTGAGTAAGTCTCAACCATTTATCTTTATTTTTGTTGCATTTGCTTTTGGGTTCTTGGTCATGAAATCTTTGCCTAAGCCAATGTCTAGCGGGTTTTTCCAGTGTTATCTTCTAGAATTTTTATTTTTTCAGGTCTTAGATTTAAGTCCTTGATCCATCTTGAGTGGATTTTTGTGTAAGCTGAGAGATGAGGATCCAGTTTCATTCTCCTACGTGTGGCTTGCCAATGATCCCAGTACCATTTGTTGAATAGGGCCCTGTCTCCCTCTTACAAAGACTTGTGATTACATTGGATCTACCCATATAATCCAGGATGAACTTCTGATCTACAGACCCTTACTTTAATAACATTTTTAAAGTCCCTTTTGTCATGTACAGTAACACATTTACAGATTCAGGGGACGAAGATACGGGCCTCCTTGGGAGGCCATTCTGCCTACTAGAGATGCAAATACCAAAATGGATGGACAAAGAAATAGAATACCTGAATAGTCCTGTACCTATTAAAAAAACCTGAATGTGTAGTTTAAAAATCTTCCCACAAAGAGACCTCTGGGCAGACATGGCTTCATTCTGTCAAGCACTTAAGAAAGAAATGAACCTGAACTCTTCACACTGAACACAAAAATTAACCTGGAATGGATCATAGACCTAAACTTGAAAGCAAAAACTATAAAACTTCCAGCAAAAAAACACACACACACACACACACACAACAAAACAACAAAACAAAACAAAAAACAAAAAACAAAAAACAAAACAAGACAAAACAAAAAAACACCAAAAGAGAGCATGCTTGTAACCCTGAATAGACAAAGAATTTTGGTAGGACACAAAAGCATGAACCATAGAAGAAAAGTCAGTATATTTTCCATCAAAATAAAATCTTTGCTCTTCCATAGATATTAAGACAATGAAAAGCAAAACTACAGGCTGGGAGGAAATATTCGCCATACATACATCTGACAAAGACTGCTTTTCAGAAGGAAGTCTTATGATATAGTTTAAATATTTGGCCCCGCCCAACTTTCATTTGAATTGTAATCCCCAGGGTTGGAGGTGGGGCCTGATAGAAGGTGCTTTGGTCTTGGGGGTGGCTCCCTCGTGGCTTGGTGCTGTCCTCAGGATGGTGATGAGGTCCTGTGAGATCTGGTTGTTGAAATGTGTGTGGCACCTCCCCCCTCACTCTCTCTTGCTCCTGCTTTTGCCATTTGATGTGCCTGCTCCCGCTTTGCCCTCCACCATGAATAAAAGTTCTGTGAGGCCTTTTCAGAAGGTAAGCAGATGCTGGCATCATGCTTCCTGTACAGGCTGCAGAACCTTGAGCCAATTAAACCCCTTTTGTTTATTAATTGCCCAATCTCAGGTATTTCTTTAGAGCAGTGTGAGAATGTCCTAACACATCTTACAACTCAAAAATAAGAAGGCAGACAATTCAATAGAAACAGTGGGCAAAAGAGATACACAAATAATAAAACACATGTGAAGATACTCAATAGCGTTAGTCACCAGGAAAACACTTATTAAAACCATATTGATATGCAACTACTCACCCACTCAAATGGATTAAATAAAAAAGGGATGAAAATACCAAATGTTAGCAAGAACGTGAAATACCTCAACCTGTCATATGCTGCCGGCAAGAATTAAAAATAGTACCATAGGCCAGGCGCGGTAGCTCACTCCTGAAATTCCAGCACTTTGGGAGCCAGGCGGATAACCTGAGGTCAGGAGTTCGAGATGAGGCTGGCCAACATGGTGAAACCCCATCTCTACTAAAAATACAAAAATTAGCTGGGCTTGGCGGCAGGCACCTGTAATCCCTGCTACTTGGAAGGCTGGGGCAGGAGAATCACTTGAACCCAGGAGGTGGAGGTTGCAGTGAGCCGAGATCATGCCACTGCATTCCAGCTTGGGTGACAGAGCAAGACCCTGTCTGGAGAAAAAAAAGTACCATCACTTTGGAAAACAGTTTGGCAGTTTCTTATTCAGTTAAATACATATTTTTAGGTAATCTGGCAATTTCATTTCTATAATTTTAGTCTTGATAAAACATATGAAACATGTTCTCACAAAGACTTGTCCATTAATAATCACAGCCAAGGCTGGGCGTGGTAGCTCACACCTGTAATCCCAGCACTTTGGGAGTCCAAGGCAGGTGTATCACTTGAGGTCAGGAGATCGAGACCAGCCTGGCCAACATGGCGAAACCCCATCTCTACTCAAAATACAAAAAGTTTGTGATGTTTCCCTTCCTGTGTCCAAGTGTTCTCATTGTTCAATTCCCATCTGTGAATGAGAACATGCAGTGTTTGGTTTTTTTTTGTCCTTGCGATAGTTTGCTGAGAATGATGGTTTCCAGCTTCATCCATATCCCTACAAAGGACACGAACTCATCCTTTTTTTTGGCTGCATAGTATTCTATCGTGTATATGCGCCACATTTTCTTAATCCAGTCTATCATTGATGGGCGTTTGGGTTGGTTCCAAGTCTTTGCTATTGTGAATAGTGCTGCAATGAACATACGTGTGCATGTGTCTTTATAGCAGCATGATTTATAATCCTTTGGGTATATACCTAAACAATAATTTCTTATCTATGCCTGGTGGAGATCCTAGTACATTACTTTGTATATATGCACCTGGCAGGTACTTTACATAAAATTATTATAGGAATGAATGATTTCGTTGATGCTGATTAGTATCTCTGAGCTTTTGCTCATGCTGCCCTTCCTTTCTGGAAAACTCTTCTCACTTTAAGAGTCACTTCTTCCTGTAGTTCATTAATGTTTGTCAAATAGAATGATCTATTCAGAAGTTTCTGGAAGAATTAGCCCTTGCTACAGAGGGCCTGGTTTATTTAGTTTGTGTTCTTAGTAGAAACAGCCAAAACTGTCCTGAGGTCTCACTCCCAGAGAAAACCCAGCATGAACAGCATTCCCACCCCAAGTTTCATCATGAAACATGGCTGAAGGAAGGAGTAGGACCAGATGCTCTTTAAGGTCCCTTAGAGCCCCAGAATCATTGTGTTTCGGGGAATTCCCCAGCAGAATAGATGGCTGCGAGCAAGAGGCGAGTGTGGGCTCTCCTCATCAGGTCTCTAGATGGATTCCAGCCTCTGGAAGGCCAGGACCTGGGAAAAGAATTTGCGCCCCTTCAGGGCCCCACGCCTTCCTCTCCTCCAGCTCATTTCTCTCTTTCTTTGCCCCCACATTCCCCTTTTCTTCTTCTTCTCTGCCAGCTTCTCCCCTTCTCTTCCTTTCTTTTCTGCTTCTCTTCTACCGGTCCCACCGCACCTTCCCAGTATCACCACTTCCCCTTCGCCCACTTTCCCGTCTTGTCAGTCAGGTTCACCGCCCTTCTCTGGTCGCCTGCGTTATCTTGCTTCCCTCCCACGCCCCGGCACAGGCTCCCTCTTGCTGGCCTCCTCCCTCTCCTCTCTGCCCACCGGAAACCAGAACCTCCTCTGAACGCCAAGAGACAGGAAAGGGGTGCTCTGGGCCGCGGCCTCACCCGTGGTGAGTGTGTGACGATCGGGGTGGCGGTGTCGCCGCGCTGGTGGCGGGAGGGAGGCTGGGCCCTTGGGAGAGGACCGCTGGGCTGCTGGGTTCCCGCGCCCTCGCGCTCTCAGCTGCCAGCCCAGGGGCAGGCAGGGCGCAGGCGGCGGTGGGTGGCATCGAGAGCCTGCTGGAGAACCCGGTGCGCGCCGTGCTCTACCTCAGGGCTCTGGGCCATCCATCGTGCAGAACCAGCAGAGCCTCGTCCACGTCCAGCGCCAGCGCATCGACCAGCAGGAGCGGCGGCTGGACGAGCTGAGCGCTGAGAACCGCAGCCTCTGGGAGCACCAGCAGCTGCTGCAAGCCCACCCTTGTGTCCGCCATCGTCGTTGCCGGTACTGGCCTTCTGGGCCACTGCTCTCGCCATTACCACTGGGGGCCAGGAACCTCCAGGACCAGGGACAGCGCTCAGCCGCCGCGCCACACCCCGCGCCCGAGCAGATGCCGCTTCAGCACCACGGACAGCTCCTGGCGCAGCCCAGCCTCCCGTCTGCCGGGCTCACACAGCCCAATCGCCCCACCAGCTCCCGGGACACTTGGGGCCGCTACATTCAAGGAGAAGGAGGGTCTACCGAGTTGCTGCGCAGCTTCCGGAGTCCTTCTTCAGTACAAATCCCCTGCGCGCTCGGCAAGGGCGTCCTCAGCAGGAGACCTGAGTGAGCGGGGAGGAGCAGATGGGCACTGCTGTGGTGGGAGCAAGGGAAGAAAGTGGGTGTGAGAGGGAGACGGGGAAATAGAGTGCGCAGGAGTCTAAAGGACTGGGGTGATGTGGCGTGAAGGAGTGAGAAGATGCTTGGGAACAAAACCGTGACAGGAGATTTGGGGATGACCAAGGAATGATATCCGTGCTTCAGAAAGTTTTGGAGAATGTTGGAGCAAAAAAGGAGTAAGCAGACCATCGGTTGGGGCAAAGGAGGAAATAAATGGGTCTAAGCGACTGGGGACGTTGAGAACTGGCAGATTTAAAGGGGACTAGACTGGCAGGAAGTTTGAGTGAAGATTAAACTGAAGAAAAGAGAACTATTGAAAGATTTTTTTTAAGTCAGGAAAAATTTGGACGGGAGTTTGGGTAGCAAAAGTATTTGAATGGAGAGTGAGATGTGAAAATATGGAGGCTGGGAGAAAGGCATGTGAAGAGCTTTAACAGGGCTGGGGCCCAGGAAGAGTAGGACTCAGGTAGAGGGGAATTCAGGAGGCAGAGGACATAGCTGAAAAGCAGGAGTGATGTGGGAAAGCAGGCGAACTGGAGGCAGAGGAAGAGAAAGTGTAGCTCTTTACCTGTTGCAGTGGGAGTCACAGCCAGGAGTGGCTCATTAGGGGAAGCTTTCTCTGCTCTGACTGGAGGGGTCACCTTTCTTCTGAATTCCCGCAGAGCTGAAGACCTGCAAAGAAACATTCGGTCAGACTATTGGAGGACTCAGGTATAGCTTGAGGACTTGGTCTGGTTATAGCTTTTTCCTCCGACTTAAGAAGGATTTCCATGCAAGGTCGTTGGCCATCATGGAAAGGGGATGATGATACAGGGAACAGTTGGCAGACGGAATTGGCATTTGGATGTCCTGTTTAAATCTTCCTGTTAAGGCCAGCAACTGCAAACCTGATTTCCTCTTGGTTATTTGCTGATCACTGAAATCTCATCTTGGGTCCTGAGAAAAATGTTAACTTCCCAGGACGTAGGGCCTCAAGCGCTTTCTTCATTCATGAGGTCCATGAACTAGGCATATGGGAAGAAGACATGAAAGGGGCTGGAATGCTCTCCCTCTGTACTGGAAGGCTGTGGCTATGTCAGCTTTATTTCTCTGGTTAGATAGGTCATGGGGAACAAAAGGGAAGAACAGCTGGAGGAAATCATACCTGGTCAGCACCTGGCCTTGACAATGGTGATGCTAAAGGGGTTGGGGAGGGGGAGAGCAGAGCTGGGAATCTCATCTTCATTTAGTTTCATGTGTGCTTTAAGTCTGGGGATACTCGTCAATATTTCCTGTATTCCGTAAAAGCTAATTTTCTTCTTGCATCTGCTGTAGAGTTACAGAAGTTGGGTTAGGGCATGTTAGCTCACAGGGTAGGTTGACCAGAAGCATGGAATCTAAGAGGTGATGATCTAACATGATCTGGCTTGACAGACCTACAACATTCCATTCAGGACACAAAAAGATTCTGTTTTCTACCCCAACTTCCTCAATGGCCCATTTGCGCTTCCCTCAGTCTCACATTTTTGTTTGGTTTTGGTTTTGGTTTTGGTAGTGGTAGTTTTGTTTACTTGTCTGGCAAAAGCAGAAAAACAATTTTCCCTCAATGCTCAAGTCTCATCAAAAAGGAACATTTGGAGAGGTGCAGTGGCCCACACCTGTAATCCCAGCACTTTGAGAGGTTGAGACGGGTAGATCACCTGAGGTCAGGAGTTCAAGACCAGCCTGGCCAATATGGTGAAAACCTGTCTCTACTAACAATAAAAAAAATTTTATTTGCAGGCAAGATGGCCAAGTAGGAAGAGCTCTGGTCTGCAGCTCCCAAAGAGATCAACGCAGAAGGCCAGGGATTTCTGCATTTCCAACTGAGGTATCCAGCTTATCTCATTGGGACTGGTTAGACAGTGGGTGCTGCCAACAGAGGGTGAGCTGAAGCATGGTGGGGTGTTGCCTCATCTGGGAGGCTCAAGGAGTCAGAGAACTCCCTCCCCTAGCCAAGGGAAGCTGTCAGGGATTGCGTCTTGAGAAACGGTGTACTCCAGCCCAGATACTACCCCATTCCCACAGTCTTCACAACCCGCAGACCAGAAGATTCCCTCGGGTGCTTACACCACCAGGGCCCTGGGTTTCAAGCACAAAACTGGGCGACCATTTGGGCAGAGACCGAGTTAGCTGCAGGAGCTGTTTTTCATACCCCAGTGGCATCTGGAATGCAAGTGAGACAGAACAGTTCACTTCACTGGAAAGGGGGCTGAAGCCAGGGAGCCAAGTGGTCTAGCTCAGCAGATCCCACCCCCATGGAGCCCAGCAAGCTAAGATCCACTGGCTTGAAATTCTCGCTGCCAGTACAGCAGTCTGAAGTCGAGCTGGGATGCTCGAGCTTGGTGGGGGAGGGGTGCTTACACCACCAGGGCCCTGGGTTTCAAGACGTTTCACAGGGAGACCCCCTAGACACTCACATCGTTACCCACTGTCATAAAGACGTTTCATAAGGCGACAAAATCTAGAAGAAATAGATAAATTCCTGGACACATACACCCTCCCAAGACTAAATCAGGAAGAAGTCGAATTCCTTCTGAAATTCTGAATAACAAGTTCTGAAATTGAGGCAGTAATTAATAGTCTACTAACCAAAAAAAGCCCAGGACCAGATGGATTCACAGCCGAATTCTACTAAAGGTACAAAGAGGAGCTGGTATCATTCCTTCTGAAACTATTCCAAACAATAGAAAAAGAGGGACTCCTCCCTAACTCATTTTATGAGGCCAGCAACATCCTGATAACAAAACCTGGCAGAGACACAACAAAAATGAAAATTTCAGGCCAATATCCCTGATGAACATCGATGCAAAAATCCTCAATAAACTACTGGCAAACCAAATCCAGCAGCACATCAAAAAGCTTATCCACCAGGATCAGGTCAGCTTAATTCCCGGGATGCAAGGCTAGTTCAACATACACAAATCAATAAATGTAAGCCATCACATAAAGAGAACCAATGACAAAAACCACATGATTATCTCAATAGATGCAGAAAAGGCCTTCGATAAAATTCAATATCTCTTCATGCTAAAAACTCTCAGTAATCTAGGTATTGGTGGGACATATCTCAAAATAATAAGAGCTATTTATGACAAACCCGCAGCCAATATCATACTGAATGGGCAAAACCTGGAAGCATTCCCTCTGAAAACTGGCACAAGAAAAGAATGCCCTCTCTCAACACTCCTATTCAACATAGTATTGGAAGTTCTGGCCAGAGCAATCAGGCAAGAGAAAGAAATAAAGGGTATTCAATTAGGAGGAGAGGAAGAGTGTCTCTGTTTGCAGATGATATGATTGTATATTTAGAAAACCCCATCATCTCAGCCCAGAAACTTCTTAAGCTGATAAGCAACTTCAGCAAAGTCTCTGCATACAAAATCAGGGTACCAAAATCACAAACATTCCTATGCACCAATAACAGACAAACAGAGAGCCAAATCATGAGTGAACTCCCATTCACTACAGCTACAAAGAGAATAAAATACCTAGGAATACAACTTACAAGGGATGTGAAGGACCTCTTCAAGGAGAACTACAAACTGCTGCTCAAGGAAATAAGAGAGGACACAAACAGATGGAAAAACATTCCATGCTTATGAATAGGAAGAATCAATATCGTGAAAATGACCATAGTACCCAAAGTAATTTATAGATTCAATGATATCCCCATCAAGCTATCATTGACTTTCTTCACAGAATTAGAAAAATCTATGATTAACAAATTTCATATGGAACCAAAAAAGAGGCCATATAGCCAAGACAATCCTAAACAAAAAGAACAAAGCTGGAGGCATCATGCTACCTGAATTTAAACTATACTACAAGGCTACAGTAACCAAAACAGCATGGTACTGGTACCAAAACAGACATATGGACAAATGGAACAGAACAGAGGCCTCAGAAATAACACCACACATTTACAACCATCTGATTTTTGACAAATCTGACAAAAACAAGCAGTGGGGAAAGGATTCCCTATTTAAGAAATGGTGTTGGGAAAACTGGCTAGCCCTATGCAGAAAACAGAAACTGGACCCTTTCCTTACACCTTATACAAAAGTTAACTCAAGATGGATTAAAGACTTAAACTTAAGACTTAAAACCATAAAAACTCTAGAAGAAAACCTAGGCAATACCATTAAGGACATAGGCATGGGCAAAGACTTCATGACTAAAACACCAAAAGCAATGGCAACAAAAGCCAAAATTGACCAATGGGATCTAATTAAACTAAAGAGCTTCTGCACAGCAAAAGAAACTATCACCAGAGTGAATAGACAACCTACAGAATGGGAGAAAAATTTTTGCAATCTGACAAAGGGCTAATATCCAGAATCTACAAGGAACTTAAACAAATTTACAAGAAAAAAACAAACAACGTCATCAAAAAGTGGGTGAAGGATATGAACAGACACTTCTCAAAAGAAGACATTTATGTGGCCAACAAACATATGAAAAAAGCTCATCATCACTGGTGATTAGATACATGCAAATCAAAACCACAATGAGACACCATCTCACGCCAGTTAAAATGGCAATCATTAAAAAGTCAGGAAACAACAGATACTGGAGAGCATGCGGAGAAATAGGAACACTTTTACACTGTCGGTGGGAGTGTAAATTAGTTCAACCATTGTGTAAGACAGTGTGGTGATTCCTCAAGGATCTAGATCCAGGAATACCATTTGACCCAGTAATCCCATTACTGAGTATGTACCTAAAGGATTATAAAGACACATTCTACTTTAAAGACACATGCACAAGTATGTTTATTGCAGCACTATTCACAATAGCAAAGACTTGGAACCAACCCAAATGCCCAAGAATGATAGACTGGATAGAGACAATATGGCTCATGTACACCATAGAATACTATGCAGCCATAAAAAAGGATGAGTTCGTGTCCTTTGCAGGGACATGGATGAAGCTGGAAGCCATCATTCTCAGCAAACTAACACAGGAACAGAAAACCAAACACCACATGTTCTCACTCATAAGCGGGAGTTGAACAATGAGAACACATGGGCATGGAGAGGGGAACATCACACACCAGGCCTGTCTGGATGTTGGGGAGCTAAAGGAGGAACAGCATTAGGAGAAATGTAGATGACAGGTTGATGGGTGCAGCAAACCATCATGGCACATGTAAACCTTTGTAACAAACTTGCCCATTCTGAACATGTATCCCATAACTTAAAATATAATAAAAAATTAAAAAATTTAAAGTATAATAAAAAATAAAAAATTTAGCCAGTCATGGTGGAGCATGCCTGTAGTCCCAGCTACTTGGGAAGTTGAGATGGGAGAATCACTGAAACCCTGGAGGCAAAGGTTGTAGTGAGTGAGATCGCACCACTGCACTCCAGCCTGGGCGCCAGAGTGAGATTCCGAAAACAAAAAACAAAAAACAAAAAACAAAGGAACGTTCTTCAAAGATACTAAATGGACTTTTCCTTAAATAGGGAGAAAACATTTTTCTTCTTTGGGGTAAACGCCAAAGCGTACAATTCCTGAGTCACATGGCAAGTGTACGTTTGGTTTTATAAGAAACTGCCAAAATATTTTCCACAGTGGCTGTGGGAAGGGAAGGGAAGGGAAGGGAAGGGAAGGGAAGGGAAGGGAAGG
>NW_016804048.1:2045964-2062746 GCF_001698545.2 Rhinopithecus bieti
TTAGCACAAATGTGGGGAAGTAAGGGGAGTAAGGGAGAGAAAATGTAAGGGAAGGGAAGAGACGCGAAGGAAGAGAAGGTCTAGTCACACCAATGACGCATGAGTTGTCCAGTTTCTTAGCATTCTTGCTAGCATTTGGTGTTTTTTTTTTTTTTTTAAATGTTATCCATTCTAACAGGCATAGCAATAGCTTATGTGGCTTGAACTTGCATTCCCTTAAGGGCTAATGGTGCTGATCATATTTACATGTGCATATTTGCTGTTCACGTCCTTTCTTTGGTGAAATGTCGGTTCATGTCTTTTGCCCATTTTCTCATGGGAATTTTTTTTTTTTTTTTTTTTTTGAGATGGAGCCTTGTTCTGTCACCAGGATGGAGTGCAGATTTCGGTTCACTGCAACCTCCACCTCCCGGGTTTGAGTGATTCTCTTGCCTCAGCTTCTTGAGAAGCTGGGATTACAGGTGCGTGCCACCATGTCTGGCTAATTTTTTGCATTTTTAGTAGAGTCGGGGTTTCACTGCGTTAGCCAGGATGGTCTCGATCTCCTGACCTCATGATCCTCCCGCCTTGGCCTCCCAAAGTGCTGAGATTACAGGTGTGAGCCACCACGCCTGGCTGGGATTATTATTATTATTTTTTAATGTGTTGAGCTTTGAGAGTTCTTCATGGATTCTAGATATAAGTCTTTTGTCTGCTATATGGCTTGCAGATGTTTTCATTCAGTCTGTAGCATGTCTTTTCATCCTCTTAATAGGATCCTTCGTGGATCAAGAGTCCCACATTTTGATGAAGTCCATGTTATAAGTTTTTCCACCATGAATTGTTATTTTGGTGTTGTGTCTAAGAATTAGATGTTGAATATTTCTCCTATGTTTTCTTCTAAAAGTTTTATAGTCTTGCATGTTACATTTAAATCTGTGACCCTTTGGAAATAATTTTGATATTAAGTAGGAATTTCAGGTTGAGGTTCAAATTTTACACATGAAAATTCCATTATTCCCATAGCATTTGTTTAAAAACTGTCCTTTCTCTATTGAGTTGCCTTTGCAGCTTTGTCAGAAATCACTTGACCACATTTGTGTAGATTCGTTTCTGTACTCTGTGTTCTGTTCTGTTGGTCTCTGTATCCATTCCTTCAATAAACCACATGATTGTGATTACTCTTGCATTAAAGTAGGACTTAAAATACTGTGGCACTATATTTTCAGCTAAATGAAACTAAATTCATCTTTTTACCTTTACCTTTGCATATAAATTTAAAAATCAGTTTGTCTATATAGACAAAATATCCTGTGCTGGGATTTTAGTGGATTTGTATTTAAGTTATAGATAAATTTGGGAAGACTTGAAATTTTTACTCTGTTGACTCTTCCCATCCATGAATATATCTCTTCATTTATTTAGACCTTCTTTGATTTTGTTTATAGCATTTTTTTAAGTTTTCAGAATAGAGAATCTTACATACCTAAGAATTTCATGTTTCAGAAGTATTATAAAGGTAATCTTTGCAACATTTAAAATTTCCAGTTATTTATTGCTAGCATGTAAGTATTGAATTTAGTATTGCATGTGTTGACCTTGTATTATTTCTGGGTTTTCGTTTTCCCCAAGGAAGTCAATTTTCTACACAAGGACGTCACTCCGGTTCTCCCTCCATGTTTGTCTGCTTAGTGTCCACCCTTCCAGGAGTAGGAAATCCCCTTATCTAGAATTCAGCCCTAACCTTTGGGCCTTAATCAGCGTAGTGAGGCGGGTGGTTCAAGCATCCCCCAACAATGTGGAGATGTGGCAGAAATCCATTCACCTGTTATACTGGTATCTGACTCCACAAAGAAACGTTTCATTGCTTAGACATAAAAATAAATTGATGAATGAAGTTAAACCCAGAAGTGGCTTCACAAAGACGTTGTGTAAGCATCTGCCCACGGGACTCCCTTCTACGCACCGTCTTTCTCACTAGGTGTTGGGAAAGACAGAGAGCTGGGGCTGGGGAGGGCAGTGGGAAGAGGGAGCTCTGCTTAGGGACAGGGAAAGGTGCCCCATTCCTGACAGTTGTAGGACTCTTCTTTGCCTCCTATCTTCCCCCTCAACCTCCTCAAATTGTAGCTGCTGCAAATCACAGTAGCTCCCTGTGAGTGAGGTACGGGCTTCCCCGCCTGTCTTTGCATAGGAGCCTGTGTCAGGTGGCACCTGGACCGCATGAGGGCAGGGACATCAGCAGAGGGGGGACAGGGCGGCAGATACCCTCACACTCCGCCAGGTAGGCTGACGTGGCTGGGACAACACCCCCAGATGGAACGTGTACTCTTCTCACCTTCCCAAATCCTTGAGATATCAGCGGCTCTACCACACAGATCACTGTGGGTGGGTGAGCTGAACATGTCCTTCCATGAACTGGCAAGAGACCCAGAGGGAGTCAATATATGCCCTTTTCTTGCCTCCATTCTCCTCCCAGTCCTCTCTGTGCTGACATCTGCCCCAGAGGCAGGTCTTTGTTAAAACATGGAATTGGCCCGGACTGCATCAGCAAGTATTTGCCTCCCCTGGGGTTGAAAGAGGTCTTCTGGGAGTCAGCAGGCCCCTTGTGTGGCCTCTTTGTTGAATTGTTTCTAAATCCTCAACAATGATATTTTAATTATTCTAGGCCTCTAGGGATGGAGATGCCATCATCCTCCTTTGCCACCTTTCCCATGATGGTTTGATGAGGTTGAAAACCCCGATGACCAGGGTTCCACTCTATCCTTCTCCTAAGCATTTGTTCTATTTCTGTGCCTTTAGGAGTGGTGGGCATGTGTTGTCAGGCCTATTGTAAAGTCACCATCCAAAGGTTGGTTACTTTACATGACCCTTTGGATGACTTCTGTACCTAGCACTCTTGCTGTACGAGTAATTCCTTTGTAGAAATAGGCTCTATGGAGAATTGTCTCCTTGGCCTCTTCATGTAGCTCATGACTTTTATTATTGAAATAAATGAATAAAAGGCTGCAATTGTAGACAGACACAAATATGCTTGGACATGGCTATCTCTGATCTTGTGTGGCTCAAAATAACTTCCAGAGTCCTCATTTTCAGAGTGTTCTCACCCAAAAAGATACCAACTTAGGCATGGAAAGACCTATTTCTCCTGGACTCCTGGACGTGCCAGCCATCTGAGACAGGCAAGACCCACTGAGGTCTTCAGGATTTGTCCATCACCCCCGGCACTGTCTGGCCTGCTAGCAGGAGACAGTGGCCTGTCCAAAAGTGTGAGCTACCTGATGATGAACCAGATGCAAGGGCAGGACTGTCTTCTGAGAGATGTCTCCCCCTCGGTCCTTCTGTCGCTTCAGACATTCCAGGTGGAAGGAGGCCCTTCGACCTGCAAAGCCAGCCAGAGAGCCAGGATCAGGGCAGGAAAACAGGACGCTGGCCTGTGACGGTTCACACTCTGGTGGGGTGCCAGGAGCAGTAACTATGGCCCGAGACACCCCTCCTCTCCCCTCCCCTCGTCTGAGACGTGTTCTGAAGCATCTGTCCAGGGCTCATCCCTGCACACCCTGCCTTTGGATTGTTGTCTCCTTGCTTTGGAAATCCCCCCACTGTGTGGGGCTGGTTTGAGGCAGGCCACAATGGTTTCTCGGTCATCCCTGAGTACCTGACCGGCATTCTCTTGGGAGTTACCACCAGCCACATCTGGAGAGCGAGGGGTGCATTTACCTAGTGAGGCGGAGTGGAGGAAACCCCTCTTTGGGGATTGCCGGATGTCCCTCTTGTCCTCCTCTGGGAGCGTCAGTTGCCGATTTTCATCATCCTGGTAGGACAGCCTGGAACAGAGAGCTCTTGGGGCTTGTTCCTGGAGGCTGAGGAGTGGCCACCCACAGGGACAGCTGCACCCCTGGAAAGCACTTTGATCCTTAGTGAAGGGAAGCCCTCTTTGCGCTTACAGACAGGTTTGGTGAATTGCCACCCCAAGAAGTTCTGGCCTGCCCCTGGCGTCTTCCAGACCTGCTCAGTGGGAGTTGCCAGCTCCTCACCCGCAGCCTGTCTCATGAGCCTACAGTTCTGACTTGGGGCAGTGAAGGCATTCTGGGGTCAAATGTGTTGAGAAAGCGGAAAGAATCCTAGGCCCATGAAGTTCTTTTGGGGAATGGTATTAATTTGTATTCCCTAAAAATCAATTTAGAGACAGTTATCAAAAGGAAACTTCAGGTATTTCCCCTTTTTATATCGACTGTATTTCACTGAGTCAGAAAAGTAGAAGGCCTGTCACCCCCACCGCCCCATTTTGCTGATGGGGACATGAAGGCACAGGGCAGTTGATTGATTTGTCAAGAGTCGCTGGTTGGGACTCTTTCCATGCTTTTCCTTACTCACTGGATTCTTCTTTCTATGCTGGGGAAAAGGAGGTGCTTCTGCTACTCTTCCCATCCAGTTCCGGAGCAGAAAGCACTGGACCCCAGGAAGCCACATGCTGTGCTGGCCTGGCTGCCGCTCTCCCTGCACCCCCACAGTGGGGAGCCTGGTGCCCCCTCCCATCACCTCCAGCCACACCTTTCCTGTCTTCAAAAGCCTGCAAGGCTAGTCCTTCCTCACTCTGACATCCTTTCAGGAAAGCTTGTAGACACTGTGTCTCAAACTGCTGTGAATTTCCCACAGTCCTAAGACGTTTCACAAGGGGACCCCCAGATACACACATCTGTGGGCAACGAAACACGCGTTTATCTTATGCTTATCTTTGTGACATTTGATGCATTCTGATAGTTTCTATTGTGCTGTGCTGCCCTGCACTATTCTTTTAAGGGTTAGTCATAACCGACTAAAGGGATGTCACAACCTTCTGAAAGGACCTAGATCTGCAGCTAAAATACTCCAAAAATTCCAGCAAGGACAAAAATCTCAGGCCTAGCTTTGCCACCAGTGCCCTCTTCTGGCAACTTTATTATAAGCAGTGTCTTGAAACACTTGTGTGATTGTCAATAGATGTATGTATGTGTGCACTGAGTCTCTCCAGAAAATATTTTTATGACTGTTGGTTACAGCCTAAAAGGTTTAAGAAACAATGTTTAGGAATTTTTCTGGTCAGGAGGCCAAACTAAGAAGGGCATCGTGTGTGTGCGTGTGTGTGTGCGTGCGTGTGCGCGTGTGTGTGCGCGTGTGTGTGCATGTGTGTGTGTGCGTGTGTGTGTCCGTGTGTGTGTGTGTGCGCGTGTGCGCGTGCGTGTGCGTATGTGTGCGCGTCCGCGTGTGTGTGTGCACGCACGTGTGCGCGTGTGTTTGCACGTGTGTGCGTGTGTGTGCGAGTGTATGTGCGTGTGCGTGCGTGCATGCGTACGTGTGTGTGTGCGTGTGTGTGCGTGCGTGCGTGTGTGTACGTGTGTGTGTGATGGGAGCTCCCACTTTCCTAAGGAGATAACAGAGGCTGTGCAGATGTTTTCTCTGTGATCGCCTCCCCTCTTGCAAATTATGCCCAGAAGAGGGATCTCAGGGACCTGCCCCTACCGCCTCACATCTGTTCCCACACCAGGGCTTGGCTGGGAGAGGGCAGCAGAGCTCACATCTCTGTGGAGAGCAGGCTGGGCTCACTGCAGGGTTCCTATGTTGTGGGTTCATCTTCGCTTCACAGGTTTTGTCCCAGGACCCCCTCCTGACACTCCATGGCTGTCTGGCTTTCCTGGAAGTGACACCTACAATATCCAAGACGGAGAAAAACATCAGGAACTGCCAACACTTTTCCCCTTTCCTCAGTAAGTAATGGATTAAAGATGCACACGTGACATGCACGTATGCGCACATCTGCACACACACACGTACACATCTGCACACATGCACACACACGTGTACATCCACACACACACACACAAACAGGTACACATCTGCACACACATACACACGTGCACACATGCACACATGTGCACGCGCACATCTGCACACATGCACCTGCACATGTACACACATGCACACACGCACACACATGCACATTTGCACACCCACATGCACATCTGCAAGCACACACACGTGCACATCTGCACACATGCACACACACGTGCACATCTACACACACGCAAAATACACATCCGCATACACGTGCACATCTGCATGCACACACATACATGTATATCTGCACATACGCACACACAGTACACATCTGCACACATGCACACATATGCACACTACACACACACGTGCACATCTGCAAACACACATGCACACACACATACATATCTGCACACACGCACACATGTAGATATCTGCACACATGCATACACACGTGCACATCTGCACACACATGCACACCCGCACACATGCATACACACATGCACATCTACACACATGCACACACACACCTGCACACACGCATACACACATGGACATCTGCACACACACATGAACATACATGCAATTGCTGTGGCCTTGTACTCCTGTGATGGCTGATGAAGCCATGGATCCATGGCAGTGTTAAGATTAGGGTGAGGGCGGCCGGGCGCGGTGGCTCAAGCCTGTAATCCCAGCATTTTGGGAGGCCGAGGCGGGCGGATCACAAGGTCAGGAGATCGAGACCATCCTGGCTAACACGGTGAAACCCCGTCTCTACTAAAAAGTACAAAAAACTAGCCGGGCGAGGTGTCGGGCGCCTGTAGTCCCAGCTACTCGGGGGGCTGAGGCAGGAGAATGGCGTGAACCTGGGAGGCGGAGCTTGCAGTGAGCTGAGATNAAAAAAAAAAAAAAAAAGATTAGGGTGAGGGCACCATGTGGCAGGATGTCTGATGTGGATCCAAGGAGATCTGAGTCCTGACCTCAATTCACTTATCCCCTGGTCCAAGTCACTTAGCTCACACCTTGCCTTCATTTCCCTTTATATGAAATTGAAGTGACATTTGTCCTGCCTGACTCAGAGGCCTATTGTGAGTCACAAATGAGGCAACAGATGAGACAGTGCTTTGAGACTGGGAAGAGCCAGCTTTGACAGTGGGTCCTGGGCTGTGCCTTCAAGGGCAGGGTGGGCCTGTGAGGAGGCTGCCCTCCCACCCCCAGCTGCAATAGTTGGGTCTTTGGGCATTTGTTTGGCACAGCTGAGATGTCCCTGGCATCCTATTTTGATAGTGCCCTTGATTCTGACACCAGCTCTCTAGAGTAAAGGCACAGGCAGGAAGCCTACCTAGAGGTGTTTGCAACCCTCCCACACCAGGATGTGCCTTTCCCTGCTGGGATAAGGTCTTCTGCTCACACGGTTGTGTCTTGTTTAGCTTTGGGCCACAAGATCTTCCTTTTCCCATCTGTGCTCAGTTCAGTGCCTCCCTCTGTCTTGCTTCTGACCCACTTTATCCTCAGACCCCTGAGGGCATCAGGGAAAGATCCTGGTCCATCCTCTCAGAGCTGGGAGCTGGATCAGTGCCCCTGGCTTTGTGCCTCTCAGGCAGGATAGGGGCAGTTCTCTCTCGGGGAGGCCTACAGATCACCACCTGCCCTGCAGTGGAAGGAAAGATGGGAGGTGGGAGCTCCAGGAGGACTGGGAGGGGAGGGAGGTGGAATGGGCTTTGGTGAGGCACGGGGGGAGGAGCTGGAGACGCAGAGCAGCAGCAGGCAGGCGACAGCACTTCTGGGGGCCACTGGGAAAGGACTTGCTGGTCCATCCTCAGCACAAGCAACGCCAGGGCCTCAGCTGCTTTAGCCTTGAGCTGTGACACAGAGGACAAGGCCCGGGAGCTGGAAGGCGGGCTATGCTTCTCTTCACCAAGCTGAAGCTTGGCACCCTGTGTGTTGTTTGTACCCACTGCAGTGGGCAGAGGGAACCGACGCTTCATGAGCACTGACTGTGTGCTGGGCACTGTGCCGGGTGCTCTGCATGTGTTTTGCTATGTGGAGCGATGTATCTGTGGGACAAGGAAATCCCCTGGGGTCTCCTCCCCCAGCTCCTCTAAACATCCCTCTCCCCTTATGTCACAGAGAACAAAGCTTCACATGAAAATGCCCTTAGAGGCGGGGATTAATTGACCCTGAGATGCTAAAGACAGACATGGGGCCCTCCTTAAGCAGAGGCTTCATGAGGCCAGAGGGGAGAAAGGGGTGTGGGGACCGAGTCAGGACCTCTCTGGAATGAGAGTCTCCTGACCTACTTTCAGGCAAGGCGAGTCAGAGAATTCCTTTCTGACCACGCTCAGGGGAGGAAGGAGGAGCGGGTCAGAGATCCTTGCTCCTGCCGTTTTCTCCATTTCCTTCCATAGAAAATACTCGGGAGGCCAAGGGGCCGTATGTTGGGGTAATGTGTTCTGGGCCCTGACGCTGTCCTCCTATCTCTGACCATTTCCTCTCTCTTCCTTTGCGGACTTCTCTCCCAGGTGTCCATCTCTGTCCATCTTGGGGACCCCGCCAGGGAGGGTGGGAGGAGGAAGCCAGGGATCTGGGGTGATCTGAGGGTAGCCTGAGAGGATTGAATGAGAGGGAAGGGGCAGGATTGAGGGCCAGCTGCATTGATTACATTGATTCATATGGAATTTCTGATATTTGATCATTTTTACCTCTAAAAATCATAATTTCATCTGGTTCAAACTAAAACTTCAAAGCTTGCTTCAGTAAGGCTCATGTCCCATTGGACTTGTAGCCAGACAGTTGGGAGTGCAGGGCACTTACAGGAAGGTGACTGGAGGCAAGGCTCCTCTGTGCACTTTGCAGCATCGCAGTTGCAGAAGACAGGTGCAGGGGACTCATGTGGAATCCTATATAGCCACGAAGTCACGCTTTTCCAGCTGAAAAGTGTATAGCTGACTGAAAACCCCCGTCACTATTGCAGGAGGACAGGGAAGTACGGCAAATCTCTGCATCTCCGAGACTGGGAAGCCTTCTCTGAGGTGATCTTGCAGAGCAGGCCCTGTAGTTCATCGTTGTGTGGATCTGCACAGCAGGCTGAAATGCAGAGCCACCACTGGATCTTTAGAAATAGAGTTGTTAAATGGGTGGTTCTTCAAAGATATGCCCAGAAAGTTCTCTGCAAAAACAAAAGGCTTGCCGTAAGGAAGGCTCCACTGCAGGGCAGCGGATGAGCAGCTTACCACCTGTGGATCTTAGTCAAGTCAATCTCTCTCAGCCTGTTTCCTCATCTATAAATGGGGATGACAATGCCTACCTCTTAAGACTGTGCATTAGCTTGCTTGGACTGTCATACTAAATACCACAGACTGGGTGGCTTAAACAACAGAAATGCATTTTCTCCCGGTTTTGGAGGCTGGAAGTCTGAGATTCAGATGCTGTCAGGGTGGTTTTCTGGGGAGGGCTCTCTTCCTGGCTTGTGGATGGCTGCCTTCTTGCTGTGTCCTCACGGTATCTCTTCTCTGTGTACACGCAGAGAAAGACGTCTGTAATGTCCGTTCCTCTTCCTTTAAGGACACCAGTCCTATCAGATTAAGGTCGCATGCTTATAACTTCGTTTAACCTTTATAACTCCCTATAGGCCCTATCTTCAAGTAGTCATATTACGGGTCAGGGTTTCCATATGTTAATTTTAGGGGGGGACACAAATCGATTCATTATAGACTGTTTTGAGTCTCACAGGACATCGATTATGCTCTGAAAATGGTAGCTCTTTGGATGTGCATCATCCAGGAGGCCTAACAGGTTGCAGGGAATGAGGCTGATGAGGAAAAATCTGACCAAAGAGCAAGATATCCCCAGGTCCTTGGAGACGAACTGAACATGAGCACCAGACCCCACTTGACAGTGTCAGTATTTCACTGCACCTCGATTTCTGCTGGAATCCACTGTTTCATAACTACCTGTGGCTTTCTTTCCTTAGTGCCACCTTCTCTCCCACTTGCTGGATTCAGTCACCTCCCCAACTGTGCCTTGTCTCCTTCCCTGCTAGTCAATGAGCTCAGGTCTCCATCCTTGATGGCTTGGCTGTGAACAGTAACTTCCTGTCTGAACTTTTGCCTTCATCCAGTCAAATGTCTAATGCACTCACACCACAGACAGGCTGATCGTGTACAATGTAGACTAGATCCTGTCACTTCCTTACTTGAAACGTTTCAGTGACTTCTATGATTTTAAGATAAACCCAAGCTTGCTAATAGGCTCACAGGGCTGACACCACCCACTCTAACTCCCATGTGTCCCTTGGCCTGGGTGCATGCCACCCACAAATTTCACCCTCAGACTCAGGTGCTTTTGGGTTTCTGCCTCCTTCTCTGCCCACACCTGTTTGCTCCCACACCATTGCCCCAGACTCACTTTTCAGAGCCCAGATTTCAAGTCACACCACCCTCTGAGGCCTTTTTTTTGGAGTTGGGACAGGCTTGATGTGTCCATGGGGCACCTGTTCCTCCTGTCCTGACAGTTACCTCACCACACTGATTCTCTGTCCCCTTTAGGCTCTGAGCTCCAGGAGGCGGTTGGCTGTGCCTACAGTCTTGTTTATTGTGGTTGCTGGCACAGCATCTGGTCCAGAACAGATGCTCAAGTACTGGCTGAATAAATTTTCCTTTACGAATCATTTTTAATATTTCTGCTCCTATGTTCGCAGGAGGCTTATTTGCAATAGCCCAAAGGTAGAGACCACTCAAGCATTCACTGATGAATGAATATATAAACAATGTGGTCTACTCACACTATGGAATATTATCTACCCTTGAAAGGGGATGAAATTCTGACACGTGCTACAACATGGATGAACCTTGAGGATATCATGTGAAGTGAAATAAGCCAGACACAAAAGAACAAATATTGTATGAATTATCTCCTCCTCCTTCTCCTTCTCCTTCTTCTCCTTCTCCTCCTCCTCCTTCTTTTTTGAGATAGTCTTGCTCTGTTGCCCAGGCTGGAGTGCAGTGGCTTGATCTCAGCTCACTGCAACCTCTGCCTCCCAGGTTCAAGCAATTCTCCTGCCTCAGCCTCCCGAGTAGCTGGAACTACAGACATGCATCACCACGCCCAGCGAATTTTTGTATTTTTAGTAGATGGGGTTTCACCATGTCGGCGAGGCTGGTCTCGAACTCCTGACCTCAGGTGACCTGCCCGCCTCAGTTTCCCATAGTGCTGGGATTACAGGTATGAGCCACCATGCATGGCTGAATCCACTTCTAAGAGGTACCTAGAGTCATCCAATTCACAGGAATAGAGAGTGGAACAATGTGTGCCAGGGGCTGGGGAAGGAGGGAATGGAGAGAGTTCGTGTTTAATGGGAAAACGAGAATGTTCTGTGGATGGATGGTGGTGACAGTCGCCCAGCAATGTGAATGTGCTTAATGCCACTCAGCTGTGTGCCGAAAACGGGTAAGATGGTAAATTTTGTGTGATGTATATTTTACCACAATAAAAATAACTATACTAAAACACTGTTTATGCAATTCCAAGTGAAAAAAATAAACCCCCCAGGTAATGCTGTAGAGAGACAGAAGTGGATTCGGATCCCCTGCTGGGGGCTGTGGTCAAGATTCCAGAGCCCACAGTGGGCGGGTCCCATAAAGGTCCCCACCATGGCTGGGCTTCATGCCACTGGATGGCCTCAGGTTACTCTTCTACCTGCTCCAGACCCAGCTGCTCATTTTTGTGTTCATGTCAACTGAGATATTTAAAAAGAACATCCAGGGCTTCATGAAACTCTTCTTAGAGTCTGCTCACCAGGTTGCCTGCTAAGCAGGAGTGCCTAGAAATAGGTTTTGCTGCAGCTCCAGGAAGGAAACATCCTTAAAGGCCCAGCAGCAGATTGTTTCCAAAGATGACCACACCTGCAGCTCCCATCTGGCAGGATTTTTGCAAGAAGATCTTGTCTCTCCTCCTATCAAGGGGTGGCGGCGTCCCTTTCCTTTCCCTGAGTCTGAGACTGCAGAATTGAGGTCGTGTGGCTTCTGCGGCAGTGCCATGACAGAGATCCTGTCTCTGGGGACACCAGTGGCCATACAACGAAGAAACTCAAGATAAGACATTGAGTTAGGAAGTGTCCACTCTCACCACTCCTATTCAACACAGTACTGAAAGTCCCAGCCAGAGCAGTCAGGCAAGTGGGGGCGTGTATGGGCCAGGTGGGCATCGTGGGAGTGACCCTCAGCTCAGCCCAGCTGCTGGCCACTGGGGCTTCACGCGAGAACTCCCAGGCTGACGCTATGTGGGACAGAGAAGGCCGGCCAGGTGCAGCCCCACCTGCTGGCCCATGAGTCACTGGGAATAATCCATTAGTGCAGAAGTGCCTTGGTAGGATTTGCTGCAACTTCAGGAAGGAAACGTCCTTGAAGTCCCCAGCAGCAGACTGTTTCCAAAGATGACCATACCTGCAGCTCCCGCCTGGCAGGATGTTTGCAAGGAGACCTTATCTCTCCTCCCGTCAAGGGGTGTGGGAACAGAGAACCAAAACCGTGTTTTCTACCAAATGGAACACAGAGAGCGTAGAATTGTATTGCAGAGCACTCTGGCACGCCCCCTCCAGCTTGTATCCCTGTGATGCTATTAAACAAGAAACAAAAAACAAACACAAAAAGGAAATCAGCCTGCAGCTCCTTATCCCATGCTGCACCTGTTTCGTCTCTCTGTGCATGTGTCTGGTGTGTGTCGGTAGGCACACACAGTTGCCCACACTGTTTGTCAAGCACGTAACATCTGTGGCTTTTCCGCTTTTGATTTTGTGTCATTCACCCACACACTTGACAAACGTTTATGGAGAGCTTCTCTATGCCTATCACTGGGGAGAATTAAATGACTACATACTGTTTTTTCACACTTTGGGCTATAATTTATATCATCATGGCTTTGAAATTGCTTTTTGAGTTAAATACAAACGGAACCAGGTGTGTCTCTCCTTGTCTTTCTAGAACTTTTAGCTCCAAAGACTTTATGGTAGCTGATACTACGATTTGTGGTATCAAACTATAAACCATTAAAACTATGGGGAAAGGAAAAGAAATATACCATGAACCCAGCATAATAGAATTAGTCTAACTACACATGTAGCTCTGCTATTTCAGGCAAGATAAAAACAAAGCACAACAGTGAATTAGTCATTCCTATTGCTTTAATTACAGCGGCACAGCTTCTGCCTGAAGAAGGTGGAGGTCGGACCTCACCAGGTGGGAGCAGTTGAGGGTGAATCCGAGGTGAGGAGGTGAAGGCAGCATGGAGGCTGGTGTCCACTCTGCCAAGGGGCTCGGCTGTGAAGAAGACAGAGAGGGTGTGTTGTGGTGAGGATGAGTGGTCAGATGGGAGACACTCTTTAGCTGCAGATGGGAAGACTCTGTAGAGAGGTAGAAATTGAGAATTTAGAGGGAGGGGGCTGAAGAATGGTGCAGGGTCTCTGAGGAGGCCTGGGGCTGAGGCCTGGAAGGCCCCCGGGACTGGCCTTCAAAGAGGTGAGTCGCAGTATTTCCGCCTTGTGACAAGGGGGAAGAAAAGGGAGGTTTGTGGGTTTGGAAGGGTAGAAAACCGGCGCTTCCTGGCTGGCAGTTTCTGTTTTTTCAGTTTAAAGGATGAGAGGAGATGGGAGTGTGGGAGAGGGGGGTTGGAGGTTTGAAAGAAATGGAAAAAGTGCTGATACCCTTGTGGGACCTGCTGATTGTCTATTCCAGGTCAGACGGCTGCACATCTGACTCTAGGGGCAGACGGAAGGAAAAAGACAGGTCCCAACAAGAGCCTCCCCGGGGCCTTTGCCCAGGCTTCAGAGCAGGCCCCTGATCCCAGAAACACCTGCCTTCTACACGCTCGGAGATTTGGCCTTCAGGCTCCCCTGCACCTGCTTTTCTGTGAGTGGTGATTCGTGGAGACTTAGAGACAGGCGGGAGGCTCAGCTCATGGGGCTACTCGGGAGATTCTGCAGGGTGGAACAGTTGTTGGGAGGGGAGAGGTTGTCGTCTGAGTAGGAGGCCTAAGGAGGAGAGGGAACAAGAGCCAGCCCATGCTGGAGGCTGCCCTCCTGATTCCGCCTATGATCTGCTTGAATGTGATCTGATCCTTGGGAGTAAATTTAAAATATGCTGAGTCTTAGGTACCTTTTAAACAGACTCTTTAGCACCAGCTGGGATCATTTTTCAATGAAAACCAAGAGCGCTATTGAAGAAAACACAACCAGCAAATAACATGTTGGCAAGGATGGGGAGAAATTTGAACCCTTGTGTATTGCTGGGATGAATGTAAAACGGTGCAGCTGCTGTAGAAAATGGTGCGGTGTGGCCAGGCGCAGTGGCTCACGCCTGTAATCCCAGCACTTTGGGAGGCTGAGGCGGGCGGATCACCTGAGGTCAGGAGTTCAAGACCAGCCTGGCCAACATGGCGAAACCCCGTCTCTACTGAAAATACAAAAAGTAGCTGGGGGTGGTGGCATGTGACTGCAATCCCAGCTACTTGGGAGGCTGAGGCAAAATTGCTTGAACCTGCGAGGCGGAGGTTGCAGCAATTGAGATCTCACTACTGTACTCCAACCTGGCAATAGAGCGAGACTGCCTTAAAAAGAAAAAATGGCGTAGTGATTCCTCAAAAGATGAAACACAGATTTACCATATTATCCAGCAATTCCCTCTCTGGTTATTTACCCAAAATAAGCAAAAAGCAAGGACTTCAACAGATATTTGTACACTTATGTCCATAGAAGATTTTATTTACAATAGCCAAAAGGTAGAAACAACCCAAATGTGCAGTGATTGATGAATGGATAAATAGAATGTGATATATACTTATTGTGGAATATTATTCAGCTTTTAAGGGGAATAAACTTCTGATGCATGCTACAACCTGAATGAAATTTGAAGACACGCTAAGAGAAGTAAACTAGTCATAATAAGATAAATATTCTGGCCGGGCGCGGTGGCTCAAGCCTGTAATCCCAGCACTTTGGGAGGCCGAGGCGGGCGGATCACGAGGTCAGGAGATCGAGACCATCCTGGCTAACACGGTGAAACCCCGTCTCTACTAAAAAAATACAAAAAACTAGCCGGGCGAGGTGGCAGGCGCCTGTAGTCCCAGCTACTCGGGAGGCTGAGGCAGGAGAATGGCGTAAACCCGGGAGGCGGAGCTTACAGTGAGCTGAGATCGCGCCACTGCACTCCAGCCTGGGTGACAGAGCGAGACTCCTTCTCAAAAAAATAAATAAATAAATAAATAAATAAATAAATATTCTATGATTTCACTTATATGATGTACCTAGAGCAGTCAAATTCAAGTGAAATTCTTCTGAATTTGACTATAGAAGGTAGAATAGTGGTTAACAGGGCCTGAGAATAGAGACACAACATACCAAAATCTCTGGGATGCAACTAATGCAGTGATAAGAGCAAAGTTTATAGCAGGAGACACCTGTATCAAGAAGTTAGAAAAATGTCAGATTAACAACTTAATATTGCACCTAGAGAAACAAGAACAAACTGAACCTAAAGCTAGCAGAAGAAATAACCAAAATCAGAGCATATCTGGACGAAATTGAGGCCCCAAAATCCATACAAAGGCTCACTACAAACAAAAGCTTGTTCTTTGAAGAAATCAACAAGATTGATAGACCACTAGGTGGATTAACAAAGAGAGAAACTCCAAATAAGCACAATCAGAAATGACAAAGGCGATATTACAACTAATCCCACAGAAATACAAAAAATCCTCAGAGACTATTATGAACGCCTCTATTTTCTTTCCTTTTTTTTTTTTTTTTTTTTTTTGCACTTGTATGTTTATTGCTGTGCTATTCACACTAGCAAAGACATGGGATCAACCCAGGTACCCAGCAATGGTAGATTGGATAAAGAAAATGTGGTACATATACACCCCGGAATACTATACAGCCACAAAAAAGAATAAAATCATGTCCTTTGCAGCAACATGAATGGAGCTGGAGGCGATAACCCTAAGCAAATTCATGCAGGAACAGAAAGCAGTTACATACACCATGTTTTCACTTATAAGTGGGAGCTAAACACTGAACACACATAGACAAAAATATGGGAACAGTAGAGACTGTGGACTATGAGAGGGTAGCAGGGGGGTGGGTTCAAAAACTACCTATCGACGGCTATACTCACTATCAGGGTGATGGGATTGCAATATTCCCATGTGACAAATCTGCACGCGTACCCTCTTTATCTAAAATAAAAGTTTAAATTTAAAAAGTATAGTGGAAAAAATAACATAAATACACTTCCAAATATTTAAACAGGAAAAAAAATTTGTATTACATGACATATATGCAATAAATAACAACTAATGGAAAAATAAAATCATATTTAAAATACTAAGCTTGGCCACGTTTAAAATAAATTAAGTTTATCTCTTATTTAGACTCCTGTCACTCCAAACAAGTGAAGTCAGCCAAATGGACCATGATGATTTCTCTCAGGGTAGTCCTGTGCGGGACTGATGCTTCTGTGTTTCCTGCTGCTCGTGAACTATTGAGACTCTGCCACCATTCACAAAGAAAAAAAAGCAATTTCTTTGCTTTTGCAGATCCTTGCATTAGTCTTTAATTTCAATCACAAATGCCATCTCCTTTTCTTTTTGCTATTATTCATCTTGAGAAATTGCCATAGTATTTGTGTCATATTAAGAACCTAGTAAATCTCTTTGGTCTCTTGTAGCTCAGATTAGCAACTATGAAGCTACTTAGTAAAATCCTCTATAGTCCTTATTATTTAAAGCATATAAAGGAGTTAACAAAAAAAAAAAAAGCTTTTTTAAAAAAATTATATTTTAAGTTCTAGGGTACATGTGCCCAATGTGCAGGTTTGTTACATATGTATACATGTACCATGTTGGTGTGCTGCACCCATTAACTCGTCATTTACATTATGTATATCTCCTAATGCTATCCCTCCCCCCTCCCCCCTTCCCACAATAGGACCCGGTGTG
>NW_016804048.1:2064965-2071750 GCF_001698545.2 Rhinopithecus bieti
CTCCGCCAGGCTTTGGTATCAGGATGATGTTGGCCTCATAAAATGAGTTAGGGAGGATTCCCTCTTTTTCTATTGATTGGAATAGTTTCAGAAGGAATGGTACCAACTCCTCCTTGTACCTCTGGTAGAATTCGGCTGTGAATCCATCTGGTCCTGGACTTTTTTTGGTTGGTAGGCTATTAATTATTGCCTCAATTTCAGAGCCTGCTATTGGTGTATTCAGGGATTCAGCTTCTTCCTGGTTTAGTCTTGGGAGAGTGTAAGCGTCCAGGAAATTATCCATTTCTTCTAGGTGTTCTAGTTTATTTGCATAGAGGGAACACCTCTATTTTCTATACGCAAAGTAGAAAATTTAGAGGAAGTGGAAAAATTCCTGGAAATACATAACCTTGCAAAATTTCATTAGGAAGAAATCAAAATGCTTCACGGGCCAATGCCAAGTTCTGAAATTGAGTCAGAAAAAACTTACCAAACAAGAAAGCTTCTGACCTAATGGATTCATAGCTGAATTTTAGCAGACACAAGAAAAGTAGGTACCAATCCTGTTGAAACTATTCCAAAAAATTGAGAAGAGACCCCTTCCTAACTCATTCTGTGAAGCCAGCATGATCCTGATACCCAAATCTGGCAAAGATCACAACAAAGAAAGAAAACTACAGGCCAATATTTTTGATGAACAGAGGCACAAAAATCCTCAACAAAATACTAGCAAATCAAATCCAGCTGCACATCAAAAGGTTAATTCACCATGATCAAATGGCCTTTGTTCCTGGGAGGTAAGGCTGTTTTAACATATGCAAATCAATAAATGTAATTCACTACATAAACAATTAAAAACAAAAACCATATGATCATCTCAATAGACATAGGAAATGCTGTGGGTAAAATTCAACGTACTTTCATGATAAAAACCCTCAACAAACTAGGCGTTGAAGGAACGTACCTCAAAATAATAAGAGCCATTTATGACAAATGCACAACCAACATTATACTAAATGAAAAAAAGCTGGAAGCATTCCCCTTAAAAACTGACGTAAGACAAGGATGTCCACTCTCACCACTCCTATTCAACATAGTACTGAAAGTCCCAGACAGAGCAATCAGGCAAGAGAAAGAGATAAGTGGCATCCTAATAGGAAAAGAAGATGTGAAATTATCTCTCTTCACTGATGATATGATTCTATACCTAGAAAACCCTAAAGACACCGCCAAAAGGCTCCCAGAGCTGATAAACAACTTCAGTAAAATTTCAGGGTACAAAATCAATGTACAAAAATCAGCAGCATTTCTTTCTTTTTTTAGATGGACTCTTGCTCTCTCATCAGGCTGGAGTGCGGTGGCGCCACCTTGGCTCACTGCAACCTCTGCCTCCCAGGTTCAAGTGATTCTCCTGCCTCAGCCTCTCGAGTAGCTGGGATTACCAATGTGCGCCTAGCTAATTTTTCTATTTTTAGTAGAGACAGGGTTTCACCATATTGGCCAGGATAGTTTTGATCTCTTGACCTTGTGATCCGCCCACCTCAGCCTCCCAAAGTGCTGGGGTTACAGGCATGAGCCAGCGCACCTGGCCTAATCAGTAGCATTTCTTTTCATCTTTTTTTTTTTTTTTTTTTGAGACGGAGTCTTGCTCTGTCGCCCAGGCTGGAGTGCAGTGGTGCAATCTCGGCTCACTGCAAGCTCCGCCTCCCCACGTTCACACCATTCTCCTGCCTCAGCCTTCTGAGTAGCTGGGACTACAGGCGCCTACCACCACGCCCAGCTAATTTTTTGTATTTTTAGGAGAGACAGGGTTTCACCGTGTTGGCTAGGATGGTCTCCATCTCTTGATCTCGTGATCTGCCCGCTTCCGCCTCCCAAAGTGCTGGGATTATAGGAGTGAGCCACCGTGCCTGGCTCCTAATCAGTAGCATTTCTATACACCAATAACATTGAAGCTGAGGGCCAAATCAAGAATGCAATCCCATTTGTAATAGCCACACACACACACACACACACACACACACACACACACAAACTCATCTTGGAATACATCTAACCAAGGAGGTGAAAGCTCTTTACAAAGAGAACTACAAAACACTGCTAGAAGAAATCACAGGTAACACAAACAAATGGAAAAATATCCCATGCTCATGAATTGGAAAAATCAATATTGTTAAAATGACCATACTGCCCAAAGCTGTCAAACTACCACCATTTTTCACTGAATTATGAAAAGCTATGCTACGATTCTTATGGAACCAAAAAGGAGCCCAAATAGCCAAAGCAATTTTAAGCAAAAAGAACAAAACTAGAAGCATCACACTACCAGTCTGTCACCAAAACAGTATGGTACTTGTAGAAAAATAGACACCTAGACCACTGGAACAGGATAGAGAACCCCTACGCCCCAAAGCCACACACTACAACCATCTGATCTTCAACAAAGTTGACAACAACAACCAAAGAGGAAAGGACTCTTCACTCAGTAAGTTATGCTGGGATAACTGGTTAGCTATATGCAGAGGAGTGAAACTGGACTCCTCCATCACATACAAATATCACATAACATACAAAATTACATCACATACAAAAATTAACTCAAGATGAATTAAAGACTTAAACGTAAGAGCTAAAACTATAAAATCGTAGAAGAAAACTGGGATACACCATTCTGGACACCAGCCTTAGCAAATAATTTATGACTAAGCTCACAAAAGCAATTGTAACAAAGTCAAAAATGGACAAGTGGGGCCTAATTAAAGAGCTTCTGCTCAGCAAAATAAACTGTCAACACGCAGACAACCTACAGAATGAAAGAAAACATTTGCAAACTATGCACCCAACAAAGGTCTAATATCCAGAATCTAAAAGGAACTTAAGAAATCAATGAGCAAAAATATCTCCAATAAAAAGTGGGCAAAGGACGTGAACAGATGTTTCTTAAAAGAAGACATATATGCAGCCAACAAATATATGAAAAAAAAAAAATCAACATCACTAATCATTAGAGAAATCCAAATTAAAACCACAAGGAGATACTATCCCACACCAGTCAGAATGGCTGTTATTAAAAAGACAGAAAATAATAGATGTTAGTGACATTATGGAGAAAAGGGAATCTTTATACACTGTTGGGAATGTAAGTTAGTTCACCTACTGTGGAAAGCAGTTTAGAGATTTCCCAAAGAGCTTGGACTTACTGTTGGACCAAGTAATTCCACTACTGAGTGTATACCCAAAGGAAAATAAATCATTCCTCAAAAAAGACACACGTACTCATATGTTTGTTGCAACACTAGTCACAATAGCAAAGACATGGAATCAACCTAGATGCCCACCAACAGTGAACTGGAGAAAGAAAATGTGGTATATACACACCATGAAATACCATGCAGCCATTAAAAAGAATAAAATCATATCCTCTGCGGCAACATGGATGCAACTGGAGGCCATCATCCAGAGTGAATTAATGCAGGAACAGAAAACCAAATATCACATGTCCTCACTTATAAATGGGAGTTAAACATTGAGTACACATGACCATAAAGATGGGAGCAATAAACACTGGGGGCTACTAGAGGGAGGGGGTGGGAGAGGAGGTAAGTGTGGAAAAACTGCCTATCACGTACTCAGTGCCTGAGTGAAGGGATCTTTCATACACCAAACCCTGGTGACCCACAATTTACTCGTGTAACAAACCTGCACATGGACACGTTTAATCTAAAAGTTGAAAAAAAGGGAAAAATTGTTAAATTCATATATTTGTTCCTTCTCTCATTCATGCGTTCATTTATCAAGCATAATTAGTTCCTTATTAGATGTAACGCTCTGTGCTGGATGATATGTGCATTGCAAATGTGAATAAGGCTTGATTCCTCACCTTTAGGAAGAGGAGAGGTAAGATCTACAAATGTAATTATAAAACAGTTGGGCTGTGTGGTGTCCAGAGGTGGACAGCCTTTATCACAGGCTGAAACAGAGAGAGAGGAAGAACTGCATCATGGGAACACAAACACTTCTTGCTTAGGTTGGCTGTAGAGATGAAACTGAGAGCCCGTGATGGATCTAAAACTTGAGCAGGCTTCTTGGATGTGCTTAGAATTCTTGGCAACTTCTCTCCCTTTCTGACCCTGAACTCTCTTTGCCTTTCTTTTCCTCCTAAGGTGTTGTCAGAGTTCTCCTGGTCTTAGATTCCACTGGTCCCCTGAGAGTCAAAGGAGATGACTGCAGTGGCAGTGACTACACTGATCCCTGTACTGTACTCTGTGGCCAGTGACAAATCTGGCTACTACATTGGGCAGCAGCTGTGGTTTGGTTTAATTGCCATGTGTGAAGTGGTGGGGTACGTGGTCCATATGCCTTGGACCCCCACCTATGAAGATTCCCAGTGCCCTGGCAAAATCACCTATCCTTGCTTGATGGAATATTTTGAAAAAAATGTTGGCAATCCCGTAATGGGAATTTGATACCTTCTTCCTCTTCATAGTCCTGTTCTTCCTTATGGAATTCGTGGCTTAGCTTTGGCATAAGGAAGGTGAAGGGGAATGAGTGGAGCTGGGAGTAGGTGAAGTGGAGAAGGGCTGCATGGTGGGAATCCAGGAACACAACACCTCCCCAAAGAAAGCCATCCTGAACTTCCACCAGAGAAGATGCTTTTGCTTTTCTACTTTCTATACTTTCTCCTGCAGGTTGGCACCCAGCATGTGTTTCTGTTCCTTCTCCTGTTTCAGTGCCTGCCTGTGGTAGGCAAAACCAATAACCACTACAGCACCGATGGCTGCCCTGGCCCCTCTCTCTGCCTGAGGTGAGCAACCCTGGAGAAGCAGATGTCCATCCACACCCTCATCACCTTCTCCTGCATGGCCATCCTCTTTATGACGCATTCAGGGGCCTTTTGAGTTCTAAGTTTTGGATGACTGAAATTTGGGAGGGACAACACCTTTCTTACTTAAAGTCTTTTCTCCCTCACACAATGCTTGTGTTCCTCTAAGTATTGTGTCTGGGGCAGGGCTTCCTCCTGCTAACCTTCTTTGGTTTTCTCCTTTAAAAAATAAACATTTGCTGTTCTATTAAGAGTTTTCTCTGTCTACAGCCAAGCTAAGGCTGTCTGACTACTGGTGGTGGTATGCAGTTGAGAACCCTGCAGAGCTCTTTCATGTAGGCTATCCAATTTGATTCTCACCCGAAGCCTGTGACTCTGAGCTTTCTTCCGGTATCTCCAAATCCAGAACAGTCTTTATACTCCTGGAACAAAGAGCTTTAGATCGATTTACTTGTATTCTAGCCTCTCTAGCATTGGTTTTAAATACAGAGAAGACTATTATCCCCCAGAGGAAAATTCTCAGCTGCACTTTCAGGGTAGGATCACCCTGCTTCTTCCTCTTGGAATTAATTCCCCAAACTCTTAGGAGTGCCCTCAGCCTTGATGCCTCACTCGAGCTTCCGGTGAGGACTACATATACCTAAATGAGTACCACTGGGGAACAGGACACATTTTATAAGAATATTTACTGTACCTATTGTGGCAATGCTGAAAGTCCCACCCCTTCAACCAAGGGACTCCAGTCTGAAAATTGGCTGAAGTCTGGCAGGGGGTTAGAATGAGCATCAGTAGAAGCAGCCCACTGGGGTTCACTGTACTGAGAATTGTGCCTTTGCTCCCAGACCTGACCCGTCTATCTTGAGATAAGCTGCAGCCTAGCTCAGGTCTACACACAGGTTATTAACCACTCTTTGGGGCTCCCTGCAAAGTCCTGGTGTTTGCAAGCACAAGGGAGTTTGACTAGACATGGCAAAAGCACTTCGCATTTAGAGATGGGCAAAGATGGGGGTTAGAATGAGGAGGATGTTTCAGAGAAGGTATGGTCTGTCACCTCATCCTGTGTTAGGCATATCACCCTCAAAAGTAGTTTGAGTGACCATGCTGTTCCCAAGGCTTGGGCTCTATCCAGGGGCTAAAGTTGAGATGTAGAGCAGGGGCATCCAGCCTGTGCTGTTCAAGTGAGCATGATGTTCCCAGATCACCTGAATGAAGAGGAATTTTCCTCTAGTGTAGTCATATACACCTCAAGATGACTCAGTGATTTTCTGCATCCTAGTGACCCCATTGTAATCCTCTCCTTTTGCGTGCAGACAGAGACTGTGACTTGCTTCTAACTAATAGGGTATGGTAAAGGACGTCACTCCTGTGATCATAGTGTGTTATGTGGAAGTCCATTTGAGTAGGCTAGAGCAAAAGGCTTTTAGGAAGTAAGTTGCTTATTCAGGGATTCCACTTCTTCCTGGTTTAGTCTTGGGAGGGTGTATGTGTCCAGGAATTTATCCATTTCTTCTAGATTTTGTAGTTTATTTGCGTAGAGGTGTTTATAGTATTCTCTGATGGTAGTTTGTATTTCTGTAGGATTGGTTGTGATACCATTTTTTATTGCGTCTATTTGATTCTTCTCTCTTCTTCTTTATTAGTCTTGCTAGCAGTCTATCAACTTTGTTGATCTTTTCAAAACACCAGCTTGGATTAATTGATTTTTTGAAGAATTTTTTGTGCCTCTATCTCCTTCAGTTCTGCTCTGATCTTAGTTATTTCTTGCCTTCTGCTAGCTTTTGAATGTGTTTGCTCTTGCTTCTCTAGTTCTTTTAATTGTGATGTTAGGGTGTCAATTTTAGATCTTTCCTGCTTTCTCTCGTGGGCATTTAGTGCTATAAATTTCCCTCTACACACTGCTTTAAATGTGTCCCAGAGATTCTGGTATGTTGTGTCTTTGTTCTCATTGGTTTCAAAAAACATCTTTATTTCTGCCTTCATTTCG
>NW_016804048.1:2072501-2074930 GCF_001698545.2 Rhinopithecus bieti
GGACCTTTCTCTCTGGCTGCCCTTAAGATTTTTTCCTTCATTTCAACTTTGGTGAATCTGGCAATTATGTGTCTTGGAGTTGCTCTTCTCGAGGAGTATCTTTGTGGCGTTCTCTGTATTTCCTGAATTTGAATGTTGGCCTGCCCTACTAAGTTGGGAAAGTTCTCCTGGATGATATCCTGAAGAGTGTTTTCCAACTTGGTTCCATTGTCCCCGCCACTTTCAGGTACACCAATCAGACTTGTCTTTTTCAGTCAGATTTGGTCTTTTCACATAGTACCATATTTCTTGGAGACTTTGTTCATTTCTTTTTACTCTTTTTTCTCTAAACTTCTCTTCTCACTTCATTTCATTCATTTGATCTTCAATCACTGATACCCTTTCTTCCACTTGATTGAATCGGCTACTGAAGCTTGTGCATGCATCACATAGTTCTCGTGCCATGGTTTTCAGCTCATTAAAGTCTTCTCTATGCTGTTTATTCTAGTTAGCCATTTGTCTAATCTTTTTTCAAGGTTTTTAGCTTCTTTGCAATGGGTTTGAACATCCTCCTCTAGCTTGGAGAAGTTTGTTATTACAGATTGTCTGAAACCTTCTTCTCTGAACTCATCAAAGTCATTCTCCGTCCAGTTTTGTTCCATTGCTGGGGAGGAGCTGCGTTCCTTTGGAGGAGAAGAGGCACTCTGATTTTTAGAATTTTCAGTTTTTCTGCTCTGGTTTCTCCCCATCTTTGTGGTTTTATCTACCTTTGGTCTTTGATGATGGTGATGTACAGATGGGGTTTTGGTGTGGATGTCCTTTCTGTTTGTTAGTTTTCCTTCCACTAGTCAGGACCCTCAGTTGCAGGTCTGTTGGAGTTTGCTGGAGGTCCATTCCAGATCCTGTTTGCCTGGGTATCACCAGTGGAGGCTGCAGAACAGCAAATATTGCAGAACAGCAAATGTTGCAATATTGCTGCCTGATCCTTCCTCTGGAAGCTTCATCTCAGAGGGGCACCCGGCTGTATGAGTTGTCAGTCGGCCCCTACTGGGAGGTGTCTCCCAGTTAGGCTACTCCGGGGTCAGGGACACACTTGAGGAGGCAGTCTGTCCATTCTCAGATCTCAAACTCCATGCTGGGAGAACCACTACTCTCTTAAAGCTCAGTTGGAAATGCAGAAATCACCCATCTTCCGCATCACTCATGCTGGGAGTTGTAGATTGGAGCTGTTCCTACTCGGCCATCTTGATCAGGCTCTGAAATTGAGGCAATAATTAATATCCTACCAACCAAAAAAAGTCTAGGACCAGGTGGATTCATAGCCTAATTCTACCAGAGGTACAAAGAGGAGCTGGTACCATTCCTTCTGAAACGATTCCAATTAACAGAAAAAGAGGGAATCCTCCCTAACTCATTTTATGAGCCCAGCATCATCCTGATACCAAAGCCTGGCAGAGACACAACAAAAAAAGAGAATTTTAGACCAATATCCCTGATGAACATTGATGCAAAATCCTCAATAAAATACTGGCAAACCAAATCCAGCAGCATATCAAAAATCTTATCCACCACAATCAAGTTGGCTTCATCCCTGAGATGCAAGTCTGGTTCAACATACACAAATCAATAAATGTAATCCATCATTTAAACAGAACCAAAGACAAAAAACCACATGATTATCTCAATAGATGTAGAAAAGGACTTCGACAAAATTCGACATCCCTTTATGCTAAAACTCTCAATAAACTAGGTATTGATGGGATGTATCTCAAAATAATAAGAGCCATTTATGACAGATCCCCAACCAATATCATACTGAATAGGCAAAAACTGGAAGCATTCCCTTCAAAAACTGGCACAAGACAGGGATGCCCTCTCTCACCACTCCTGTTCAACGTAGTGTTGGAAGTTTTGGCCAGGGCAATCAGGCAGGAGAAAGAAAGGGTATTCAGTTAGGAAAAGAGGAACTCAGATTGTCCCTGTTTGCAGATGACATGATCGTATATTTAGAAAACCCCATTGTCTCAGCCCAAAATCTCCTTAAGCTGATAAGCAACTTTAGCAAAGTCTCAGGATACAAAATCAATGTGCAAAAATCACAAGCATTCCTATATACCAATAACAGACAGCCAAATCATGAGTGAACTCCCATTCACAATTGCTTCAAAGAGAATAAAATACCTAGGAATCCAACTTACAAGGGATATAAAGGACCTCTTCAAGGAGAACTACAAACCACTGCTCAGTGAAATAAAAGAGGACAAAAACAAATGGAAGAAAATTCCATGCTCATGAATAAGAAGAATCAATATCATGAAAATGGCCATACTGCCCAAGGTAATTTAAAGATTCAATGCCATCCCCATTAAGCTACCAAAGACTTTCTTCACAGAATTGGAAAAAACTACTTTAAATTTCATATGGAACCAAAAAAGAGCCCACATTGCCAA
>NW_016804048.1:2076641-2086613 GCF_001698545.2 Rhinopithecus bieti
AATAACAAAGACTTGGAACCAACCCAAATGTCCATCAATGATAGACTGGATTAAGAAAATGTGGCACATATACACCATTGAATACTATGCAGCCATAAAAAAGGATGAGTTCATGTCCTTTGTAGGGACATGGATGAAGCTGGAAACCATCATTCTGAGCAAACTATTGCAAGGACAGAAAACCAAACACCGCATGTTCTCACTCACAGGTGGGAATTGAACAATGAGAACACTTGGACACAGGATGGGGAACATCACACACCAGGGCCTGTTGTGGGGTGGGGGCAGGGGGGAGGGATAGCATTAGGAAATATACCTAATGTAAATGACGAGTTAATGGGTGCAGCACACCAAGATGGCACATGTATACATATGTAACAAACCTGCACGTTGTACACATGTACCTTAGAACTTAAAGTATAATAATAAAGAAAAAGCAAGTAAGTTGCCATGTTATGAGAAGGCCAATTCAGGGAGATACATGGCAAGGAATTGCAGGCACCCTTTTAGAGCTGAGAGTGGCCCCCTGCTGACAGCCTGTAGGTAAATGGAGACCTTGGTCATAGACGGCAAAGGAATTGATCCTGCCAACAATTTTTTTTTTTTTTTTTTTTTTTTTTAAGACAGAGTCTTGCTCTTGGCACCCAGGCTGGAGTGCAATAGTGTGATCAGGCCACTGCAACCTCTGCCTCCCAGGTTCAAGCCATTCTCCTGCCTCAGCCCCCTGAGTAGCTGGGATTACAGGTGCCTGCCACCATGCCCAGGTAATTTTTTGTATTTTTGGTGGAGACAGGGTTTTACCATGTTGGCCAGGCTGGTCTTTAACCCCTGACCTCAAGCGCTCCACCCGCCTCGGCCTCCCGAAGTGCTGGAATTACAGGTGTGAGCCACCATGCCCGGCCTCTGCCAACAACTTTAATAAACTTTGAAGTGGATTTTTCCCCTATCAAGTCTCAAGATGAGAATATAACCCAGTATTTACCTTCGTTATAGCTTTGTGAGACCACAGGCGAAGGACCCATGATTGTTCTCCCATATCAACTGTGAGATGATATATGTATGTTGGTTTAAGTTGCTAAGTTTGTGGAAATTTGTTACACAGCATTAGAAAACTAACACAGGGACTCTGGGGCCCCCACAATGGTACAGGGGCCAAGGGAAGCTGAGTGGTCTCAGCATTAGGTATCTGTGGAGACATCCTTTTCTTTTCTCCCAGTAAACAATCCTCCTTCACTTCTTGTAGCAGCAAACCCAGCTGTACTGCAAGAGGCCTGAGCAAGTCTTAGCAGAGTGTCCAAGGCTGAGACTGCTCTGCTGCTGCAGCAGCTCCTGCTTCTTCTCTCTCGATAAGAAAACTCTTGCACAGGCCAGTCCTGCAAAAATACTCATGGTCCTGAATAGATCCATCCTGTTGTACATTTAGGCTCAGCAAGGTGAAACTTGAGGTCCCAGAACAGTTGTACACACAATTACAAGGAAGCAACCTGCTGGACTTACACAACCCCAGCAGGCACAAGACTCAGCAGTTAGAGCTGCTTGATGCCACCTTCCACATTCATCCTCAGCTGGGGATCTTTGTGCACTGAGTAACCCACACCCCTGTGTGCATGGCCCTTGGAGTCTCCCTTTCGAAATGCAGTTGAGTTTGTGGGTAGGCCAGCAGGCACCGTGTGGGTGAGGGACTACCCAATGCACGCATGGAGTTATGTACAAGAGGGACTGCCTCTCAGAGATGTGGGACATTTTAGGGGTGAATCAGCACCAAGCGTTGCTGTATACCTAGTGCCTACAAACAGTTTTGGATCCATAGTAGGGACTTGACAAACACTTCTTGGGCACACAGAGTATAACCACAACTCTCAGATAATCTTGGTGCTTCTAGGGCTTGTAAGTAGTGGTAATACTGTTCTCAGGCATGTTCATTGAGAGACCTCAAAACTCAACGTCTGGTTTATGTCGCAAGTAACCCTTTTATGTCCACTCTCCGGGGCTTATCCTGGTTACAAACAGTGGTTGGGTCTGTACCATCTTGTTTCAAAGGATAGATGGAGGCTGCCTCAGAGGCTTCAGTTTAACTATAAAGGAAGGAAAGTTTGGACAGAAACAGCAGTCAGCAGCTGTGTTTGAACAGTTGATCGTCTAGATGAAGATTGTTCCAGGCAGTGACAATGGCAAGGGTCCTGAGCCTTACTGATCTGGTCTATTGGTCAGGGATCAATCAGGCACAGAAACCACAGTCATTTGAATGGTGAGACTTTAATACAAAGACTCATTAACTAGTTACAAGTGGCTGACTACTTAACATGGTAAAAAGAAGACTTAGAGTTGTCCAGAAGTAGCAATTTCAGAAAGCAGCTTTTACCTCTAGGGCTGAGGGAGAGAACAAAGTGGGAACTAGGAATGATGTGGCTGCCACAGAAACCTGTAGCCTTGGATGATTAAAAAAACTTGCCAGAATGCCTGGGTCAGAGCTGATCTGTAGGAGCAGAGCAACTTGCCAGAGGGTGCAGGCAGGAGCCAGTCCATGAGTGCGTGCTACCAAGCCTCCTGAAAACCAAAGAACCAGCTGTTGCACCCAAACCTAGGACACCGGAAGGAATTCCCTTCTTTCTGCTATTGCCTCTCAGTGTCCCAGTGTTAACTGTTGACAAGTTCTAACATCAAACCATCTGGTAAAGGAGAAAAGTTCAGAGGGGTACAACTCCAGTATAACGAAGCAGAAAAAGAAAGGATGGATTTGGAGTTGGGAGGCAATACATTGATAACTGGCACAGTCTATCCGTTTGGCCACCCAACTTCTCTATATATCCTTCTATACATACATGCACTAATAAGCTGAAGCTGTCCTTTGTACAAGTGAAGTTCTCATACTCTTTCCAAGATGGAGACAAACAGTCCCCGAAGACATTATATCCATTGCTGGCTGCATGCGGTACTTCCAGGTTTAGTCACAGTCCTACTGAAAGTGTTGTTGGCTAATAACTGAGTTGTAAAGTTAACCTTCAACAACTTGTATATGACATAATAAGGAAAAGAAAAATAGAGAAGAAAATAGGTACTGAATACAAATATATACAAAAAGAAAATATGCAAACCTGCTACAATTCTTGTGATGAGTCACAAGGTTATATTTGATATCTGTCACCCTTCTCTACTCCCCATTCAATTTTTTCTTTGTCTTCATCCAGAAACTTAACTAGATGACTTCTTATTCAGGTAGGTTGACCCAAACCATCATTTCTGAAGGGTCTTGACTTTGTTTGCTTTTGTCTTCAACTAACATTTACTGTTGGTCATGAAAAACATGCTGGGTTCCAAATATCATTCTCCTTGTCCCCCATTGTATAGCAGCAACCCAGTTTCCCACTGGCAATTGTGATAAATCACTCCAGCCAGCTGAGTAACCCTTTCTTCTGCTTATTGGTTCAGTGGCATAAGGAGCCCAACATGGCCAGGTGGCCGTCTCATCTTGCAAACCAGTGGAACCATTATCGAAACCTATAACTCCCACTTGGAAACTAAGTCCTCCGAACCAGAAGGGCTTGAGGTTGCTGAATGGGAAGCCAAAAATTCTGCTAGTGTTTTCTTAGGTATAATAGCAAAAGGAGCTGCTCTCTCTTTCATCCTTTGATTCCAATACATATATATTTTGGCTATGTGGGAGATAGCATCATATATAGGGATCTCCTTTTCAAAGCATATACTGTAGCCTACAGGGCAGACTCCATCCTTGCAAGGAATTGTCTCACACTGTAGTTGAATTTTCAGTGAGCCAGATCCCCTTTCAATCTAGCCAGTTCACTTGGGTGATGGGGTATTGTGGTAAGAACTCATGGACATGGGCCTGTTGTCACACTCCCTTTGCCACAAAATCTGTTTCATGATCAGGCAAAATTCTTTGTTTTTTTTTAAAAGATCTGTAGACAAATTATTTATTTTAAGTATCTTCCAATTAGACATTCTTATAATGATAAAATAGACTTTATCTAACTTTATTTTCTCAAAAATAGAATACTCTTTTTTCAGAGACGGGTCTCTCAGGCAGTCATTTAGGCAGGAGTTCAGTGGTGTGATTATATTATAGCTCACCACGGCCTCAAACTCATGGGCTCAAACAATCTACCTGCATCATTCTTTCTTTCCCATAGGTTATTGGGGTACAGGTGGTATTTAGTTATATGAGTAAGCTTTTTAGTCGTGATTTGTGAGATTTTGGTGCACCCATCACCCAAGCAGTATACACTGCACTTTATTTGTAATCTTTTATCCCTCGCCTCCCCCCACCCTTCCCCTCAAGTCCCCAAAGCCATTGTATCATTCTTAGGCCTTCGCATCCTCATGATCAGGTAAAATTTGTGAGCAGTACCACGTCGGTGAGTAGGACAGTGGCTGAATTTTGCCCAGGATCTTTGGTTGCCCAGTGTGTTTGAGTCCACAGTTGGTGGTGCTGGCAGAAGCATTTAAGGCAGGAAAGGCAAATTCATTTCCAGAATATGTGTCTGCTGTTGTGAGGACAAATCTCTGCTCTCTTGATAGTGGAAGAGAGCCAAGGTAATCAGCCTGCCATGAGGAGTCTGGCTGGTATCCCTGACAGATGGACCCATATGGGCCTCGGTGTTGGTATGTTCTGTTAGTAGATTATGACCCATCAGGTGAAGTTCCCAGTTCAGTGGGGATGTCCATATTGTTGGGGCCAGGAATAGCCTCCACCCCTGCCATGGCCATTTTGTTCTTGGGCCCACTGAGCCGTCAGTGGGGTGGTTGGGGAAAGAAGCTGACTGACATTCACAGAGTGTATAATTTTGTCCACTTGATTATTGAGAGCTTCCTTTGCAGTGAGTGCCCTTTGGTGAGCATTCATGTGGGACAAAAATATCTTCAGGCTGCCAATTTGGAGAAGAAGTCCTCCCACATATATTTTGCTCAGACTTCTTTCTCACCAGTATTTCAATCCTGTTCCTTCCAAGTTCAAGACCATTCAAACTGTTAACAACTGCTCATGAGTCATGTAGATTTTTTATTTCTGGCCATTTCTCAGTCCAGCAAATTTGGCAACCAACCATACTGGGCAAAATTCTGCCTACTTGAAGAATTTTCCTTCACCATTCCCTCTTACTCCCGTAAAGTGGCATTCCGTAGTGGAGTCTTATGCTGAGGCTCTCTACTTTTGTGTGGTCAATATATCAAGCAGAACATCTATAAACCAGTCTCAAGCTCTTTCTTCCTCAGGCAATTGATCTTACAGAACTCCCTATGGTGCCCCAGGCCTGAAGTGAGAGAGAGAAGTTAATGTAGGAGGTGTTAATATCAAAGGAATCTGAGTCACTGGTCCATGTAACTTGTTTCTTGACTTTCCTTGAGCCCAGATTTTCTATAGCATTTCTACTTGATGATGGATTGCTGCAGTGCACACCCAACCTTATGACTAACATAAGATAACACAGGATTTCTGATAAAAAGTTCAGCCTGTGTGGTCCTAACATTCTATGACTAGATCTCTATCGAGAGCCAGTAGCAAGTCAGAAGGTATTTCTCAAAAAGGAGAATATTCATCTGCAGAAGAGGGCATAGATGTATTTCAAAACTTGAGAGGTCTGCACTGTGATTCTCCTATTAGTGCTTGCTGGAGACTCCAAAAACTTATTATTTTCCACAGACACTTAGAAAATATTGGATCAGCTTGATAATAAGGTAAGTGAAAGAGCAATTTGCATTGTAGCCTGGACTTGCTACGGAACTTTCCCTTGCGCTGATCCTTACTCAAAATTGTCAGCCTTTTTGGTGACTTGGGTAAAAGCCAGGACAAGGTGTTGCTTCCAAAATACAAAGACTACCAAGCCTTGCACATCTGTGTGTGTGTCTATGTGTGTGTCTGCGTGTGTGTGTCTGTGTGTCTCTGTGTGTGTGTCTGTGTGTGTGTGTGTCTGGTGTGTGCATGTGTCTGTGTGTGTGTGCCTGTGTGTCTTGTGTGTGTGCCTCTGTGTCTGTGTGTGTCTGTATGTGTGTCTCTGCGTGTGTGTGTGTGCACGCATGTGTGTGGTAAGTGGTGCTAGGGCGCAGCAACTTGCCTTTCACCTTGGATGGGGATATCTCAACATGCTCCAGACCTCTGGATTCCCTGAACCTTCAGGAGCTACTGGGCTTCCAATTTGTGTGATATAGATCCTCCACCTTCTGGGTCGTTTATGTCTTGCTGAGACATCCAAATTATTTACTACTTCCTGCTTATCAGACTCAATCAGCATAATGGTATTGTGTGTGATGTTTAGTGGATTATCAAATGATTGGGATTTCTCTGGGCTGTATTATGGTAGAGGAGGAGAGTTGATGTAGTCCTGAGACAAGTCTGTCAAAATGTATTCTTGGCTCTGCCTAGTGAAAGCAATCTACTTCTAGTTATCTTTTGCAAATTAATGTGGAGAAAAAAAGCACTAGCTAGGTCCATAGCTGCATACCAAGTGCCAGAGGCCATGTTCATGTGCTCCAGTAAATATGCCACAACTAGGACAGCAGCTGCAATCAAAATTTCCATCTGATTAAGTTTACAGTAATCCACAGGTGTTCTTCAAGATTTGTTCAATTTTTGCATGGCCCCAACAGGGATGCTAAATGCAGATGTGTTAGATATCACTACTCTTGTATCTCTCAGGTCTTTGATGGTGACACTGATCTCTGCATTTCCTCTAGGTATGTGATGTTCCTTCCATTTTGGTAAAGAGGGGAAGTTCTAGGAGCTTCCACTTAGCTCTTTGTATCACAATTGCACCTGCCTTATGGGTCAGAGAGCTAATGTGGGGATTCTTCCAGCTTCTGAGTACATTTATTCTAATTATGCATTCAGGAACTGAGAGAAGAGCCACAGGGTGGGTTCATGGACCAACCAAGGTCACTGTGAGTGGAACCTGGGCTGAGACTCCATCTATTACAGGGGAACCGTAAGCTCCTACTTTGACTGGTGGGACACAATGATGTCATGAGTCCTTAGGAATTAGCAGCAACTCAGAGCCGATGTCTAGTGATCCCTAAGGAGTCTGAGTAGTTCCCTTTCTCCAGTGCTTGGTCCCTCCACTAAGGGACTGCAAATCTCTTGAGGGAAGTCTTGGAGAAATAGTTACTGCTTATGCAATAGCAAAGCTTCAGAGTCCCACCCCTTCAACCATGGGACTCTGGGCCTGTAAATTGGCTTGGAACTGGAAACTGGGTGAGAGACCATGACTCTTCATTGCAGTGACTCAATCCAAATCTGAAAAAAATTTATTATTATTATTATTTATTTTAGATTTAGGGGGTACATGTGCAGACTTTTTACATGAGTATATATCGTGATGTTGAGGTTTGGGTTTCTAATGATGCCATTGCTCAAGTAGTGAACATAGTACCTGATGGTAGTTTTCCAACCCTTGCTTCTCTTTCAGAATTCCCAGTGTTTCTTGTTTCCATCTTTGTGTCCATGCGTACCCAATGTTTAGCTCCTACTTATAAGTGAGAACATGTGGTATTTTGTTTTCTGTTCTTGCATTAATTGATAATGAAATTAATAATTAATTGCATTATCTGAGGATAATGGCCTCCAGCTGTATCCATGTTTCTGGAAAGAACATAATTTCATTTTTTAAATGACTGCATAGTATTCCATGGTGTATATGTACCACATTTTCTTTATCCAATCCATCGTTGCTGGGCATCTGGATCAATTCCATGTCTTTCCTATTGTGAACAGTACAATAAACATAAAAGTGAATGTGTCTTTTTTGTGGAATGATTTATTTCCTTTGGGTATATGCCCCGTAATGGGGTGCTGGATAGAATTATTATTCTATTTTTAGTTCTTTGAGCAATCTCCAAACTGTTTCCCACAGGGGCTGCACTAATTTACATTCCCACCAACAATGCATTGCCTTCTCTCCACAACCTTGCCAACACGTTATTTTTTTGACTTTTTAGTAATAGCCATTCTGACTGGTGTGAGACGGTATCTCATTGTGATTTTGATTTGCATCTCTCTGTAGTTATTGTAGAAATCTTAGATGTAATCTTAGAAATCTTAGATTCCTAGGTATTTTAATTTTTTGCTGAGTGTAAATGGGATTATGTTCTTGATTTGGCTTTCAGTTTAAGTGTTATTGGTGTACAGAAATGCTACTGATTTTTGTATATTGATTTGCTATCCTGAGGCTTTGCTGAGTTCGTTTATTTGATGGAGAAGTCTCCCAGTAGAATCTTTAGGGTTTTCTAGATATAGAATCACATTGTCAGTGAAGAGAGATGATTTGACTTTCTCATTTCCTATTCAGATGCTTTTTATTTCTATCTCTTGCCTGACTGCTCTGGCTAGGACTTCTAGTACTATGTTGAATAGAAGTGGTGAGAATGGGCATCCTTGCCATGTTCCAGTTCTTAAAGGGGAATGTTTCCAGCTTTTGCACATTCAGTAGGATGTTGGCTGTGGGTTTGCCATAGATGTCTTGTATTATTTTGAGGCATATTCTTTTAATGCCTAGTTTGTTGAGAGGTTTTTTGTTTGTTTGTTTTTGAGATGGAGTCTTGCTCTGTTGCTTATGCTGGAGTACACTGGCGCAATCTCAGCTCACTGCAACCTCCGCCTCCTGGGTTCAAGCGATTCTCCTGCCTCAGCCTCCCAAGTAACTAGGTTTACAGGCACCTGCCACCATGCCTGGCTATTGTTGAGGGTTTTTATCACTGTATTGAATGCTTTTCTGTGTCTATTGAGATGATTATATGGTTTTTGTTTTTAATTCTGATTATGTAGTGAGCTACATTTATTTATTTGCATGTTTTCAGCTATTCTTGGATCCCAGGAATAAAGCCCACTTGATCACAATGAATTAATTTTTTGAGGTGCTGCTGGATCCAATTTGCTGAGTACTTTGTTGATGATTTTTGTGTCTGTGTTCATCAGGGATGTTGGCCTGGAGTTTTCTTTTTGTTGTGTCTTTGACAGATTTTGGTGTCAGAATGATGTTGATTTCATAGAATGAGTTAGGGAGGAATTCCTCCTTGATTTTTTTTTTTTTTTTTTTTTTGAGACGGAGTCTGGCTCTGCCGCCCAGGCTGGAGTCAGTGGCCCGATCTCGGCTCACTGCAAGCTCCGCCTCCCGGGTTTACGCCATTCTCCTGCCTCAGCCTCCCGAGTAGCTGGGACTACAGGCGCCCGCCACCTGGCCCGGCTAGTTTTTTGTATTTTTTAGTAGAGACGGGGTTTCACTGTGTTAGCCAGGATGGTCTCGATCTTCTGACCTCGTGATCCACCCGTCTTGGCCTCCCAAAGTGCTGGGATTACAGGCTTGAGCCACCGCGCCCGGCCTCCTCCTTGATTTTTTGAAACAGTTTCAGTAAGATAGGTACCAGCTCATTTTTGCATGTCTGGTAGAATTTGGCTGTCAATTGCTTTGCACCAGTGATTTTTTTTGGTTAAGTTTTTTATTATCAATTCAACTTTATTACTTCTTCTTCTTCTTCTCTCTCTCTTTTATTTTTTTGAAATGGAGTCTTGCTCTGTTGCCCAGGCTGGAGTGCAGTGGCACAATCTCAGCTCACTACAACCTCCGCCTCCCAGGTTCAAGCAATTCTCCTACCTCAGCCTCCCGAGTAGGTGGGATTACAGGCACCTGCCACCATGCCCGGCTAAGTTTTGTATTTTTAGTAGAGACAGGGCTTCACCATTTTAGCCAGGCTGGTCTCGAACTCCTGACCTCATGATCTACCTGCCTCGGCCTCCCAAAGTGCTGGGATTACAGGTGTGAACCACCATGCCTGGACAATTTAATTACTTCCTATTTGTCTCTTAGGATTTCTGTTTCTTTCTGATTCAATCTTAGGAAGTCATGTGTTTCAAGGAATTTATCTATTTCCTCTAGATTTTCTAGTTGGCATACATAGGAATGTTCATAGTAGTCTCCAGGGATCTTTTGTATTTCTTTTTTTTTTTTTTTTTTTTTTTTTTTTTTTTTT
>NW_016804048.1:2090826-2124523 GCF_001698545.2 Rhinopithecus bieti
TAATGGTGTGCCTGTATGGTAACAGAGCAGGATTGGGGTGGGAGATACCCGATTTTCCAGGTGTTGTGTGTCTCAGTTCCCCTGGCTAGGAAAACGGATCCCCTTCCCCCTTGCGCTTCCAGGTGAGGCGATGCCTCGCCCTGCTTCAGCTCTCGCTGGTCAGGCTGCAGCAGCTGACCAGCATCGATTGTCCGGCACTCCCTAGTGAGATGACCCCAGTACCTCAGTTGAAAATGCAGAAATCACCGGTCTTCTGTGTCGCTCGCGCTGGGAGTTGGAGACTGGAGCTGTTCCTATTCGGCCATCTTGCTCCGCCCTCCTCGGATCTTTTGTATTTCTGTGGGTTTAATTTTAATGTCACCTTTGTCATTTCTGATTGGGTTATTTGGATCTTCTTTCTTTTCTTCTCTGTTAATCTAGCTACGGGTCTTGTTTATCCTTTCAAAAAACAAACTTTTCATTTTATTGATCCTTTTTATGGTTTTTTGGGTCTCAATTTTATTTATGTTCTAATTTTAGTTATTTCTTTTCCTCTGCTAGCTTTGGAGTTAGTTCGTTCTAGTCTTTCTAGTTCCTTTAGGTGCCAGGTTTGGTTAATTTGAGATCTATCTTCTTGCTGTAGGTATTTAGTGTTCTCAATTTTCTTCTTAACTCTGCTTTTGACACATCCCAGAAGTTTTGGTATATTGTGTCTCTATTCTCATTGGTTTCAAATAATTCTTTGATTCTGCCTTAATTTTGTTATTTATCCAAAAATCATCCAGGAGCAAGTTGTCCAGTTTCCATGCATTTGTGTTGTGTCAAGAGTTTCTCTTGGTATTCATTTCTATTTCATTTCATTGTGGTCTGGGAAGATGATTGGTGTGATTGAGATTTTTTAAAATTGAGACTTGCTTTATGACTGAGCATGTAGCTGATCTGAGAGTATGTTCCACGTGCAGATTAGAAGAATGATGTGTATAATGTATAATGTATATTATATATGCAATATGCGTGTGTTGGTGTGTGTGTATATATATTTATGCATACATATTGTATTAGTCCACTCTCACGCTGCTATAAGAGCTGCCTGAGACTGGCTAATATACATAAAACAAAGGTTTAATTGACTCACAGTTCTGTATGGCTGGGGAGGCCTCAGGAAACTTACAGTCATGGCAGAAGGGCAAGCAGGCACCTCTTACATGGTGGCAGGTGAGAGAGAATGTGTGATGTCAAACATTTATAAAACCATCAGATCTTGTGAGAACTCACTCACTATCAAGAGAATAGCATAGGGGAAACCACCCTCATGATTCATTCACCTCCCACCAGTTCTCTCCCTTAAAACGTGGAGATTGGCTGGGTGCGGTGGCTCACGCCTGTAATCCCAGCACTTTGGGAGGCCGAGGTGGGCAGATCACCTGAGATCAGGAGTTTGAGACCAGTCTGCCCAACATGGCGAAACCCTGTCTCTACTAAAAATACAAAAAATTAGCCTGGCGTGGTAGTGGGTGCCTGTAATCCCAGCTACTCGGGAGGCTGAGGCAGGAGAATCGCTTGAACCCGGGAGGCAGAGGTTGCAGTGAGCCAAGATCACACAACTGCACTCCAGCTTGGGTGACAAGAGCAAAATTCCATCTCAAAAAAAAAAAAATAAAATAAAATAAAAAAAAAATAAAGTGGGGATTACAATTCGAGATGAGGTTTGGGTGGGAACACAGAACCAAACTCTCTCTCTCTCTCTCACACACACACACACACACACACACATGAAAAGTGTATATTTAACTATCTTAATGTATGAGCTATTTTCTCCTGGGTCATACCGTGTATTTGAAACATGCTGAGATTTGACTTGTGTTGTGGGTCTACAGGCAACAAGGGTTAATTATAGTGAGTCTTGAGGAGAAATAACAACCCTTTCAAAGCATCTTCCCCAGATGATGTTATCATAGGGTTTTTCCGCAAAGGAAGGTTAGTCATGGTAGAAGTCGTCTACTTCCACTGTAAAAGGTGATCAGAGTGACTTGAAAATGTAAGATTCTCAATTCCATTTGAATTCTACCAGATTTCCCAATTCCAACTTTCAGGGTCTCATTATTTCTCAATCAGTTTCCTAATGTTCACATGAAAAACTTGTTAAGGCTGTGAATTCAAGTGCTATTGTAATCTAGCCACTTTAACAGTTAAATTTTGTGTTCGATTTTCAGCAATAGTGGCCCTGTGATTATGAGACATGAGAATGTATTAAAACTGCCATGGAAATGTTCGGACTCTCAGACTGTGATCTTGAGCTTGTCCTTTTCTGTAAGTGTGGTAATGCATTCAGGAAAATCAGTTCCAAACTACAATAACTGTTGTCATCACTACTGCTGTTATAATCAAATTTAATAGCCACTAGGGCTCCCAAGGCATTTGCTTTAGTTAGCACATCATCATAATCAACCACAGGTAATAATCTAACTAACTTGTTGAAATGTCACTGTATGTCATGGATAACTAGCATCTGATTTCCCATTGGCAATGAACTCAGCACTTTCATCTAACCCAAATCCATGACTAATCCAATTCTCAAATCCCATCTTTGAAAATCTGTCTTCTCAGACCACTCCAAATACCAATACTATAGCAGGGTCAATCAGAAAACAGAAAACACACTAGTAATTTAAATGAGAAAAATTTAATATTAATAATTGCAACTTGTAATAGGTGATTAATTATCAAAAGAGAAGTAGTAAATGCAAAAAGCAGCTATCTAGCTCTAGGGCTGAGGGAGGGCAAATTAAGAAGAAACTGAGAACTTAGAAAAACTCTCCCTACCATCCACTTCAACACTGATTTGTACCTTTTTCAGAAGGAACGGCTGCCATTGGCATGCACAGTCTGCCAGTGGTAAAGAAATTTTCCAGAGAGCATTGGCCAGAGTGTTGGCTCCTACGAGTGGCCTGCTGGGTAGAGGAGAAACTAGTTAGAGGGCATTGGCAGGCTGGAGCTGGTCTGCAAGGGCTACTGAGATGAGGATGACCAGATCTCTCGCATACCACTACATGGGCTGCCATGCTTAAAAACAGCACATAAATTTAGGGAAAAGTCCCTTTAGCTTGCAAAGGGCTTGCAGCGTCCCCTCAGGGCTCTCTATTGACAAAGCCTCTATTGACATTGAGTCATCTGGCACAGGAGAAATGTTTACAGGACCTACCTCTAGTATCTCAAAGCAGGGTAAAGAAGGGTGGATTTATAGCTGTGAGGCAATAAACTGATACCTGGCACAAGAGTGAATAAACTTGGTTGTTTAATGGTTGGAAAGAAGGCTGCTGCAGCTGGAGGTGAGTGAATGGGACAGGGACAATGTAGGAAATGAGGTCTGAGAGGCAGAGAGGTAGTTGGAGTCAGATCATGTAGGGTTTTATGGATCATGGCAAAGACTTTGGATTTTAATCCAGGTGTGATGGGAAAGCATTGAACAGTTTAGAGCAGGGGTGTGGTGTGGTCTAATTTGTTTAAAAATATCAGTCTGATTATTAGGTGTATACTTGACTTTGGGGGACAAGAGTGAAGAAAAGGGAGGCTCCCGTTTGCCAAGTGCCAGGTAACTTATGCTGCATCTTCTGAAGGCTTCACTTTCTCTCCTGAGTTCTAACCAGCATGATCAAATGTCTTAGTTGGCCTGCAACAACTTAGGGTTCATGTGCTCCTTATTCTCAAACGTTATAGTTTAAGACCATATTTTATATGGTCACCTGGTTCTAACATATCTCAAATCCTCTCCTTTCTTGAAAACAAGCCTGAAATTTCAAGATCATTAGGTAGAATTTCTAGGAGTGACTGCTATATCATTGCTATCTTTGGAGAATGACTGAAGTATGGGTAATTCCTCAGGACCTCCCCGCCAACCGCCCCACCTACTGATAGGAGCCACTGGTACCAAACTGATTCCTGTTAAAATGCAAAGGCCACTGAGGGAGAAAACACAGTTTGTATCAACACCTAAGAATCCTTTCTTCTTTCCTGTTTCTTCATACTGGCAGGCCCTAGCCCATTGGTGTAATTTCTGCTGTCTAGTGTTAGCATTCCTCTAACTTAAGATGACATAAATAGGACTAAGGGACAGTCCTACTGACAACAGCCCTATTTTGAAGACCAGGATACCCACAAAGGATTTTGCAGAAGAAGCCTTTCAAGTTTCCTAATAAGATGTCCAAAATGCAGCCATGTACAGAAGATCAAGCCATCTGTTACTTCTCCTGGACCTTGGAACAGAAGCCAGAGCTCCTGCTTTAGCTGACTTCATTGCTTCTCCAGCTAAATCAAAATTTACAGGTAGGTGAAACAGGAGGTTTGCCCTAAGACACCTCTAGCTGTTTTACCTAACCCATTACTCTCCCCACTTTCTGTCATATTTTCCCTCCCTCTCCATTAATTTGCCATAAAGCTGACAGCCTTTGGACCCATTTTCCATCAAGTCCTGTTCTCCAGTCTTTTATTTATACCCTCCAACCTTTGTTTTCCACTATAAGGGAATGGAATGATAAAAAACTATACATTTCCTCTCCCAGTGACTTTGCATTTTAGAAGGAATCAAAGTTGATACCAGTGGTCCCTTGACGTAAGAAAAAACTATGTGGGGAGCTTGTCTGACATGCATATCGATGAGCTCCAATACCTAAGAATCTGGTTTAAAAGTTTTGGGGTGGGACCTAGGAATCCGTGTTTTAATCAAGCATCTCATGTGATTTTTTTTTTTTTTTTTTTTTTTTTAAATGGAGTCTCGCTTTGTCGCTCAGGTTCGTATGCAGTGGTGCAATCTTGGCTCACTGCAACTTCTGCCTCCTGGGTTCAAGCGATTCTCCTGCCTCAGCCTCCCAAGTAGCTGGGACTACAGGCGCCTGGGCCTCCCAAAGTGCTGGGATTACAGGCACGAGCCATTGCGCCCGGCCTCATGTGATTTTTGAGAGTTGTTTCAGGAACCACACTTTGAGAGTAATGCCTCAAGTTAAAGGCAGGTGATGCTAGAGTTGCATGCATAAGCTGTGAGAAGTGAAGGCTTTATTGAGTCCCAGGAGTCATGCCATACAGATAGTTGCACACAAATGTGTAAACTGTCTTCTGATTCTAAAATTGTGACACATGGTATGTCAGTGGGGACATCATTGAAACACCTGGGCTAAGCAGTCACCATATCTTATGGGGTTATGTGAAATTTTGTTATTAAAGCTGTTCAAGAGTGCCGAGTCCAGCCCTGCCTCTCCTCCCTGTGAGATTCCCTAGGAAATTATAAATGTGAAATTACAGTCAATAAAACTATAACTACTATTTCATTATTAGCTGGAATAATGTTGAATACTGTGCAGCAGAGAGCTCTGTAAATGCTGGATTGCAGCCCAGCAGTTTGGTTCATGGTCAGTTCAGGGTCTTCTATTTGACCACTTTCCACAGTCTGAATTCTCAAGCTGATATATCCAAATGTGCTTCTGAAGAGCAAGAGATTGCCAGACTGCTGAGTCATTTACTTGGTAAACCATATGATAATAGTGGGAGAGAGAGATAAAATAAGAGCTAGAGATAGAGAGAGAGAATGCTTGGCTCTGCTTACTATTACTATATAGAGGATAAAATGGGCAGAAGTAGATCTGGTGCAGGAAAAGGTGGCTGAAGGCCAGGATAGACCTAAGCAGCTGACACCAAATTATAAAGCAGAAGTGTGGCCCTACACACACGATGCATGACTTTCACTCTGGTGAAATGCTTCCATGGTTTTTTAATTCCTGGCATCGGCTATACCTCCACTTTTTTTACTCTCATTCAAGAAAGCATACCAAAATGAAAAAGAGAAATTTCTTTAAAAGTCTTGCATCTGTTATAGTTGATTCAGAATGTCATTTGCAAACTTTGAAGTTTTAATGATTACTGGTAACAACATTTTACAACTGATTGTGATCTACCAACAGATTATGACCTGGTGTGCCAGGTCCTGGTGAATACACCTCCGACCTGTTCCTGGAGCCCAGGCAAGTAGCAATTTCAGATGAGGTCAATCCTCTGCTCCTCTCTCTAGTTTTTGAACTCCTCTTTTTTTTCCCCCCCCCATACAACTCGAGACTTCAGGGTTCAGGCTGTGGGTGATGGGGCAGGGTGGAAGGAGGTTCTAGTGGGGAAGTAGAAAAGTTGGCTTATGTCAACTTTACAAGCAGAAGTTGGCTCTGTAATTCTCAGAATTCACTTGATCTTCAATGGGGAGAGGTTAGGAGGGTTCTTACAACTGTGTTCAGCTAATATACATGTATTTCGGGGACAGATTTTATTTTTTTAATTTTTAAATTGTGGTGAAATAGACAAAACAAAGTAGCCATTAAGTGGCATCAAATACATTCATAATGTTGTGCAACCATCACCACTATCATCCCCAGAACTCTCTTCATTTTGTAAAACTGAAATGCATATTTTGACTACATGGAGTACCTCGTATGAATGGAATCATACAGTACTTGTCTTTTTGTGACAGGCTTATTTTGACTTAGCATAATGTCCTCAAGTTTCAGCCATGTTGTAGTATACAGCAGAATTTCATTCTTATGATTATTTTGGACCTTACATTTAGGTATTTGATCAAATTTGAATTAATTTTTGTATATGGTAGTACTAAGGGGTCTGATTTCACTCTTTTCATGTTGATATACATTTTCCCAAGAATCATTTGTTGAAGAGACTGTTCTTTTTCCCGTTGAATGGTCCTGACACCCTTGTCAAAGATCAACTGACTATATACAGGGTTTATTTCTGGGCACTCGAGTCTATTCTATTGGTCTATATGTCTGTCTGTATGCCATTATCTGCTATTTTGACTACTGTAGCTTTGTAGTAAGTCTTGAAATCAGAAAGTGTGAGTCATCCAGCTTTGTTCTTTTTCAAGATTGTTTTGGCTATTTGATGTCTGTTGAGATTCCATATACATTTTAGGATGGGTTTTTCTACTTCAGCAAAAAGTATCATTAGGATTTTTGGTAGGTATCGCATTGAATCTTCAGATCACTTTCAGTGGCACTCACTCCTTAATAATATGAATTCTTCTAATCCATGTACATGGGGTATGTTGCTGTTTATGTCTTTCTTATTTCTTTCAGCAATGTTTTGTAGTTTTCATTGTATAAGTCTTTTATCTCCTTGGTTAACTTAATTCCTAAGCACTTTAATCTTTTTGATGCTACTGTAAATGGAATTATTTTCAAAATTCCCTTTTCAGATTTTTCATTATTAGTGTACAGAAATGTAACTGACTTTCGTGTGTTGGCTTTGTATGCTGTTACTTTGCTGAATTCATTGATTAGTTCTAACTTTTTTGGTGTCTGGGATCCTCAGTATGTTCTACATAGAAGATAATATCATCTGTGAACAGAGCTAATTTTACTTCATACTTTCTAATTCAGATGACTTTTTCCTTGTCTAATTGCTAGGGCTAGAACTTTCAGTACTATGTTGAATAAAAGTGGTGAAAGTGGGCATCCTTGCTTTGTTCCTGATCTTTGAGGGAAAGTTCTTTGTCTTTCATCATTGAGTTTGGTGCTCACTGTGGGCTTTTCACATATGGCTTTTATTAGGTTGAGGTAATTTCCTACTATTGGTAGTTTGTTGAATGTCTTTATCATGAAAGGATATTAAATTTTGTCAAATACTTTTTCTGCACCAATTAAGATGATTATGTGTTTTCCCCTGTATTTTATTAATGTGGTCTATTACGTTGATCAATTTTCATATGTTGAACCATCTTTGCATTCCAGGAATAAATCCCACTTGATTATGGTGTATAATCCTTTTAATATACTGCTGAATTTGGCTTGCTAGTTTTGTTGAGGATTTTGCATCAATGTTTATAAAAGACAATGGTCTGTACTTTTCTTTTCTGGTAGTATCTTTGTCTGGCTTCAGTATTAGGGTAATGCTGGCCTCAAAGAATGAGATAGGAAGTGTGCTCTCCTCTTCAATTTTTTTTGAAGGAGTTTGACAGGTACTGATGTTCTCTAAATGTTTGGTAGAGTTTGCCAGTGATGCCATCAGGTTCATGGTCTTTCTTTATGGGGAGATTTTTGATTATTGATTTAATCTCCTTACTAGTTATAGCACGACGTGCATTTTCTAGTTCTTTGTAATTTAGTCTGGGTGAGTCTTGTTTTTCTAGGAATTTGTTCATTTCATCTAGGTTATCCAATTTTTTGGTGTACAATTGTTTATAGTACTCTCTTACAGTCCTTTTGATTTGTGTATAATTGGTAGTAATGCCTCCACTTTCATATCTGATTTTAGTAATCTGAGTCTCTTCTCCTTTTTTCCTTGTCTGTCTAGCTAAAACTTGTCAATTTTGTTGATATTCTCAAAGAACTAATTTTGGTTTCATTGGTACTGCTCTATTGTTTTCTGTTCTATATTTCATTTATTACTGTTCTAATTTTTATAATTTTCCTTCCTTCTTCTAGCTTTGGGTTTAGTTTGTTCTTATTATAATTTCTTAAGTTGTAAGGAGAGATTGTTAATTTAATTTTTTTTTAAATGTAAGAACTTATGGCTATAAAATTTCTGTTTAGCACTGCTTTCTTTGCATTCCATAAGTTTTGGTATGTTGTGTTTTTGTTTTCATTTGTCTCTAAGTATTTTCCAATTTCCCTTGTGATATCTACTTTTTTGATTCAATGGTTAAGAGTCTGCTGTTAAATTTCCACAAATTTGTGAATTTTCCAACTTTCCTTCTATCTTGTATTTCTGATTTCATCCTGCTGTGGTTGGAGAAGATACTTTATATGACAGCTTTTAATCTATTGAGATTTCATTTGTGGCTTAACATATGGTCTATCCTGGAAAATGCCCCATGTGCTTTTAAGAAGAATGTGTATGCTGGTGTAATTGGATAACGTTTTCTGTATGTCTGTTAGATATAGTTGGTTTATTGTGTTAAGTCCTCTATTTCCTTATTTATCCTCTCTGGCTATTCTCTTATTGACACTGGAGTATTGAAATCTCCAATTGTTATTGTAGAATTGTCTATTTCTCCCTTTGATTCTGCCTGAAGTTTTTGTTCCATATATACCGATGGTCTGTTATTAGGTGTGAAACTGTTTATAATTGTTATAACTTCTTGCTGTATTGAACCTTTTATTAACATATAATGTCTCTTGTAAGCTTTTTAAAATGTAAAGTCTATTTTTTCTGATATCAGTATAGCCCTTCCTGCTCTCTTTTGGTTACTATTTGCATAGAATATCTTTTCCTGTCACCCTTAGTCTGTTTTTGTGTCTGGATCTTAAGTGAGTCTCTTGCAGATGCATATAGTTGGCTCATATTTTTCAATACATTCTGCCAAGCTCTGTCTTTTGACAGTTTAATCCATTTAAATTTAAAGTAATTACTAATAACGAGGGACTTACTTCTGTTATTTTGCCATTGTTTTCTAATACCTTCTTTTGTCCCTCATTTCCTATATTACTGTCCTCTTTTGTGTTGAGTTGATTTTTTTGGTAGTAAAGCACTTAAATTCCTTTCTAATTTTCTTTTGTGTATATTCTATAGCAACTTTCTTTGTGGTTACCATGGGGATTGTATTTAAACTCTCAAAATTATAACACTTCAATTTGAATTTATACCAATTTAGTTTCAATAACATATAAAAACTCTGTTTCTTTACTACTCTGTCCTCAGCCCTTTGAGTTGTTGCTGTCCCACAATTACATCTTTATACACTATGTGCTCCAAAACACAAACTAATAATTTTGGAAAATGCATTAGTCTTTGAAATTATGTAGAAAATAACATGTTGAGTTACAAACTCAAGTTACAATAATACTACCTTTTAGATTAATATTTTTTTTAAGTACTAGTCTCTTAAGTAGAAAATAAAAGTGGAGTAGAAAAGAAAAAGCAGAGTTATAATTGCCCATGTATTTACCTTCATTGAGATCTTTTATTCTTCATACAGCTTCAAATTACTGCCCAGTGCCCTTTCATTTCACCCTGCAGGAGTGAATTTCTTGCAGGGTAGGTCTAGTGGTAATGAACTCCTTCAGCTTTTGCTTATCTGGAAATGCTTTAAATTCTTCTTCACTTTTGAAAGACAATTTTGCCAGATATAGAATTCTTGTCTGATAGTTGTTTTTTTCTCTTTTAGCGCTTTGAATATACTGGCCCACTGCCTTCTGGTCTCAAAAGTTTCAGGTGAGAAATTTGCTGTTAATCTTACTCAGAATACTCTTGTGTGTCATAAGTCACTTCTCTGTTGCTGCTCTTAAGAGTCTCGCTTTATGTTTCAAAAACTTGACTATAACATGTCTTAGTATGGGTCTTTTTCACCTTACTTAGAGTTTGTTAAGCTTGGATATTTATATTCATGTCTTTGGTCAAATTTGGAAAAATTCCAGTTACTATTTCTTCATATATTCTCTATTCTCCTTTCTTTCTCTCTTATTCTTCTTGGACTCCAACAATGTGTACATGGATCTTGATGGTGTCCCACAAGTCTTTTTAGGCTCTGTTTACTTTCCTCAATATTTTATTTCTGTGTTCCTCAGACTCAATGATTTTCATTGTCCTGTCTTTAAGTTTACTGGTTCTTTCTTCTTCCTGCTCAATTCTGACTTTAAATTACCCTAGTAAAATTTTTCATTTCAGGTATTGTATTTTCAGCTTTAGAATTTTTTGTTTCTTTTTAGGTGTTCTATTTATTGATATTACCATTTGTTCGTACCTCTTTTTCTTGACTTAATATCTTTCTTTAGTTTTTTGAACGTCTTTAAGAGAGTTGTTTTAAGTTCTTTGTCTAGTAGATCTGCCATCAGGTCTTTTCTAGGAGCAGTTCCTGTTAATTTATGTATTTTTCCTTTCAATGGGCCATACTTTCCTGTTTCTTTCTTTGCCTTGTTGAAAACTGGACATTTGAATCTAAGAATGTGATAACTCTGGAAATCAGAGTTTCCTCCTTCCTTAGGGTTTGGTGGTGGTGTTTTTGTCTTTAATTTTTTAGGCCACTCTGTGCCAAGCATCAGCATGAGGTGGAAACTCCAGGTCTTCTCAGGTGTCTCCTGAGCTTCTTTCTTTCCCTGGGTATGTACAGTCACTTTCTAATTTTCCTTGTATATGCAGTTGCTTTTGAGTGTCTTAGTCTTTAATGTCTGGCTCCCCAAGAAAGAAAAAGAGAAAAGCGAAGGGGGAGGAGGAGTGCTGGCTCTTCAAATTATCTGGAAATCACTTCAGCTGGTGGTGGAGGGGCTTGCAGCAGTGGGTACAACAAAAGTAGCTGCCCACCTCTGTGTTTGCACCTCTGTGATTAGCAGCAGCAATAAGTATCCTGAACAAAGACCCCTGAAATTTGAAGAACAGGATACTTTTAGCCCACTCTGGCCTCTACACGCTGTGTGCAAGCTGGTATTGGACAAGTGCTCAGCTGCCTGTATTATGAGATAAATAGTACTTTCTCATAATAATAATGGGTTCTGCTGGTACTATTTCCACCCAAGGAAGTCACCCTGGTTCTCTCTTCATGCCTGTCTATGCAGTGCTCACCCTTCCAGGAGTAGAAAATGGGCTAGGGGAGGAGAGTGGATTAGCTGCTACTGTACTAAGAGCTGGAATTGACCAAAATTAACCTTGATTTACTGTCCGAGCCTCCCCCTGAAAGTTGCAAACCTTCATTAGACTCCAGAGTTTCAAAATATTAATAGTTACACAAAACAGATTCTGCCAGTGTATTTGTTGTCTATCAGGGAGGATTCTTGGTGCTCCTTACTCTGCCATCTTCCAGAATCTCTGGGACAAATTATTTTTAGTTAAGGGGTTATTCTGAAATAACTTTATTGAAGTTAGTTCAAGTTATAGTAACCAAAAAAAGAAAAGCAATCTTACATTTGTATAGTCCTCATAGTACTTTATATATTATCATGTCTCCCCGTCCTTCCTTCTCTCCTACATTCCATCCCTCTCCCCTGCTGTCCTTCTTTCAAAACCAATTTAGGAGACAGCTTTTCCTGTCTAATCCGTGTGAATTAGCCATTTAATTCCTCTGATTTTTTCTCCTTTTTAAATGTTGGCCATTTTCCTGTCAACTCTTTCATGAGAAGGAAGAAATAGGGGATGGATTAACTGCTGAATGGACTTAGGTATTATCATTGGATTCATATTTCCTGTGTTCTCTCCAGTCTTCTTCCTTTTGGGGATCCCAAACAATTGAGATAACCGGGTGAAGTTTGTTTTTGCGACCTCTAGGGAACAGGAGAAAGGAAGAAATATGGAAGAGGGAAGATACAATGAAGCCAATGTAGACATTGTTAAGAAATTTATTTGCAATTCTTATTTTTTGTGTTTTTTGTTTGTTTTTTAAATAACATCATTCCTTAGATAAAAATGCAATCTTACAGGAATATACAATAGTGTCTCACACAGAGATGACCCTGAAGCTCTCCTTGAAGGGTTGCCCCTTCTAGATTCCCTGGCCTTTCTCGAGGGTGAGAAGGCCATCAGGCGAGGCCTCTGACAATGGGATTATTTGAGGATTACAAACTGTACAATGATATTTACAACAGTAAGACTGTGAAGTCGTGGAGCCTGGAGGGGAGGATGTGGGGTTGTGTAGGGGTGTGGGGAATGGTGACAATGGAGGCAGTGCCCATCTTTCTGTGCCTCTGATAACAGGCATGATACAGATTGGTTTGGCGGATGAAGGTGGGTTTGAGCAGGAGGACACGAGGAGAGGGGAGCTTTATCTGGAGCCTTTCATGGGAGGAAAGTTTTGCATGGTAGCTCTGGTGGATTAAAATAAAATAGCAATATTATAAGAGTAATAGACCTTTCAGTGCTTCACCAATGGGGAATCTGTCACCCTATTTCTTAATGAGTGTGCGTGTTTTGCCATGGGTTATTCTCATCCACTACCATCACAGACTTGTCCAGACTTGCTGATCTCTGTTTCCCACGGCCTCATTGCAAGGCCTCATTCCCACCAGGCTCTGGGAGAAGAGCATGCATTCTGGGCAGGACAGGACATGGAAATGGGGTGGTATATAATCTGGCTGGGATTCAAGAGATTCAAGAGATGGATTTCAGGTGTGGCGACGGGCTGCAGCTGGATGCATAGGTGGCCTGAGGCAGGAAAAGAGAAGGTGTGCACAGCTTTGGGATGCTGGAGACACCTCCTGAAGGAGATCTTTTTGCACAGGACTGTGTGTTTACAAATCGTCTTCCCGTGATGTGCAAGTTCTTTCCTTTCCCCCTTTTAAACATTGGTATAGTTTCTCCGTGTTGGGAAGTCTTGGGGTTGGGTGCTATGTACAGGACCCAGTGACCCACTCTCTTTTGCTTCCTTTCACTCTATAGGAGAGCCTTCTCTTTTCTCTTGGCCAATGGCCAGGAGAGGTTTCCTCAAGGAGGTCCCTGAATCCTGCAGCCTTAGGTTCCTTGGCAAGGGAGTCACTGCTTGGCCTGGTGCCTGCTCACCTCTTTTTCCTAATTCCCTTGGTAATAAACTTGAGATCTCTAAGAATTCCATAACGGGAATTCTCCAGACCCAAACAGTGAATAAGAATCATTCTGTCCATTTCTGCATTTCCTCACATAGAAATGACCCTCTCTTAAAACCTACAAGCTCTTCCACCCAGAGCTTCTTTTTGATAATGACCTTGGTTTGAGGTGCATGAGTGAATTTTAGAAATGAATGTACAATGTATGTCTGATTCATGCCAGGGGAAGTGGCATGGTGCCCTTTCTGGGATCCCTACAAAGTCAAATTCCTTAGATTCTGAGAATTGGGGTGCATGGGATGCCCTGAAAAGGTGGGGGTATCCCTGTGTAGCAGCCAGTAACGGATCTGAAGGGAGAGGACGCGGCTCTGGTGACGTAACATTTCAAACCTCTGTGTAATTACCTAGTCTTCATCTTTTCTTCCTCATTCTTAGTAGAGACATGGGAGAATTTCCATGAAAAATGCTAACTCTGACTCCTCTCGGTGCTCCACAGATGTGTTACCCTTCATCCACTCAGCTGCAAGATCTAGAGTGCTTTCAGGGGTGCCTGGAACGCTTCTCTAATACCCCACAAAGACCATGGATCTTTGCCACTTCAGGTGCTTTGGCTCAAACCTCTTAAAGTCATCCCAGGTAAAAGTGTTGATTGTAGTATTCTCTCAATGTACATAAATAGAATATATCTCATAATAACAGGAGGTTCTGATGGTACTACTTCCACCCGAGGGAGTCACTGCTGCGCCCTCCTTGTCTATGTATACAGTGCTCACCCTTGCAGGAGCAGGAAAGTCCCTTATCTGGAGCTCAACCCCAGCTCTTGTGCCTTAAAGGTGTGTTTCCTAGGGAGATGGTTCAAGCATCCCCCACAATAATGTGGAGATGTGGCAGAAGCCCATTCACCTGTTATACTGGTATCTGGCTCCACAAAGAAGCGTTTCATTGCTTTGACGTGAAAATGAATTGATGAATGAAGTTAAGCCCAGAAGTGGCTTCACAAAGAGGTTGTGTAAGCATCTGCCCATGGGACTCCTTTCCACGCACCATCTTTCTCACTAGGTGTTGGGAAAGACAGAGAGCTGGGGCCGGGGAGGGCAGTGGGAAGAGGGAGCTCTGCTTAGGGACAGGGAAAGGTGCCCCATTCCTGACAGTTGTAGGACTCTTCTTTGCCTCCTATCTTCCCCCTCAACCTCCTCAAATCGTAGCCGCTGGAGAACCTGGACTCTGGCGGCTGAGGGCCTCCCTGTGAGTGAGGTTCAGGCTTCCCCGCCTGCCTTTGCACAGGGCCTGTGTCAGGTTGCCACCTGGACCGCATGAGGGGCAGGGACATCAGCACGAGGGGGGACAGGGCGGCGCAGTATACCCTCACACCCCGCCAGCTAGGGCTGACGTGGCTGGGACAAACACCCCCAGATGGACGGTGTACTCTTCTACCTCCCAAATCCTTGAGATATCAGCGGCTCTACCACACAGATCACTGTGGGTTGGTGAGCTGAACATGTCCTGTCCATGAACTGCAAGAGACCCAGAGTGAGTCAATATATGCCCTTTTCTTGCCTCCATTCTCCTCCCAGTCCTCTCGTGTGCTGACGATTCTGCCCCCCCAGGAGCCAGGTCTTTGTTTAAAACATGGAATTGGCCCGGACTGCCATCAGCAAGTATTTTGCCTCCCCTGGGGTTGAAAGAGTCTTCTGGGAGTCAGCAGGCCCCTTGTGTGGCCTCTTGCTGAATTGTTTCTAAATCCTCAACAATGATATTTTAATTATTCTAGGCCTCTAGGGACGGAGATGCCATCATCCTCCTTTGCCACCTTTCCCACGATGAGGCTAAAAACCCTGATGACCAGGGTTCCACTCTATCCCTGACCTACATTCTTGTTCTACTTCTTTGCCTTTAGGAGTGGTGGCTGTGTATCTTCAGGACTCCATAAAGTAGCCACCATCCTTTGGGTGGCTTCCAAAGTCCCCATTTTCAAGGTGTCCCTATTTCTCAGGAGATGAACTTGGGCATGGAAAGGCCTGCATTTCCTGAGGTTGTCCCCCATGTCTTCAGCTACATAGTCAGGAGACAGGCTGGGTGGAGAAAAGCTGGGAGAGAAGAACAGGCAGCTTCACTCCAGACAAGCACCTGGAATTTGGAACTGGGAAACAGAATGAGAGACATTGCCTTGCTCTTTTGAGTGGATTTACCAGAGTGAGACCTACTGGATTAAGAAGAAGGAAAGGGGTTATAATAATACCTTCTGAATCAAAGCTGGGAAAAATTCTCCAAGGTCTGGAAATGAAAGAGGCAGGGCTGGTCAGAGGACAAAGAATTAAGCTGATCAAACTGCAGCCCTTAAACTGTGTTTCTTCAAGTCCCTTGGGCCCTTAGCCCCTGGCTGTTTTCTCCTGCCACTTGGGGGCTGTCAGGAGGGGTATGGAAGATGTGACAATTATGTTTTACAAGGTCATGGGGAAAATTCCATTTTAGGTGGAGAGTAGACATCACTCGGAAAGCTGTGGATGTGGTTCATTGGTGTCACTACTTGTGCCAGTCTGTTGTGATGACAGGCATCGTACACCAGTCTTATTCTAGATCGGAAAATCAGCCTAGGACAGTCCTCCTGCCCTAGACAGGGAACGCCCGTGTGTACCTCCGGCTAGAAATCTTGGGAACTTTACAAAGGATGATACCTAAACTCAATTTCTAGAGGACCTTGATGGCACTGAAAAGGAATCAAGAAAGTCTGGATGACTTGGGTGTGGAGATCCATAAAGAAACTCTGTTTCTAGACTGTGTTAACCAGGGAGTATCAAGTACATTTCTCTACTTTTTCATGGATCACTCCAGCAAGGTGCCATAGAGGAATGGACTGTCCCTTAGTTTAATTTCCAGCTTACTTATATATGTGCCAAGAGGGAACACTAGGACTGAAAGAGATTCAGTGGGTCAATTCTGGGGGAATGGTTGGGTCCAGTTTTCCCCAAAGCTGTCCCTTTTCAGCCATCACTGTTGACATACATTTGAAGGACACAGCACCAAAAGAGTGATGTTCTAGGGAGATACGTGAGCATCAGAGATGCCCCCACAAAATCTGTTCCCACCCCCACTGTGGGCTCCGGATGCCTCTTCCCTTGTCCTGGCCTCCTCCTCAGCAGCCCAAACATTAGGGCAAGCCTGAAGGAAAGGCTGCTCCAGAGTGAGGAGTGGACGGAGAAAGGAGCACGCAGAGTTGACTTTCAGATGGATCAGGGGTGTTCACCCGTTCCTTTCTCGAGCCCCTGCTCTCCTCGCTGGGTAGAGCGGAATCCTGAAGTGAGGATGCCCCTCCCTCCAAGCAGCCTGACTTTAATTTTATCCTCCCGGTTGGTGTACACTTTCCTAAGGAAGCCAACGAGAAAAGTCTGTATGGTGGGAGTGAAGGGAAGGCCAGGCACCTCTTCCGTGGGGGATGTGGATGCCAGCCCGGTGACGGAGGGCTGCTCAGAACGCCTGCCTACGCCTAATAGTGAAGGGCTGTTCTTGGAGAAGTACCAAATCAGATGACCAGAGCAGAGTGGACAGAGTGAAGCCTGGAATAAAATAGGTCCTGGTCTATCACAGCAAGAGGCGGTAGGAACATACCCAGCAAACGATTTTGGAAAAATTGAGGAAAATGGAAGCGAACACAAGATATGCAAAACAGTAATGTCCAAACCTGTTTGTGGAGAGCAGAATAATGACTACACTGGTGATACCTTTGCTCATTGTGCAAATTGAAGAAAACTTGTTCCCTTTCCCCCAACCACATATAGAAAAGCACTTAAGAGTTCAAAGGTAAAGCTTGTCACACTCCAAATACAAAATGATTTACTTTACATGCAGCAAAATATACAAGAAGTGAATCCGAAAACCAACTTAATTCAATTCATTATATTCGCTTGGCACAATTGCAATTCAGTTTTAAAAAAATATTTGAAAAATACTGAAACTGACCTGAATTCAAGTATAACGGTTTCTTCAACAGAAACATTCTCAATGCAATAGAACATTACACGGAATATATTGAAGCAAAATGCCTTCTTGTGTTTTTCCCTTAAATTTGTCTTTTTTTTTAAAATACAGTTTTAATGCCAACACAACTCACAATTGTATTTTAAATGAATATTATTGCATTGTTTTTGCATATCTTGTGGGACAGAAAATGCAAAGAGTTACTGATTCCCATTTCAGAAGCAGAGACAGTGGTTTGTTTTTGCTTTCAAATGGCCCCAGATTCAGATCTTCCCACAGCTAAACCAGAAAGGGGGGACTGCGTAGTCACTGGTGTGCACGGGCACATGGTGTGGGTGCATATACATACGCAGGACATATGCACACAGACAACCCCACCACACACACACGCGTCGCACACACTCGGACACTCGCGCATGCTCCTCTCTCCCAAACCCACCTGTACACCCAGCATTAAAAGGAACCCAACTCTATCACCCACATGTGCAAGACCACATCAAGTGCATTGCAATTACCTTTCCATTAGAAAACCGAACCAAACCAGAACAAAAATAGGTTACTACCTAAGAAAATGATAACAAATTATTGGGCATACACAATGGTTGGTAATACTCTCCTGCAGCGGCTTCTATTGAACCTCCGTGGAAAAAGGAAACCACAACCGTTTAAATAATACAAGAAAACCAAACCCGATGTACATTGGCAAAAGTGAAAACAGAAAGGTGAGGGGGCTACAGGACTTTGTAAACACTCTTCTTCCTCCCCTCCCCCTGGGAAAAACAAAATAAAAAATTAAAAAAAACCCAAAACCAAAAAGAAACTGCAACATGCTGTCAAGAAAAGTGTCAAACCACAAAACAAAAGAGCGCTCAGCGGAAGCTCAGCACCACCTGGTTGCGCGGAGCCGGCGGCCCCTTCCCGGCGGCGCAGCTCCTCCCTCGCGCTGCCTGCGGGCCGGCGCTGGCCGGGAGCTCGGCGTGGCCCGTGCCGGTCGGGGGATCCCGTCGCAGGTGGGCAGGGGCGGGTCGGGGTGAGCCGCACCATGGCCGGCCCCACGCCCATCCCCAAAGCTCCGCGCCCCTGACGGCCTCCTCCTCCCTCTCCGGGCCGGGCTGGGGTCCTCCTGGAAGTCCTGCCCCGCTCCCTTCTCCAAATCCGCAGGACCCTGGCTCTAGGGAGACAGCGAGGCTCGTACAGAATATGTGCAAATGGTTTCTACAAGCAGAGTCGAAAGACACCCGTTTGCTGTAGGGTCCTTTTGGTGAGGGCGCGCGGGAAGCCGGGGTGCTCTCCCCGCAGAGGCGCGGCCGGGCCCGGGGACCTGCGGGCTGGGAGAGGGCAGGCAACTTCCTCGCGCCCCGGGACCCTCGCCGCCGCCTCTCCCCGCCTCTGCAGACGCAGCCGGGCGCCTTCCTCCCGGAGGGCGGCTCGCGCACCCTGGCTCCGCGTCTTGTCCCAACAGAAATGAATGAAGACGCTGTTCCGGTTAACTCCAGGTCACGAGAACAGTGAGGCACTTCTGAAACGAACCCATTAGGAACATTGAAACAAATAAAAAAAGCCCGCATCTGGCAGCGCCCACTACAGGCTGCTGACGTAGACCCTGCTGTCCTGGAGCTCCTCCTCGCTCAGGCGCCCCCGCGCGCGCGCACAGCCCGCGTCCTCTTCGCCCCCGGCTCGGTCCTGCCCCGCGTCCCTGCAGTTCACAAACGGTAAGAGGGCGCCATTGGGGCTCTGTGGGGCGCCCCCGCTGAGGATGTTGTCGGCCGCGCTCTCCATCTCCTCTATGGTCATGTCGCAGGCGTCCGCCAGCTCCTGGGTGGTGACCTCGATGAACTTGGGATCTTGAGCGAACTGCCCCAGTCCTTCAGAAATCAAGACCTGAAGGAGCGGGGTGGGAGCCATGAAGAACCAAAGGAACATTATTCCTGGAGCCCAGCTCTTCTGTTGCGGGCTAGAGCCAGGGGTGTCTGGTGGGTCACTCGGGGAAGTGTGCCTGTGCACGTGGACCTGTGTGTGTTGGGAGGGGCACCCACAGGGAACAAGTAGAGATGGAGCATCTGCCAAAAGAATTAATTAGGGATGTGCAGGCCAGAGAAGTTTCGGCTGGGGTGGTCAAACACTGTCATCAAATATATAAAGACTTGCTAATGGCCCAGCACCGTGGCTCACACCTGTCACCCAGCACTTTGGGAAGCCCAGGCAGCAGGACTGCTTGAGCCCAGGAGTTCGAGACCAGGCCCAGGCAACACGGGGAAACTTCGTCTCTACAAAAAATTTTATAACAATTAGCTGAGCGTGGTAATGCACACCTGTGATCTTAGCAAGGCCAGAGGCTGAGGTGGGAGGATCATTTGACCCCAGCAGCCCCAGGCTGCAGTGAGCTGTGACGGCACCACCTCACTCCAGCCTGGGTGACAGAGTGACAAGCTGCAGGGAGCTGTGACTGCACCACTCCACTCCAGCCTGGGTGACACAGCGAGACCCTGTCTCAAAAACAACCAAAACAAAACCCACAGTAGGCTTGACTCTCAGAGGGACCAGGGAGGCTGCCCTGCTGCTACGTCAGCAGATCCCAGCCTGCCTCTCTCCCTTCTGACACCCACCGGACCTTTCTACTATTCTTTCAGAGAAACCGTTCTCCCTGGTGAAACTGCTGAGACAGGCCCACTGCCCATTGCCTGCCACCGCCTTTCTAGGGGTGAGGTATATGTGCAAACACGGTGCATGCCCCTGCCTTGCTTCTGCTGGGAAGGGCCGGCCGGTGACCCTCAAGCTTCTCTGTCCTCCCCACCGGCTGCGTAGTGCCTGGCTATGGGAAAATCAGCTTCTGAGCCAGGGGGTGGGGGGAAGCTGAGTGCAGCCTGGCACTCACTCCTCCCAGACATCTGTTTGTCTTGCTCCTTGCCCACGCCACTTATTCTCTCCTCACCCTGCTTAGTTTTTCTTTGGTACTCCTGACTTTCCTGATGTGTTATGTATGTGTGTGTTCATCATCTGTCTCTCCTCACCATGATGTGAGCTCATGAGAGCAGAAGCTCTGTTCCTCAGCTATGTCCGTGTACCTAGAACAGCGCCTGCACATGGTAGGCCCTCAGGGGAGGTCTGTGAAATGAATGCAGGATGACCAAGGCCACAGGAATATCAGACTTTGAGAGGTAAACCTTGGAAGCCACCTGGTTTAACTCCCTACCTCCTGCACGACGGCCTGATGTCCAGGTGAGCACAGTCTCTGCTTGGCTATGTCTGATGATGGGGGGCTCACTACTTTTCAGGCAAGCCCCTTTCATTTTGGAAGAGCTGTTGGGAAGGTCTTCCTCGTGTGAGCTGAAATCTGCCTGCTGGTGGGCTGAGCCAATTGCTCCGACCTGCCACCCTTTCCCCATTCCACCCGTTTCAAGGTGTAAGAGGTGTGTTGCACCCTCCATAGTCACCTCCTCTCTAGGGTTTCTTCCCTAACTCCCTGAACCGGTTCTTCTAGGACATGGTTTCTAGGAACCTCGCCATCCTGGTCATCCTCTTTTGGATTTGTTCCAATGTGTCAAAGGTCCCTAATAATGTGGTACCAGGATGGCACTAGACGCTCTGGCCAGGCAGAGCGTCGTGGGACTGAAAGCTCTCTTGTTCTAGACTAGTGGCTCTCAACCTGGCGGTACATTCAAATCACTGAAGAGCTTTAACAATCATCAGTTAATTTGTCGTGGGTTTCCAAATCGCCCCAGGTGATGCTCACGGGCAGTCAGGCCTGAGCACCTCGGATCTTGCCTGTCTGTGTATAAAGGCAGCCAGGCTCACATTTGCATGTTGAGCAGCTGCAGCACAGATGCCTCTGGCTGGGATAAGTTGCCCAGTCGTTTCTGTTGCCCTCTGCAGTGGGCCTCGCCTCAAGAGAGCCCACAGCATCTTGTGCGGTCATGGCTTTCCGCATCCCAGCCCTCGTGCAGCCCTGAGAGGGAGGGTCTGTCCGGCTCAGATACTGACTGCAATGGATTTGGCAAGAGCCAGGTGCTGCCTCCTCAGCCAAGTCCCCTTGTTGCCCGTGGCCTCTCCCCCCTGCCCGTCTGTGAGTCACCTACCGCTTCCACCAGGCTGCTGGCACTGCCGTGGAACTGCCTCCCTGGGGCCCCAGCCTGGCTGGGCACCATGAGGGAGACGGGCCGGGCTCTCCGGGTGGTGCTGCTGTCCCCGCCACCGGGGGTGGTCTCAGCCCAGGAGCCGCAATGGATGGACGGGAAGCTGCTGTTGAGTTTCTCACTGGACTCGGCGCCCTCCAGCCGCAGGGTGGGGATGGGCTGTGGCGGCCAGCCTCGGCTGCCAGGTGTGGCCGGCGGGGTGGCAAAAGGCCTGGGGAATGAGGCAGGGGAATGGCTTCTCTGGAGGAGGGGGCTCAGGCCTGCCACTGCCAATGCCTGTGGACACACAAGGGGTGTGAGTTAATAGGAGTGGGCGACCCCAAGCAAGGCAGGCCCCTGCTTCTGAGCAAACACTGCTTTGCAGCTGCTGCGTCCAGCTAGCTCCACCTGCCTGGCGTTCACATGCCATTGTTTCCCCTCTCGGTCCTTTCTCAACCTGGCATGACTTTCAACCATCTCAAAATACATCTTAGGATCATCTGGGTCTGAAGTGATCTCTTTCTCCTATAACTTCTGAAAGCCGGGATTGGGTGGAGTTGTGGTCACCTGCTTTTAGCCCTGGCCTGGTCACCTGTCAGCTGTACATTCTCTTGCTCTTGGTTTTGTCCTCAATAGAATGGAGAGCAGGGTGAGGCCTGCATGTCGGTAAAGCCGGAGAACGAATGCTGTCTATCCGTCCCCGCTGTGGGGCGGGTGTGAGGTTCAAATGCAATGAGGTCTGTGAAGCACTGTGCACCTCACAAAGAGTTGGGAAAACCAGTATTTGTGGTTTTAGTTCTTACAGTTAATGGGGCCATTCATAATGCCCTGCCAGTCTCCAGCTCACGTTGTCTTTGAACCGTTGTTAAATCTGGTGCTGTATTGTGGTTAAAAGATTCACAGCCGGGAGCAGTGGCTCATGCCTGTAATCTCAGGACTTTGGGAGGCCAAGGTGGGCAGATCATCTGAGGTCGGGAGTTCGAGACCAGCCTGACCAACATGGAGTAACCCTGTCTCTACTAAAAATACAAAATTAGCCAGGCGTGGTGGTGCATGCCTATAATCCCAGCTACTCGGGAGGCTGAGGCAGGAGAATGGCTTGAACCCGGGAGGTGGAGGTTGCAGTGAGCCGAGATCTTGCCATTGCATGCCAGCCTGGGAAACAAGAGTGAAACTCTGTCTCAAAAAAAAAAACCAACCAAACAAAAAAAACCAGATTCACATGGTGCACCCTTTGTCCCTGAATGTTCCTGAGCATCCTGAGGGTCGGGACCAGGCCTGCCTGGCTGTTGCCATGACGACCTGCCCAGGCAGAGGCTCTGCAGAGTGAGCTGCTCTGATGGGATGTGCTCCCGGGAGACAGTGACACTGTGGTGGGGAAAGCCCACCTCTAGGGTCACAGAGTACAGGAGGAGAAAGAGATGAAGAAGAGAGTTTCATGCCTGCCAGTACGACAAGAACAGATAAGTGAAATCGACTTCTAGAAATCTTTTAAGATAGCACACACAGTGTCCCCACATCCTTCCACCTCCTGCCCCAGCCCATGGTGGTCCTCAGCCTGGGGCTCCTGGGTCCCTGGGAATCTGAGAAAAGTGTAAGGCCATATTCATTATTTCAGAAAGCCCTGTGGAAGTCAACGCCACACAGGCTAAGAAAACCTGTTTATTTCTGGGAGCTGAAGTATTATCAACTCAGCCAGGCCACACTGGCCATCTCATGCTGATTATGAGTTTTGATTGGCAGTCGAATATCTCTGGGTACAAAGCATAAGTCCATTTAAAACATAGGTCCATGCTATAAGAGAGTATATCTTTAAAAAGGTCAGAATGTTGGGAAACCCAGGTTTAGACCTGTTTGCCTGGAGTTCATAGACTGGCCTTATATGACACTGAAGCTCAAAGATACTACGGTATGTTTGATCCTGGCATCTTGGATTTCACTGTCTCAGCTGTAGTCAGCCACACCAAGAGACATTTCCTTTATGGAATCTCCCTGGACCTGCTTTCTGTGGATGTCATTCCCTACCCTTGACCATGTTGCTGGTGGGTTCTTTAATCACTTCTCTATGTCATTGGATGGATTTTTGTCCGGCACAATTTCCAGGTATGTTCAAACCCTAGGTACAAGTACATCTTCCTGAGTGCCCTGCAGCATAGGCCAGTGTCAGGGGAGTCAGTGGCATCTGTGGCAGCCTAAGAAGAAAGCTCAGGTGGAACCCGCAGCTCTGGGTCCTCAGGATCACACAAAGAGCTTCTGAGACCAGCACTTCCTAGGCGCCCCCTGCGATGCTGCAGACCTTGCTGCGGCTCTCACCTGCACAGGAGGAGTGCGAAGCCTTACAGGGATGGCTCTTAGGGCAGGGGCAGGACGTGCCAGCCATCTGAGACAGGCAAGACCCACTGAGGTCTTCAGGATTTGTCCATCACCCCCGGGTGAGCTGTCTGGCGGGCGCCTCGCAGTCCCAGCGCAGGATTGTGTCCAAAAGTGTGAGCTACCTGATGATGACCAGATGCAAGGGCAGGACTGTCTTCTGAGAGATGTCTCCCCCCTCGTCCCTTCTGGTCGCTTCAGACATTCCAGGTGTAAGGAGCGCCTTGACCTGCAAAGCCAGCCAGAGAGCCAGGATCAGGGGCAGGAAAGTCTTGGGGGCCCCCTTCCAGTTCCACTGGTAAGACTAGAGGAGAAAGGAGAGCTGCTACAGCATGCGGCAGCGAAAACAGGACGATGTGCCTGTGACGCTGGTTTCACACTATAAAGGCTGTGTGATGAGACGGTGCCAGAGCAGTAACTATGGCCCTGAGGGACACCCCTCTCCTCCCCCTCCCCTCGTCGAGACGTGTTCTGAAGCATGATCGAGTCCAGGCGTGCTACATCCATGGCAGACGCAGCCGTCTTGTGCTTTGGATTGTTGTCTCCTTGCTTTGGAACATCCCCCCACTGTGTAGGGCTGGTTGAGGCAGGCACAATGGTTTCTCGGTCATCCCCTGGTACCTGACCGGCATTCCTCTTGGGAGTAGCCACATCTGGAGAGCGAGGGGTGCATTTACCTAGTGAGGCGGAGCGGAGGAAACCCCTCTTTGGGGATTGCCGGATGTCCCTCTTGTCCTCCTCTGGGAGCGTCAGTTGCCGATTTTCGTCATCCTGGTAGGACAGCCTGGAACAGAAAGCTCTTGGGGCTTGTTCCTGGAGGCTGAGAAGTGGCCACCCACAGGGACAGCTGCACCCCTGGAAAGCACTTTGATCCTTAGTGAAGGGACGCCCACTTTGTGCTTACAGACAGGTTTGGTGAATTGCCACCCCAAGAAGTTCTGGCCTGCCCCTGGCGTCTTCCAGGCCTGCTCAGTGGGAGTTGCCAGCTCCTCACCCACAGCCTGTCTCATGAGCCTGCAGTTCTGACTTGGGGCAGTGAAGGCACTCTGGGGTCAAAGGTGTTGAGAAAGCGGAAAGAATCCTAGGCCCATGAAGTTCTTTTGGGGAATGGCCTTGGCTCCCGTGTTTGCATGAGCTGATGCTGTTTTCCCCAGTGACTCTTAACTTTAGCCCAAACTTATTCCTACCCCCCAATTTCTCCCTGCCCTGCCACCCCCTCTTCAGCAAGAGCACATAAGCAGCTGCCTCCAACCACTCGACAGTCACTCAGTAGGTGAACAGCAGGGCTGTGAGGGACCTCAGGCGGCATCTAGTCTATGGCTTCCAGGCCTTTGATGGAGACTCAATGAGAAGTAGATTTGACACCTTCCCATCATGCACAGACACAGCTGATGGGATGAAACCTCATGCCTTTGGTTACCCTCGGTGCATGCATTGCACCCTGGGGAGTCCTAGTCCACTTTAGTCTGTTCTATTTTTATTGAAATCTTGATTCACAATCCCTGCTGGGTCAGCCTGGAGTCCAGGAAGCACCATTGCATTCCAACCTCATTCCCAAATGAGATCACTGACTCGCTGGTCCCTGGTGCCACCTCACACCTCTGACGGTCACTCCACACCTGCTTGTGGCAAAGCACAGAGACTTGGATAATTTATAGACGTGCAGGAATGCTGGTTGAGTGTAGACTGCGGTATTTATGCCTTCTAGCCTTGCTCTTATTCTCAGCTAGGTAAGGCCTGCCTATTATATTTTGTTCTTACACAAATCACCCCCACTCTTGCAGTCCCAGCTTCCGTTTCACCTTGTGCATGGTACCAGTTAAGGTCACCCTGCCCTCAACTTTCTCTGAACGCCTGTACCCCTGGGGGTTGTACCACTCTGGGGTAGTGAGCAACTCTCCATGTTATCTTCCTCTCCTGAGACCCTCTTAGATTCCTAGTTTGTGGAATTTCCTTGAGGATGGAGACTGGGTTCTTAATGACCTAGCAGAGTGCCTCGTGCACCAAGCACTCTAGAATAACCAAAAAAGGTTAAAATACATGCTCTTCCTGATTTCTAGGGTAGGCGGTCAGGCATTCGTGTGTATTCTCTAAAAATCAACTTAGAGAATATTATCTCATAAGGAACTTCAGATATCTCTCCTGGTTTTACATTGTCTGTGTTTTGCTGAGTCAGAAAAGTAGAAGGCCTGTCACGCCCACCGTCCCACTTTGCTGATGGGGACACGAAGGCACAGAGTGGTTCAGGGATTTGTCAAGAGTCGCTGGTTGGGACTCTTTCCAGGCTTTTCCTTACTCACTGGATTCTTCTTTCTATGCTGGGGAAAAGGAGGTGCTTCTGCTACTCTTCCCATCCAGTTCCTGAGCAGAAAGCACTGGACCCCAGGAAGCCGCATGCTGTGCTGGCCTGGCTGCCGCTCTCCCTACACCCCACAGTTGGGGCCTGGTGCCCCCTCCCACCACCTCCAGCCACACCTTTCCTGTCTTCAAAAGCCTGCAAGGCTAGTCCTTCCTCACTCTAAAGTCCTCTCAGGAACTGAACGGACTGACATGCTGGGACGGGTCGGTGAGTGCTTCGTTCCTGCCCCGGGTCCCCGTGGGGTTCCTCCCTGTCTGCATTAGCAGCTCCGGGGTTCCCCAGTGGGGCTGAGAGTGGACACGCCCTGCATGGTGCCTGGCCACGCTTAACTGTGCTGCTCTTCCAGAGTGGGACAGTGGCTCCCAGCAGGCAGCACAGCCTCCCAGCATGCCAGGTTCTTGACATGCCTGCCCTCCAGCTCAGAAAATAATAGAGAAGTAGGAGCTTCTCTCTAAACCCCTGGAAAAGTGTCCATCCCAGGAGCAGGCACACCTGCCGCTGGCCTGCCCATCCCTCCAGAGGGCCCATTTTCAAGTGGCTGCATGCAAGCCCATGGGACACAGGCATTTCCCCCTGGGGAAAACCCCATGCCTCAGTTTCCCTTTCTACAAAATTGAAACGACATATGCCCTGCCTGCCTCAGAGGCCTGTTGTGAGTCACAAATAAAGTAACAGATGAGATGGGGCTTTGAGGGTGAAAAGAGCCAGAAAAGCTTCTGAAACAATGTGTCTCAAACTTCTGTGGATGTCACCCACAGTCCTAAGACGTTTTGCAAGGCGACCCCCAGATACACGTCTGTGGGCCATTAAGCCAGAGTTTCACAGCACGTGCTTATCTTTGTGTCATTTGGCGTATTCTGGTAGTTTCTATTGTGCTGTGCTGCGCCTGCTTTTAAGGGCTAGTCATTAGTGACCAAATGAATGTCACAGACTTCTAAAGAATCTAGATCTGCAGCTAAAATCCTCCAAGAATTCCAGCAAGGAGAAGAAATCTCAGGCCTGGCTTTGCCACCAGTGCCCTCTTCTGGGCAGCTTTATTATAAGCCCTGTCTTGAAACACTTGTGTGATTGTCAATAGATGTATGTATGTGTGCACTGAGTCTCACCAGAAAATGTCTTTATGACCGTGTCATACTGCCTAAAATGTTTATAAAACAATATTCAGAAATTTTCCTGGCGAGGAAAGACCAAGCTAAAAAGGGCATCGTGTGTGTGTGTGTATGTGTGTATGTGTGTGTATATATGTGTGTGTATATGTGTATGTGTGTGTGTGTGCGTGTGTGTGCGTGTGTGTGCGTGCGCGCGCGCGTGTGTGTGATGGGGGCTCCCATTTCACTGAGGAGATGAGAGAGATGGTGCAGATGTGTTTTCTATGATCTCTCCTCCTGCAATCAGCCCCAGAGAAGGGATCTCAGGGACCTTCCCCTGCCTCCCCAGATTTGTTCCCACACTTGGGTCAGCCTCGGCAGAGGGCAGCAGAGCTCACATCTCTGTGGAGAGCAGGCTGGGCTCACTGCAGGCCTCCGTGTCATGGTTCATCTTCACTTCATAGGTCTCATCCTGAGACGTATCCTCTGGACCCACCATGGCTGCCTGGCTCTCCCCGGAGTGGCACCTACAATATCCAAGATGAAGAAAAACATCAGGAACTGCTAACCCTCCTCCCCTTCCTTCAGCAAGTAAAGCAGCACACACACACGCACACACATGCATGCATACACACGTGCACAAACAAACACAGGTGAACAGGCATACAGTTGCTGGTGCTTTGTTCTCCTGTGATTGCTGATGGATCCGTGGAAGTGTTAAGATTAGAGTGAGGGTCCCGTTTGGGAGAAGGATGTCTGCTGTGGATCCAGGGAGATCTGAGTCCTGACCCCAATTCACTTACCCTCTGGTCCGAGTCACTTGGTCTACCTCATGCCTCAGTTTCCCTTTCTATGAAATTGGAATGACATATGCCCTGCCTTAGAGGCTGCCTCCCACTCATCCCCAGCTATGACACCTGGGTCTTTGGCATCTGGCATAGCTGGGAAGTCCCTGGCACCCTATTTTGATGGTGCCCTTGACTCTGACACTGGCACCCTGGGGTAAAGACACAGAGAGGGAGCCTCACCTAGAGGGGTTTGCTCTCCTGAGCAGAGGGCAGTGAGCCTGAGTCCCTGCTGAGCCTGAATCCCTCCTGAGCTCCAGACCCTCACACACCAGGGCGTGCCTTTCCCTGCTGGGACAGGGTCTTCTGCTCACAGGGTCATGTCTTCTTCAGCTCTGGACCAAAGCCTCTTTTCCTGTCTGAGCTCAGCTCAGTGCCTCCCTCTGTCTTGTTTTCTATAGACCTTGCATGCTGGGCCCACTTTATCCTCAGACCCCCCCTGGGAGCATCAGGGAAAGATCCTGGTCCATCCTCTCCGAGCCAAGTGCTAGATCAGTGCCCTGGCCCTGAGCATCTCAGGCAGGGTAGAAGCAATTCTCTCTCGAGGAAGAGGAGGACTGCAGACTGCCACCTGCCCTGCAGTGGAAGGAAAGGTGAGAGGTGGGAGCTCCGGGAGGATTGGGAGGCTCGAGGAAGAGGAGGACTGCAGACTGCCACCTGCCCTGCAGTGGAAGGAAAGGTGAGAGGTGGGAGCTCCAGGAGGATTGGGAGGCTTGAGGAAGAGGAGGACTGCAGACTGCCACCCGCCCTTCAGTGGAAGGAAAGGTGAGAGGTGGGAGCTCTGGGAGGATTGGGAGGGGAGTGAGGTGGCGTGGGCTTTGGTGAGGCACAGTGGGAGGAGCTGGAGACACAAAGCAGCAGCAGGCAGGCAACAGCACTTTTGGGGGCCACCGGGCACAGGACATGCTGGCCCATCCTCAGCACAAGCAATGCTAGGGCCTGAGCTGCCCTTAGCCTTGAGCTGTGACACAGGGATGAGGGAGCTGGGACGTGGGCTATGCTCCTCTTCTTAACCAAGCTGAGGCTTGATGCCCTGTGTGCCCTGAGTGTTGTTTGTACCATCTGCAGTGGGCAGAGGGAATCGACATTTCATGAGCACTGACTGTGTGCTGGGCACTGTGCCGGGTGCTCTGCATGTATTTTGCTATGTGGAGAGATGCATCTGTGGGGACAAGGAAATCCCCTGGGGTCTCCTGCCCCAGGTCCTCTAAACATCCCTCTCCCCTTATGTCACAGAGAACAAAGCTTCCATGAAAATGCCCTTAGAGGGTGGGATTTAATTCACCCTGAGATGCTAAAGACGGACATGGAGCCCTCCTTAAGCAGAGGGGAGAAGGGGGTGTGGGGACCCAGGACTTGAGTCCTCAAAGGCTGTGGAAGGGGCGTAAGGTTGCAGAGAAGGATGAGGCCCCCACGACAGGTGCAGGCGCCCAAGACTAGATGCCTAGATTAGATCCTCTCCTATGCAAAGCCAGCCCTTCAGGCCAGCACCTAAAATCCAGTGCCGAGCACACTGCCCTGTGCACAGAAGGCAGCAGTGCAGGCCTCATCAGTTGAAGGACGCCCCCAGTGCTGCTTCTGGGTGGCAAAACCAGCCAACCTTGCAGAAAGGAAAGCAGACAGGGAGATGGTCTTTTAAACTGGTCTGTCATCTGACACAATTAAATGCCTGTGTCCCATGGGCTTGCATGCAGCCACTTGAAAATGGGCCCTCTGGAGGGATGGGCAGGCCAGCGGCAGGTGTGCCTGCTCCTGGGATGGACACTTTTCCAGGGGTTTAGAGAGAAGCTTCTACTTCTCTATTATTTTCTGAGCCGGAGGGCAGGCATGTCAAGAACCTGGCATGCTGGGGGGCTGTGCTGCCTGCTGGGAGCCACTGTCCCACTCTGGAAGAGCAGCACAGTTAAGCGTGGCCAGGCACCATGCAGGGTGTGTCCGCTCTCAGCCCCACTGGGGAACCCCGGAGCTGCTAATGCAGACAGGGAGGAACCCCACGGGGGCCCAGGGCGGGTGGGAAGTCCCACCATCCAGCATGTCATAGCAGTGCATCCTAGAGCACAGGGGATCAGAGAACAAGGAGAAAAGAGTGAGTCAGGGTAAGAGGTGCAGTCAAGACCTCCAGGAATGATCCTATGCTGGGCAGAATGGGCCAGTGCTACAGACGGCGCCTCCCACAGCGGGGTGCCCTCCCACAGCCCGGGAGGCTGGCAAAAGGGCTCCAGGGAAGCAATGGAAACGCCATTCCCATCTCAGCTGGGAGAAAGGCCAGGTTTGAGCAGAGACTTGGTAAAGGGCAGACAGGATGGTTTCTGTTGTGCAGCCAGAACACATACATCTGAGGATCACACTGGGCCACTCAGGAAGCATGGGAGAGGAGAGGGAGAACCAGTGCCGCAGGACACTGCTGACTTGCCCTGAGCCTGCCATGTCTGATCAAGGGCAGGACTTGGGAGACAGCATAGTGCCTCCTGCTCTTGCTGGGGTCTGGGGCAGCGACCTCCTGGAAGCTTGAGGGGCAAGTGGCCGGCCGAGGCCTCCGTCTCCACTGTCTCCTGAGGGTTGCAACATGTGGGCCCTGTGTACCGCCTGAGGTGGCCAGCCTCCCACTTACCTGTTGGAGCTTAGCTTCCACGCCACCTCCTGCACCCGGATGGCAGGGGACAAGGGGGGCCCATGGCCCTCCACAGTGCTGACTGTGCTGGGGTAGCCGGCGGGGCGAGGGGGGCGACCCAGCCCGGTGTTGTTGGCGTTGTTGATGTTGGCGTTGGAGCCGGTGGACGAGTAGCTGCTGGGGGTGAAGGTGGAGTCCACCAGCTTCTCATGGGACGGCGACTCAGTGTCGCCCTGGCTGCTGCCCGCCTTGTTGATGTGCAGTGGGCGCTGAGTGGTGAAGGTCTGGGGGAAGGCGCTCCGGCCGTCGCTTTGGTAGTAGCTGACGTGGTTGCCGAACAGGCCACCGGCCCTCTGTAGGCAAGAAGGAGGGGCGGGTGGAGGAGAAGCCCCTCAGCACCCACTCCTCCCAGAGAACAGACTCCACAGCCAGGTCAGGGAAGTACAGGGCCTGGGAGGCCAGGCTGCCTTCTTTCGGGGAGGCACAGCCCTGCTTGGAGCCAGGAGCACCTGAGGACCTTCTTCACGCCTGGCAGCTCCAGAGAGGGAGGGACTGGGAGTCTCAAGGCTCCAGGCTCCCCTCTGTGGCAGCTGGGAGAACCCACCCACCCGTGGGGATGGATTGAGCAAGGGGCTGTCGCTGGTACAAGCTGCCCTGGAGGTTTCCAGTGAAGCCCCTGGGCTGGGGTGAGTTTCCAGGGCACATCCAGGATGGTGGTCCCTAAGAGCAGCCAGCACACCGTGAGGGCGGGAGCTGGGAGAGCAACCAGAAAATTCTAACCAGATTAAAAAAATGGAAATCCAATGTGGTCACAGAGCTAAAAGCTGTGTTGGCCAAATGGTTTTGAATATGAAGAATTTCCTGCATGATGGTCTTTTTTCCCCTCGGGGACTCAGAGAGATTTAAAACCTGGAGCCAGTGTTTTTCCCCAGTATTCTTTTCCTTGTCCGGGGAAGTGGGCAAGTAGCTATTTGCAAGGTTGGTCCAACCCTTGACATCAGAACATCCCTGGGCCTTGGTGACTGAGCCTTTGGTTTCTGGGCTCTTGTCGGGTTGTGTCACCACCATGCCATGTCTCTGAGGCCACTCAGTGATGAATGTCTCCCAGTGATGAGAATAAGGATGAGGAAGAGACGGAGCAGGGGCAGGATGGGCTCAGCTTGCCCTCTGTGTGTTCCACAGCCTGGGAACTGGGCTTGGGGCCGGGAGAGAGAGGTGTGAGCAGGGACCTGCACAATTATGGCTGGCAGCTTCTCCCTTGCTATAGAAGGATTTGTAACCAAACACCAGCGGGGTGAGGCAGGCAACACAAGTGAGTGATAAATGCCCCTCATTCCAGTACAGCCTTTTTAATTTTCACTATTGCAACTGCTGGGCAGCTTCAGTCTCCAGGAAAGGAGAAGGAAAGGGGAGGACTGGAGGGGTCTTTGAGACCTGGAGAACAGACGCTATGCTCCATCTCAAAGGGCAACCGCCACTAGGCTCCAGCCCTCTGCTGCCCTGTGGGAACGCAAGCTCAAAATTGCCAGGTCTCCTGACTTTTCCAAGGAATGCCAGAAATCTTGATTTTGACCTGTATGTGCCAGATTTTCAAATATTAACAAACAAAACAAGCCTGTAGATTAGATGTGCCCCAGGGGTGACCACTTTGCAACTTCTAACGTAGAAGTTTGTCCTAGGAAACATTTTCCTTAGGGAGGCGGCTCCTTCCCACTCCTCTGAGAGCCAGTGACATGGGGAGCCACGATTTCCAGGGAGCCCTGCCTTGGGATGGAGTCAGGCTTGGAAAAGGCAAAGGGGTGAGGAGACAGCTAATCAGGAAGAGCCTGGAATGGGCCCTCTCCTCTGGTGCAGCTCTTTCCCCTGGACGTTCCCCGCAAAACCCCAGCCCACCCTTTTGCTCCAAACTGAACTTTACAGAGGCCGAGAGTGCGCCATGGCACCACCCACCCTGAAGATGTCATCTTCAGAAGCAGCGGACACAGCCTCCTTCATGGCCTTGTCCAGCTCCTCCTCAGCGGTGAGATCTCCAGAGATGGCCCGTCGGATCTCAGGCCCGATGTCATGCAGTGTGCGCAAGCCAGCCTGGAACCCAAGCGGAGGATGGTGAGGACCGTGCTCCCTTTCCTCCAAGCTCGCCAGCCAGCCATAGCCTCGGGCCAAGACTTGTCCCTCCAGGGCCCTGGCATCCTCCACCCAGCCAGTCGACCCTCCGGAAGGTTTGTCTGTGTGTGAACTGGGGGCTGGGCTGCCCTCTGATGGAAGAATCCACTCGCCCACCCAGGAGGGATGAAGGCTCATTAGGAGGGGGCACTAGGGGTCAGGGGCTGTCATGGGAGCCTCAGTGAAGTGTTTGAGAGATCTGGGGGCTACGACAGCAGGCAGGACCATGGAGGGCAGTCGGTGGGTGGCAGGTGGGGAAGGGCACATCGCCCCCTTCTCACAGCCATCTTTGGAAAGGTCTGGAGTTCTCTGAAAGGTTCCCTCTGCAGGGACCTGGCCTCCAGCCTGCTGGGAAGGGACTGGGACCCTGACTGGAGGTCAGAGGCAGTGACCAGGACGTTCCTGGAGTGTGGGCCCGCCCCCAGGCCCTCACCTGCAGAGACAGCGCGTTCCTCTGGGAGGGTTTGCCCACAAGGCCCTGCTCTTTGCGCTTCTTGAACTTCCGGAAGTACTCCTGGATCAGGAACGTGGCGTAGAACTTGCCAACGGTGACCTCATCATCTGAGGCGTATGGAGAGGGGAGAGGGGGTAAGAGGGAATTCAGTTGAACTTCATTCATTTTTTTTTTCAGCATCCAAAATTTTTAAAAACTTTTAGGTTTAATTTTTTGGAGAGGTAGTACATTCTCATGGCTTAAAAAGA
>NW_016804048.1:2125279-2131186 GCF_001698545.2 Rhinopithecus bieti
AAATAGAGAAAAAAAAAATACCTAAAAGGCTTATGGTGAAAAGTCTCTCCCGCCACAGCCCTTATCTGCCCAGTCACCACCTCCTGTAGATAATCTAGTTTCTCGAGTATTTTCTCGGAGATTCTTTGTGCAAATTAGTTATGTAAATCATCAAACCCATTCTTAGCCCCCCCCCCCTTTTTTTTTTATGGAAAAGCTAGCCTATTATCAAAATTATTTCCCGCTTTTTTTTTTTAACTTTACTGATATTTGCTGACTCTTATTTGATTCCAGAGCTTCAAATGTCTCTCCTCAATTGGACCCTCTTCCAAGTGCAAGTCCAAATCAGTTCAGCTTAGCTTGGAGGGAGCGGCTGCTGGAAGGAGGGCTTTCTTCCCATGGAAGTTTGGATTTTTCTTTCAAACCAGATTGGGTTTTTGTGCCAGGTGGGTTGGCTGCATCCCTGCTGGGCTGGATACCCAAGATTACATGTGACATCATCAGTCCCTGTCCTGGGAGTGAACCTGATGGTGGAGAAGCCATAAGTTCCTACAGGAAACATTTCATGCCTGGTAAGGAGCCCCTTGGCTCCACCTCCTGGTTCTCTGTGAAGAGATGCAACGGGCACAAGAGACAGATCTAGGGGCTGGTGAGGGTCCTCCTCCTACCTGTCCCTCCCAAACAGCCAAGTCCATAGCAGTGATGACCCCTCCCTTCTCTGGCAAGCACCCCCTTTCCACGTGGGAGGGAAAAACCCAGGGTCCCCTCTCCCGCATAGTCAGGAAGGAAGAACTGCATGGTGGGACAAGCCTGGAGTCCTAGGTCCCCTGGGGCCTGGGTTTGAATCCTGAATCTGCTCTGGACTCTCCAGGTAACCTTGGGTCAGCAACTTAGCTTCTAAGAACTTTAGTTCCCTGAGCAAACTTCACAGAAATGTTGTCAGGATTCAACAAAATGATGTATGTAAAACATCACATGGCACTGGCGAGATTTTCACTTAGCCCAAGTCTGGTTTTCCCTCTGGCAAGTGGTTCTCAACACAAGTGGTGTCGCCTCTTAAGGAGGGCACAGTAAATGTGTGGGATGGTTTTTAGTTGTCAGGGTACTGTGGGGGTGCCACCGGCATTAAGCAGCTCCAGACCTGTCCCTTGAAGTGCAGGCATGTTCTGCAATCACAGCTTTGCACTCTGCAGGGCTTTCAAGTTTATGCCACACATCCATGATTCTGCTTAGGATTCTCTGAGCTCAGAACATAATTCCATTTTGCAAATGAACACAGGACATTGTTTTGCATGGTTTTAACATACCTAAAAGTTTCCAGGAATACAACTGCTGTGTAAATTGACGAAAACTATACCTTGGAGTGTTTAAACTTGGCTGAGAGAGGTTTGTGTTTTGGAAAACTGGATTCCTGATGGCGATGCTTTTTGCGGTGTCTGGGTCACTCACCGTAAGTGTCATGTCATGGTTATTCTGCATACGTGTAAGTATGTGTGTGTGTTTATGTGTGTGGGGCTATTTATACACAGTTATTTAATATACTGATTTACCCCTTATTTCAAAATGACAGATACAAAGTGTTGACAGTATTCAGTATTGTCTTACTTCCTGTGAACCCAATTGTCTTACTTCCTGTGTTGTAAGTATGTACATGAGAAGATCTCATCAGTTAAAAGTACCTTCCGGTATAGTTATGCCTGAGTATTTACATATTGGAAATATCTGCTTTTAATAGGTTTTATGTTAGAGTGAAGGCATTATATTAATATTTTGGAAATTATATGTACAGGAAAGTTATATTATCTATAATTTGCCTTCAGGATCATAGTAAAGGCAATATAAACTCTTTGCTATAAAAAGGGATTTGGGGCTTGATAGGGTCAAGAAACACTGCTCTTGGAAGAACAAAAAGAATTTCATCCAAGAGGGGAGGAATCTCAGGGGATTCTCCTTTCAGGGCCTTAGAGCAATCCTACAGCAATCAGGTTTATGGGAAACCTACACTTTGTGGAGTTTCCTTGGAAGTTCTGCCAAACCCCTAAGCATCAGGGACTCGCCTGTTACCCTATGTAAAAAGCAGGGTTGCACCAGATTTCCAGCCTGACATTCTGTTTCTGAGTTTGTGCAGGGCATTGCACCTGCGTCCCTTCTAACCAACAGGGCCTCTGAGTCCCGCAGGAAGGGTCTGAAGGCAGAACTCCAGCAAGCCTAGGGGACTCAAGAAGCAAGTCTCAGGGGATGCATCCACATTCTAAGGGTGCCACCGCTGGAGGAGAGGCAGGCCGAGGAAGGCACGGCCAGGTCGTGGCCGAGGTGCGGGGTCCATGGAGCACTCACCGCCTGCAGGGGGCACCACCTGGTCCAGCAGCTTCATGCTGGTCCGCTTCCAGATCTTCTTGATGATGGCCCGCAGCTCCTCATTGGCCTGTTCGAGGTTCCCTGCAGGGCGGAAATGATCCTCAGCCCCTTGGTGGGCCTCTGATGGGCTGGGTCCCTCTGCGTAAGGTAGGAAGCCACAGATGGTGGCGTCTTCCCCACGCAACCTGACACATCGGTTTCTCGCTGGCTTCACTTCTCCCCAGTCTTCCCGTTTTCTACCTCTTTCCTCTTCCCCTTCCTCTCTCTACCTTCCTTCCTTCCCCCTTCCCTCTCGTGCCCTGTCCAATGCCATTCCTCTCCCCTTCCCCCTGCCTGTGGCTCAGGCCAGCCAGGGGGCCCCTCCGCCCCCACTCAGTGCTCTTCCTTGTGGACTGAGCCCAGCGCCCGGGCAGGAACAATGGCGGCCATGTGCTCACCAGCTGGAACACGTATGGCCCCGCCACGGGCAGTAGGGGGTCCCCATGGGTGGCATTTCTCATGGAACTCGTTGGGCAGCCACAGGGAACATGGATGATTGGAGGGTACATCTGTCAATGAGGGCTCTGTCCTGAGTTCCCCTACTTAGATGCCTGCCCTGTGCAGCCTCTGGGGTCCCAGCCTTATAGTGGGGAAAAGGAAAGCCGAGCCTCCTTACAGCTGTAAGGGCAGATGTGGGGGGCAGGATTCTAAGATGCTCCTCACCAGGGTATGCGTGCTGCCAAACCCCTGGGCCCCTAACCATCATAGATTTTACTCCTGAGATTAGGTTATATGGCACACGGCACCTATGACCTAAGACAGGGAGGTTAGGCCGACCTGACCTAGTCACGGAGCCCTTTAAAAGCAGAGTTCTCTCCAGCTGGCCTGGAAGAAAGCAAACACTCATGTGGGCTGAACTTAAGAGAGGCTGCTTCTAGGAGCTGAGGGGGTCCCCAGCTGTCAACCAGCAGGAAAGTGGGGACCTCAGACCTACAATTGCAATGGATGAATTCCATCAACAATGTGATCTCCCCCAGAAGAGACCATGGCCTGATCAATATCCTGGATGTGCCTTATGAGAGCCCAGCTTCACCACTGCTGGACTTCTGACCTGCAAAACCATGAGCTAATAACAGGGTATGTTGTTGTTGTTGTTGTTTTTAAGACAGAATTTCGCTCTTGTTGCCCAGGCTGGAGTGCAGTGGCACAATCTCGGCTCACTGTAACCTCCGACTCCTGGGTTCAAGCAATTCTCCTGCCTCAGCCTCCTGAGTAGCTGGGATTACAGGCATGCACCACCATGCCCAGCTAATTTTGTATTTTTAGTAGAGATGGGGTTTCTCCATGTTAGTCAGGCTGTTCTCAAACTCCCAACCTCAGGTGATCCGCCCGCCTCAGCCTCCCAAAGTGCTGGGATTACAGGCGTGAGCCACCGTGCCTGGCCAACAGGGTATCTTTTTAAGCTGAAAAGCTTGTAATGATTTGCTTTGCAGAATAGGAAACCAACATGGGATGTTTACTGCTCTTGCATAGGACTGGCAGTTCAGTATCGTGGTGGAGGGCTCTTGTGTCAGACTGCCTGGGTTCAAATCCACCTCTGGGGCCACAGGGCAGAGCATGCAGAGGTGGCAGTAGAGGGACTGACGGAATCCCAAGCTCCCTGAATGCCAGATCCAAACAGGACCTGAAGGCAGGGCACGACTCCCAGGCCCTCCAGCTATGCAGGCGATCAATCCCCTTCACGGGAGAGGTAGCTGGAGGTTTCTGACACACGCAGTACAAGATCCTAACACACATGGTATTCAAATATGCTTCGCTTCGGTACTGGGCTGAATGGTGTCCTCCCAAAATTCATGTCTGCCTAGAACCTCAGAAAGTGGCCTTCGTTGGAAACAGGATTTTCACCAACGTAATTAGTTAAGATGAGGTCATTCTGGATGAGTCCAATGTGGCTGGTGTCCTTGTAAGAAGAGGAGAGGAACCAAGACCCTGGAGGCTATGTGAAGATGGAGGCGCAGATGGCGTGATGCTGCTGTGAGCTAGCGCACACCGGGCATCGTCCACAGCCCTCAGAAGCTGGGAGAAAGGGTGGAACAGAGTCTCCCCACAGCCTCCAGAAAGAACCAAGTCTACTGACACCTTAGTTTTAGGCCTCTGGCCTCCTAAACTGAGAGAACTTTCGCTTGTTTCAAGCTGCCCAGTTTGTGATCATTTCTTACAGCAGACCTAAGAAATTAACATAGCTTCCAAAAGGACCTTTCATTTTTTTTTTTATCAGCCTTAATTTATTCTCATGACGGTCTATGTAATTGTGGACGTTCGCCGACAATTGTTTCATGTCATCTGAGTATTTTTCAATATCTTCCTTCTATGGTCCAAGAGAAAAGCTTGTTTGGCTTGGTACTGGACTTGGGATGAGAGCTCTGATTCTCTGAGGTAGGTGTTAATTTCTCCCCAATTCCTTCCAGGCTGAGAAGTCTGAAGGGTGAGGACTGATGCCAGCCTTATCTTCACAAATGTAGGTGCCTTCTCCCATTTCTTTCTAGTTGTTTCTAAGACTTGACTTTGTCTTCCTTTCTTAAGATTTTAACAAGTTTGTGGAGGGCCTGTGTCTGATGAAGGCTCACCCTTCGGTGGGGGCATTATGGGCCCTTTGGTAGCTGTTCTGAAATGTCTTTGTGTTTAAAAGATAGACTTTAATTCTTGACATGATTGTAGTTCCCGCATGGCTGGCTTCTCCCCTTTTCTCTGGAACGCCTATTTCCTCAGAATTGGGTCTCTGCATTTGATTGATCAGTCTTTCACACTGTTACTAGCTATTGGTCTTCTTTAGTTGGCATGTGGCTTGCTTTGACAGTGAACCTTCAATCCTGCTGAATCCTTGCTTCCATACCTCCCTGCCTTTTGTTCCTCTATGGAACAAAATCTTTTTTTTTTTTTATTATTATACTTTAAGTTCTAGGGTACATGTGCATAACGTGCAGGTTTGTTACATATGTATACTTGTGCCGTGTTGGTGTGCTGCACCCATCAACTCGTCAGCACCCATCAATTCGTCATTTATATCAGGTATAACTCCCAATGCAATCCCTCCCCCCTTCCCCCTCCCCATAATAGGCCCCGATGTGTGATGTTCCCCTTCCCGAGTCCAAGTGATGTCATTGTTCAGTTCCCACCTATGAGTGAGAACATGCGGTGTTTGGTTTTCTCTTCTTGTGATAGTTTGCTAAGAATGATGGTTTCCAGCTGCATCCATGTCCCTACAAAGGACGCAAACTCATCCTTTTTTATGGCTGCATAATATTCCATGGTGTATATGTGCCACATTTTCTTTTTTTTTTCTTTTCTTTTTTTTTTTTTGAGACGGAGTCTCACTCTGTCGCCCAAGCTGGAGTGCAGTGGCCAGATCTCAGCAACACTGCAAGCTCCGCCTCCCGGGTTGACGCCATTCTCCTGCCTCAGCCTCCCGAGTAGCTGGGACTACAGGCACCCGCCACCTTGCCCGGCTAGTTTTTTGTATTTTTTAGTAGAGACGGGGTTTCACCATGTTAGCCAGGATGGTCTCGATCTCCTGACCTTGTGATCCGCCCG
>NW_016804048.1:2134755-2149386 GCF_001698545.2 Rhinopithecus bieti
AAATTTGATCCTGTCATTGTGATGTTAGCTGGTTATTTTGCTCGTTAGTTGATGCAGTTTCTTCCTAGCCTCGATAGTCTTTACATTTTGGCATGTTTTTGCAATGGCTGGTACCGGTTGGAACAAAATCTTACATCCTCAATTTATATTAAGCTTTAAGTATTACAGCATATTCCTCCTGGTAGTCATTTATATCACCTCTTCTTCCCTCGGAACATAGGGTAGTGACACTCCTTGCAGAAAATTTGGAGAGTAAAAAAACTAAAGGAGTAAGGTAGATGTCACTGCTGATCTTTCTACTCATGATAATCAGTTAACATATGAACACATTTTCTTCCCAGTTTTCTTCCTTGTTATACACACGTATGTGTGAATTAAATGTGTGTTTTGGCCGGGCGCGGTGGCTTATGCCTGTAATCCCAGCACTTTGGGAGGCCCAGTCAGGCAGATTACGAGGTCAGGAGATTGAGACCATCCTGGTCAGCATGGTGAAACCCTGTCTCTACTAAAAATACAAAAAGTAGCTGGGGTGTGGTGACACATGCCTGTAATCCCAGCTACTCAGGAGGCTGAGGCAGGAGAATGGCTTGAACCAGGGAGTTGGAGGTTGCAGGAGGCTGTGATTGCGCCACTCCACTCCAGCCACTCCAGGTGACAGAGTAAGATCCATTTAAAAAAAAAAGTGTGTTTTTGTTTTCTGGTAGTCAGAAATAGGCCTATTTATACCCGTTTCAGATTGAGTGATTACATTGGCTACTGATGGTGTATTTTTTTAGCCTTTGCTTTTTTTTTTTCAGTTTAGTAGCAGAACTTGTCCTATTTTACTTTTATTTTATTTTATTTTTTCAGATGGAGTCTCACTCTGTCACCCAGGCTGGAGTACAGTGGTGTGATCTCAGCTCACTGCAACCTCTGCCTCCCAGGTTCAAGCGATTCTCCTGCCTCAGCCTCCTGAGTAGCTGGGATTACGGGTGCCCACCACCATGCCTGGCTAATTTTTGGTATTTTTAGTAGAGACGGGGTTTTACCATGTTGGCTGGGCTGGTCTTGAACTCCTGACCTCAGGTGATCCACCTGCCTCGGCTTCCCAAAGTGCTGGGATTACAGGTGTGAGCCACCGTGACTGGCTCCTATTTTTATGTTTTAAAAATCAGCTAATTATTTTGATTTCTGTCTTGGTGGACTGGTTCTTGTTTCACTTCATTTCAAATGTTTCTGTTATTTTTTTCTGAAGGATCTAACTGAGAGAAGGCCCATGTCTGGGTTATTCAATGAATTAAATTCCCAGATGTCATCACCTTTCTCTAGTCTACCAACGAAGCAACGGAAGTAGAGACAGAGTAAATGGCTCATACTCATGTCATTAGTGAGAGAGTAGGGATTCTGATTTGAGTCTCCCATCTCCCTGCCCAGGGCCCCTTCTGTTGCCCCAGAGGAACACACTGACGGACAGCCTGAGCTTTAAGCTGGAAGTGTAGGAAGGGGAAGGAAGCATACTGCTTGTCTCATCTGTGTTTTCTGTAATTACTACACCAGTGGGTTTGACTCATCTCTGTAGCTGGTTCAAAATGCAGATTCCTGGGCCCCATGCTCGGGGATTTGGCATCATCAGATCTGCGTGGGTGCCTGGGACTCTGTAGCTTTAACAGGTGTCCAAAGCTGATTCTGCAGCAGGTGGTCTTTTGACCATGTAATAAGAAACACTAGACACTCCAAGGCTGGACATGCTTGGAGAGAAATGGCATCTTCTTAGGAGTATTTAATACAGCCTTTTCCACAGTGGTTCACAAACTCTTATCCATCATAAAGTGAGCAGATTATCTCACTCAGGCTGCCGCTAGCCCTTAGGGTGCCTCGTGAAAACTAGAAGGGCCCCTCTAGGTGGACACAGCCCTGAGGGAGCCCAGTCTGAGTAGGTGGCACCGGTGAGGTCTGAATCCTCACCTGTCCACTGGCTGACAGCCTTGATCCAGGCTCAGCCCACACAATGTGTGCGATGACCACCACCACAGCCACCACTTGTCACTATGTCCCCTTTCCCACACATGTCTTCCCAGCACAGTCCTATTAATTTAATGAGTTGAGCATTTGAGATGCCCACCTGTAGCTAGTGTTAAGTCCTTTTAGACAGGGGTTGGTCCTGCTTTAGCTAACACCCGTCTTCTTCTGTTTTGTGAGCTATACTCAAGATACCACCAGAATGAGTCCCAGAGTTTAATGGAAAGCGAGAGTTCAAAATGAATAAGCTAGAGCAGGCTGGTCCAACCTGCAGCCCATGGGCCACGTGCGGCCCAGGACGGCTTTGAATGTGGCCCAACACATATTCTTAAACTTTCTTAAAACATTGAGTATTTTGCGATTTTTTTTTTTTTTAGTTCATCAGCTATCGTTAGTGTATTTTATGTGTGGCCCAAGACAATTCTTCTTCCAATGTGGCCCAGAGAAGCCAAAAGATTGGATACCCCTGAGCTAGAGGCAGGGAGACCATTCAGGAAGCAAATAAATCATGAGCAGGCTGGGACCCTGCGATGTCCTGGAGCTTAGGTCACCCCTGTATCCCCGCTCGGATGCTGTCTGGGGCAGGAAGGTCCCTTGAGCACTGTGCAGGCTGCCGATTTCCTCTCTGATTATCTGCTAGACCTTCTGAGTGTCTCTCCCAGTGCCCACGGGCGCCCTTACCTTCTGTTTTGATCCTCAGGGCTGTCCTGACCAGGGCAAACAGGGTGGCATTGAACATAACCGTCCCGTCGCTGTTCAGAGGCATGTTCATGGAGACCAGGCGCTGCGGGGGAAGGGGAGCAAAGCCGGTGATGATGGCAGGCAGTGCTTAGGGGACCACAGAACACCATGGCAGAGTGATATGGTTTGGATCTGTGTCCCCGCCCAAATCTCATGTTGAATTGTAATCCCCAAAATTGGAGGTGGGGCCTGGTGAAAGGTGATTGCATCATGGAGTGGATTTCTCATAAATGGTTTGGTGCCGTCCCCTTGGTGAGTGGGTTCTCATGAGATCTGTTTAAGCGTGTGGTCCCTCCCCCTTCTCTTTTGCTCCCTGTCTCTCCATGTGATGCACCTGCCTCCCCTTTGCCTTCCATCATGATTGGAAGCTTTCTGAGGCCTCCCCAGAAGCAGAATGCGAGTGCCAAGCTTCCTGTACAGCCTGCTGAACTGTGGGCCAATTAAACCTGTTTTCTTATAAATCACCCAGTCTCGCGTATTTCTTTATAGCACTGCAAGGATGGCCTAATACACAGAGGATGCTGGGGGAGACATGCAGCTTGTGTGGGTGCTGTTGGAGTGGGCAGTGAGTGAATGCTCCCTGAAGCATTCCAGGGAGAATCTTGCCTTTGCCACAACTACTTTTGACCCTCCTCACAGAGTGGGAGAGGTATGAAATTTGTCCTCATTAAACCTTCACTTCCACAGAAGGATGTGAAGGCCACCCAACCTTGCGCCCTGCTCGGAAGTCTGCTCAGGCGTGCAGGTATGCTCTCCTGCGGCAGCAGAGACCGACTGCACGCCAGCACATGCTGGGAGCCCACCTGTCAGGCAGCATTCGCCCACAGCCCAGAGAGGAGAAGGGATCACAGGAGCTTTGCCTGCAGGAGATGCTACATGTCCTCTCTGTGTATTGCCGAATATGCTTCTGCATCAAGCTGGAGCAGAAGCCTGCTGACACTGGATAGTGCTGTCTTGCCCTCTTCTTACCTAGCACACCCCCAGAACAGGCTTCCCTGGCCCCGAGCTCCGGTGTGGGGCCTTCAGCATGCACTGGGTCACGATGAGCAAGCGTGGTGTGAAGCTCAGCACGGCATCCATGCTGAGGACATGCTCAAGGGGGCTATTCGTCAGCTCACACGGTGACCTCCTGCTAGTCTCAATGTCTAGAAGGGTTACACTTTTCCTGAGTGACCAGATCTTGGTGAGTCTCATGGATGATGTGAACTGTATCGTGGCCACTGGAAAGTTTTGCATCCAGGCTTCAGCGTGCCCAGGCCCATCCGGAGGCCACAACGGATGCACCTTAGCCCCCTCCAGGCTGCATCCCTGCCCACCCTCACCTTGCATGGTGTTTGTACCTCGCATTTATTTTATACTCCTTTTTTTCTGATATTTTCTATGCCCTTGGAAATCTCTTAAAGTCTGTTTTTTTTTTTTTTTTTTTTGGAGTAAAGTAGAGGCACAAATGAGAAGAAACTCAGTAAACAGAGCACAAGTAGAAGGTTCTGTGTTCCCTCAGTCTGCGTTTTCCATGAGTGGATTCTCACAGAGCCGAATCCTCTTGCCATCTGTTTCCTCCTCCAGCCCTCTGGTCTCTCTTCGCCCACCTCTCTGCCAGCTCATTACTGCCCCAACAAGGGGCGCAGAATGGCCACAGAAGAGAGGAGGGGAGAAATGGAAATGACACTTTTTTTGGGGGGGGTCATGGTCTCACTAAGGAATCTGAGGAAAGTGAGAAATCCTCCCCTGGTACACTTTGTATTTTAGTGATTTTATGTACAATTTTAGGACTCACAGACCCCTGAAGTCAATGCCTGGGCTTTCTAATTGCCCTCCACCTCCAGGAAAAGAACGCCTAACCCCTCTAGCCTAGGCTGGGGAGTCTCCCACCCCAGGATGCCCGGATGGTGCAGTGGCATGGGCTCAAAAAGCCCTTTATCCAGGACTGGGCCCCTGGCTCACTGGGACAGGAGGCATTCACTCCGTTATTTCCTTATAGAGTCTGAGAATTTAGAGCTGGAAGAATCCTTAAAATGTAATCTTTTTTTTTGAGACAGAGTCTTGCTCTGTCGCCCAGGCTGGAGTGCAGTGGCTGAAGCTCAGCTCACTGCAAGCTCCGCCTCCCGGGTTTATGCCATTTTCCTGCCTCAGCCTCCCGAGTAGCTGGGACTACAGGTGCCGCCACCGCGCTAGGCTAGTTTTTTGTATTTTTTAGTAGAGACGGGGTTTCACCATGTTAGCCAGGATGGTCTCGATCTCCTGACCTCGTGATCCGCCCGTCTCGGCCTCCCAAAGTGCTGGGATTGCAGGCTTGAGCCACCGCGCCCAGCCTAAAATGTAATCTTTAGGCACATAAACTAGTATGTTAATTCCCTTAAAGGATCACAAGAAATGGGCACTTCGCCTCCCCTCTCTTCTCTCTTCCTCCCATGAACCCAGTTATCTCTTACTTTGCAAGCCACGCGGTGAGGGCACAGCTTCCCAAAACCTAGTGGGGGCTGAATCCGCCGGAGGAGGGTCACCACATCCAGGTGTTTGATACGACCCCTAGAAGAGGAAGGAGGGGAGGGACAGGGTATCAGAGAGCCATAGTCTCTGCCAGCAGCCCAGGACGCATGCACCTGAGGGGTGGGGCCCACTCACATGGGCAACACTGCAGTGTGTGGTGGCCCTATTAGTCACACTCAGTGCAGAGCTGCAGAATTGCATGGCACAGCCCCAAACCAATATACATATACACGTTTTTAGGTTTTAATGAATACTTTTCTGCCCTCACCATGTTCAAAGTGGAAGGGATTTTAGCAGTGCAACAGAATTCTCAATACATACTTGCTGACTGAATGAATTAACCTTCTGACCAAAAGGTATTTACTGAGGGTCAGCCGAATGGGATTGATCTTTAGACCAGAAGCAGGAATGGAGGCAAGATTTTGCCCGGCCCTGTGTATCCTAACTTGAACACTTAACTAGTTATTCCTGATACTAGAATTTCCTATCCTTCCATTCAACTGAATGTAGTAGATATATTCTTTTCTTTCTTTCTTTTTTTTTTTAGATGGAGTCTTGCTTTGTTGCCCAGGCTGGAGTGCAGTGGTGCAATCTCAGCTCACTGCAACCTCCGCCTCCCGGATTCACGCAATTCTCGTGCCTTGGCCTCCTGAGTAGCTGGGATTATAGGCATGTGCCACCATGTCCGGCTAATTTTGTATTTTAAGTAGAGATGGGGGTTTACCATGTTGGCCAGGCTGGTCTTGAACTCCTGGCCTCAAGTGATTCACCCACCTCAGCCTCCCAAAGTGCTGGGATTCCAGGCGTGAGCCACCGCACCCAGCCTAGTAGATATATTCTTGACTTAATTGAAGGCGCCAGGCCTCCTCCTGCTGGCAAACCCTGGGGTTTGATGCAGTTTGGTGTTTCTAATTGATCCACCCAGTGCTGGCCAACCGTGAGCCCCTCCTGCAGGTGTGGTCAGTGATACCCTCTCTCAGCTTAGGGAATCAGGATTTCCCGAGCCCTCCTGCAGGTGTGGTCAGCGATACCCTCTCTCAGCTCTCAGTTCCCTCTGGGAACTTACTTGGCTTCAGGGTCATACTCTGCCCAGATTCTTTTAAACTCATCCAGGTGGTGGGGACCAAGGATGGACCAGTCCCTTGTCAGGTAGTCAAAGTTGTCCATGATGACAGCTACAAAGAGGTTGATGATCTGCAGGGAACAGTACAGTGAGGTGCTGGGAGAAGACCTTCCTACACACCTGCCTCTGGAACCCCCTTGCCAGCCGGGGCCCACTGATGGCAGAAGCCAACCTTTCTAAAGACCAGTAATCCATCCTACCAGCCTTAGAACCTGGGTCTCTCGGACATAAACTTGACACAGCTTCCCTGAGAGTTGTGTGTGATGAACCCACGTCACAAGCTGGACAGCTTCCCTCCTACTGAGCTGCTGGGCAAGGCTGCGCAGGACAGAGGGGACTTTATCCCCTTTTCCTCACTCCTCAGTAAGACGCCAAAAAAGTATAGCTCTTTCTAGGCCTCCACATGTCTCCTGTGTCAATGCCACCATGACAAGAACCAAGAATGGACAAGCAAGATGCTGGTGGAGCTCACTCTGGCCCAGGGCTTTCTGCCTTTCTCTCCATGTGGCTGGACACTCCTGCCAACTTAGTCTTCCCAAGCCAGCTCCTCCGATGGGGTTGCCCTGACCGTGAGCTGCAGAGACGGAGGGTTCAGGATGCCCTGGAACTGGGCACTCATGGCTGCTGGCTGTTGAGTTCCCCCTTGGCTTACCAGGAAGGCACAGAGCATGTAGAAGCTGATGAAGTAGAAGACGGCAAAGCTGCTGCCACAGGGTGTTTCACCCTCCGTGCTGTTGCTGGGCTCGGACTCCGGGGCACACTTCTTGCCTGGCATGCAGGCCAGCATGATGTCCTGCCAGGCCTCCCCGGTGGCACACCTACAGGGGAGGGAGAGCCACATCCATGCAGCCCATCCTACAGATGCCAAGGAGGGCCCTCTGCATCCCTCCCCGCCTGTCCCTTTCCTCCTTCCCCAGAGGGAATCACTAAAATGAACTTGATGTTCATCATTCCCCGAATGCTCTGATATGTTCGCTAAATATGCAAACACATGGCATTATTTTGAAGATTTTAAATTTTATATACACAGTAACAAATTGCACCACTTCCAAAAACTTGCTGTTTTTGCAATCCACATGATGTTTTTGAGACTTAGCCTTTTGGATGTATTTTAGTTCCAGTTCCTTCACCTTAACTGCTATATAGCAGTATGCTCTATGAACTTACCATAAAAAATCCACTGTCCTGTTAAGGAACATTTAGGTTTTTCACTATTTTCTTTTACTAGTACAAAAAACACTGCAATAAACATGCAGATTTATATCTTGGGTATCCACTTAGAAGTAGAATTGCCAGTTAAAGTACACGTGTCTTCATTTTTACTAGATATTCCGTGAACTCCAAGGGTTTGTCCAACTTAGACTCCTATTATCAGTGTAGGAGAAATGACACTACTGTACAAACTCATCTGTTCATTAGTGAATTGTTTTAAATGATGCTTGTATAATTCCTGTGAGATAATATGTCATTGCTGTTTTAATTTGGTTATAAAATGATTAGTGGGTTAAGAATTTAGATTTTATCTTCCATTAAATTGCATGTTCATGTTTTTGTTTGATTCAAGATGTCTTCTTGTTCGTTTGTAGGGTGCTTAAGATATTCTATTTTCTATTATTTTAAAATTTTCAACAGTTTTTGGGGAACAAGTGGTTTTTGCTTGCACGGACAAGTTCTTTAGTGGTGATTTCTGAGATTTTGGTGCACCCATCACCCAAGCAGTAGCCTTTTATCCCTGACCATCCTCCCACCCTTCCCCAAGTCCCCAAAGTCCATGACATCATTTTGCAAATGGTGCTGCTATAAACGTGTGTGTGCATGTGTCCCTTTCATATAATGACTTCTTCTCCTTTGGGTAGATACCCAGGAGTGGGATTGCTGGAGGGAATGGTAGTTCTACTTTTACTTCTTTAAGGAATCTCCATACTGTTTTCCACAGTGGTTGTATTAGTTTACATTCCCACCAGCAGTATAAAAGTGTTCCCTTTTCAGCACATCCATACCAACATCTATTATTTTTTATTTTTTAAATTACAGCCATTCTTGTAGGAGTAAGGTGGTGTCTCAGGGTGGTTTCATGTCTATTCTTAATCCTTTGTTAGTTATATGCATCAGAAATAGCTTCTTCCAATTTGTGGCTTATCTCTGGCATTATTTATGATGTATTTTGGTGAATCTAAGTTTTGTATTTCAATGAGGTCAAATTTACAGTTTTTCCTCTATGTTTTGTGCTTTTGCATCTTTTAAAAAAATCATTCTCTGTTTTAGGTCATAAAGACATTCTTTTCTATGTTCTTCTAAAGGTTCTAAAGTTTTGTTTTTCACAATAACTTACTAACCTGAAATTTATTTTCATGTTTGATATGAGGTAGAAATACGCTTTTATTTTTCTCTGTGTAGGTAAGTCATTTTACTAATACTATTTATTGAATAGTACATCTTTACCTACTTAATTGAAATATTTCTTCTGCCATAAGTTGTATTTCCATAGGTGTGTAGGTTGTGTTCTAGCCTTTCCATTCCATTCCTTAGGTTTATTTGTTTATCTTGGTACAGAAGTACCGTGTTGTCTTCATAGTAAGTTGCCTTATGGTAAGTCCTGCCCTGTCACAGTGCAGGAGTGCTTCCAACCTGTTGTTCTTCAACATTTGTCTTGGCTATTCAGTTTCCTTTTCTATTCCATAGACACAGTAGAGTCAGTTCCAGGATCTATGAGTAATCCTGTTGGGAGTCTTATTAGAATTGCATTGGGATATCGATTAACTTGGGGAATCCTGACATCTTTATGATATTAAGTCTCCTGGCCAGAAATGTGGCATATCCTTCCTTTTATTTTGTTGTACATTTAAAATGGTATAGTTTCAACATTGTATTTTAAAAGCTATATCCATTTGCTGCTGATATAGAGGGAATACAATTGATTTCATATTATGGAATATTTGCTGAACTCTCCTATTAGTTTTAGCAATTTTCTGTAATTTTTCTTGTATATACACACAGGCAATCAATTTTTTTGGCATTTAATTTTGTTTCTTCCTCTCCAATCCTTATCATTTGATTTATTTTTCTTGTCTTATTTTATTGGGTAAGAGTTATAAAATAATAATATTGAAAAAGTGACAGCATAACATCTTGTCTATTACATTTACTAATTAGTTATTGCCAGCACAGGAAAACAATTATTTTTCTTTGTTAATCTTTTAATCTTCCACTTTATTAATTCTATTGTCATAAAAGGTTTTTAGTTAATTTGCATAGATTTTCTACTTGAATTAGCCTGTCATCTGCAAACAACGGCAGTTATGTGTACATATTTTCACATTTATAACCGCTTGCTTTTTTCTCTTTTTCTTATTGGCATTAGCTTTATGTTAGTCTTATGGGATGAGTGAAGAGGTTTTTGGCAACTTGTTGTTCCTGGAAAGTTTATATAACATTGGAATGATCCACTTCTTGATAGTCTGGTAGACCTCACAAATAAAAATATTGAATCTTGGGCCGTTTCAAAGGCTAAATTTTTGACTACCCTTTCAATTTCTGTTGCAGTTGTTTTTCTTTTAATTCTTAAGGTAATTTTATAATTCTTATTTTCTACATAAAAGCATCTGCTTCATTTAGGTTTTCGAATAGATTGGCACAAATTTGTTCATGATGTTCTCTCTGTCTTCTTTTTTGAAGTCTGATATTATTTGTCTGCTACTCTTAGAAAAATCTTGTGTGTGTGTATATGTGTTTAGAGATGGGATTATCACTTCGTCACCCAGGCTACAGTGCAGTGGAGCCATCTTAGCTCACTGTAACCTCAAACTCCTGGGCCCAAGTGATCCTCCCACCACAGATTCTCAAGTAGCTGGGACTACAGGCGCATGGCGCCATACCTGCCTAATATTTTATTTTATTTTAGAGATGGGGTTTTGCTATGTTGCCCAGGCTGGTCTCATACTCCTGGTCTTAATTGATCCTCCCACCTCAGCCTCCCAAATTGTTGGGATTACAGGTGTGAGCTGCTATGCCTGGTGAAAATCTTATTTTTTTTTTTTTTTTTTTTTCTGAGACGGAGTCTCGCTCTGCCACCCAGGCTGGAGTGCAGTGGCCGATCTCAGCTCACTGCAAGCTCCGCCTCCCGGGTTTATGCCATTCTCCTGCCTCAGCCTCCCGAGTAGCTGGGACTACAGGTGCCCACCACCTCGCCTGGCTAGTTTTTTGTATTTTTTAGTAGAGACGGGGTTTCACCATGTTAGCCAGGATGGTCTCGATCTCCTGACCTCGTGATCCACCCGTCTCGGCCTCCCAAAGTGCTGGGATTACAGGCTTGAAAATCTTATTTTTGATAGACTCAGAAGCTCTCAGTGAACACAGCCTCCACGTCTTGGAAATCTGTTCCTGGCATTTTTCTTTGGTCTCCTTCATTCTCTTGGCCAAAAGTTCAGCATATTGTTTAACCTCTTCCTTATATTTATTTATTTATTTGGAGACAGAGTCTTGCTCTGTCGCTGAGGCTGGAGTGCAGTGGCACAATCTTAGCTCACCGCAACCTCCACCTCCCAGTTTCAAGTGATTCTCCTGCCTCAGCCTCCCGAGTAGCTGGGATTACAGATACCTGCCACTGTGCCTGGCTAATTTTTCTATTTTTAGTAGAGACAGGTTTAACCGTCTTGGCCAGGCTGGTCTCGAACTCCTGACCTCATGATCCACCTGCCTCAGCCTCCCAAAGTGCTGGGATTACAGGTGTGAGCCATCGTGCCCGGCCTTACTTATTTTTATTTTTATTTTAGTGTCCTGTTTCTTCAGAGCAATACGTCAGCATTTGTGTTGCAGGACATGTGGAGTAAGCAGATGCTGAGTCTTGGGTGCTTTGGTTCTAGGTTCCTGACATCCTTTGTTTAGGGACTTACTCACTGGTGGACATCATCTTTATAGGGAATGAAAAGTTATTAGACTTGCCATCTCTTTTGGACCTCAGGTGAAAAGGCACAGTAGTATCAGTCAGTCTAGTCTTTCTCTATCCCCTATCTGTTTTTACAAAAACCAAATTAAGAAGTCAGATTGGCACTCACAATGCAACCCTGAACAATCTGTGCTTTCCTTCTGCAGTTCCCCTTGGTCTGTAACAGAATGCCCCATATGCAGTAGCAGGTGGACACAACCACAGGTCAGGACACACTGCTTCATAGGGAAACCTCGCTTGTCATTTGTACCATTGATCTGACCCTCATACGCCTTCCATTCTTCACCCAGAGTGGCACTGGTGACTTCTGAGGCCATATGCTTCTCATAGAGGGTATGGTTTGCATTCACTGTCCACTTCAATGAGTTTCTGGCAGCCACTGGCTGGGAAGGAGACCTTCTGCTTCATCTTGAAGCAACTGATCACCTTTGAGGTGCCACAAAACAGAGGCATGAAATTCTCTTATCATTCTAAAAATCACTTCCGCATCTGTAATTATGTTGCTTTTTGCATTCCTGATGTTGTTGTGTGTGTTTTTTTTTAATTGGATTTGATGGTTTCTCTGTTTATTGGTCTTTTCAAAGGATCAGCTTTAGGGTTTATTGATAAAATCCATGATTTATTAATTTATGCTTTTATTTTTAAAAATGTATTCCTTCATATTCTGGGATTATTTTACTATTCTTTTCCCCATCTTTTAGCTTACTTAATATACATCTTTTTAAATAAACAAATAAATTTTAGGCTCTGAATCATTTTCTTTGGTGTTCATTGACGCATCTCATACATTTCAGATACGGTGCTCTGGCTCTCATTTCTAAGTACAGTCTTGTGTCACTTAACAATGGGGAGATGCACGGTTAGGCAATTCTGTTGTTGTGCAAACAGCATAGAGTGGATTCACACAAACCTAGATGCCATAGCTATTACACACCTCAGCTCTATGGCACAGCCTACTGCTCCTAGGCTTCAAGCCTATACAGCATGTGACTGTACCGAATATTGCAGGTAACCAGAACACAATGGTAAGTATTCGTGTATCTAAACATACCTAAACACTGAAAAGGAGCAGTAAAATAGGAACAGTAAAAAAGATTTAAAGATGGTGCACCTGTAGAGGGCACATACCATAAATGGAGCTTGCAGGACCGAAAGTCGTTCTGGGTGGGGCAGTGAGTGAGTGGTGAGTGAATGTGAAGGCCTAGGACCGCACACTGCCATACACCACTGGAGACTAGAAACACTATACACTTAGGCTACACATATTTATAAAAAGTACTTTTCCTTCTTCAGTAATAAATTAACTTCAGCTTAATGTAACATTTTTACTTTATAAACTTTTAAATTTTTTTACCTTTTGGACTCTTCTGTAATAACGCAACTTAAAACACACATTGTACAGCTGTACAAAATATTTTTCTTTATATCCTTATTTTGTTTTTTTCTATTAACCTTTTTTTTGTTGTTGTTGTTTGTTTTTTGTTAAAAGCTAAGACACAAACCCACACATTAGCCTAGGCCTACACAGGGTCAGCATCATCAGTAGCACTGTCTTCCACCCCCACATCTTGTCCCATTGGAAGGTCTTAGGGGACAGTAACATGCATGGAGCTGTCATCTCCTATGATAACAATGCCTTCTTCTGGAATACCTCCTGCAGGACCTGCCTAAGGCTGTTTTATGGTTAACTTAAAAAAAAAAGTAGAGGCCGGGCGCGGTGGCTCAAGCCTGTAATCTCAGCACTTTGGGAGGCCGAGACGGGCGGATCACGAGGTCAGGAGATCGAGACCATCCTGGTTAACATGGTGAAACCCCGTCTCTACTAAAAAATACAAAAATCTAGCTGGGCGAGGTGGCGGGCGCCTGTAGTCCCAGCTACTCGGGAGGCTGAGGCAGGAGAATGGCGTGAACCCGGGAGGCGGAGCTTGCAGTGAGCTGAGATCTGGCCACTGCACTCCAGCCCGGGCGACAGAGCGAGACTCCGTCTCAAAAAAAAAAAAAAAAAAAAAAAAAAAAAAAAAAAAAAGTAGAAGCAGTACACTGCAAAATAATGATAAAAGTATAGTGCAGTAAATACATAAACTGGTGACACAGTCCTTTATTCTCATTATCAAATATTATGTACTGTACATAATTGCATAAGCTATACTTTATTTATTTTTTTGAGACGGAGTCTCACTCTGTCGCCCAGGCTGGAGTGCAGTGGCCGGCTCTCGGCTCACTGCAAGCTCCGCCTCCCGGGTTCACCCCATTCTCCTGCCTCAGCCTCCCGAGCAGCTGGGACTACAGGCGAGCAGATGGGACTACAGGAGCCCTCCACCATGCCCGGCTAATTTTTTTGTATTTTTCAGTAGAGACGGGGTTTCACTGTGTTAGCCAGGATGGTCTCGATCTCCTGACTTCGTGATCCGCCCGTCTCGGCCTCCCAAAGTGCTGGGATTACAGGCGTGAGCCACCGCGCCCGGCCAAGCTATACTTTCATATGACTGGCAGCACCATGAACACCTGAGTGAGGCACTGCGCTGGGTGATGATGTATCGCGTCACTGGGTGATAGGAATTTTTCAGCTCCATTGTAATTTTAGGCAGACTGTCATTGGCTGAAATGTCATCATGTGGCACATGACTGCAGATTGTAGTTTCAGCCTTGAGTCACTAAGAAGAGTGCCAAAATTTTAAGTAGATTTTGGAGAGGTTATTGTTTTTATGGCTAATTTCTAATTTTGCTATATCAAAGTAAGAGCAGTTTTAGAATTTGTTAAATTCTTTGTGACTTAAATGTCGGCTAATTGTTGTGAATGTTTCTGGGGTGTTTAAAAAGAATGTGATTTTTTGGCCATTTATTGAGTATAAATCTATAAGATCAAGTCTGTTACTTGTATTACTTAGATATTCTTTACCCTTTTTTCTATTTTGGTCTATTTGATCTGTCATGCTCTACTACCTGTATTAAATCTTCCTGTGTGTGTGTGTGTGTGTGTGTGTGTGTGTGTGTTCTCCTTATACTTCTATCAATATGTAATTGATACATTTCCAAACTACATTGTTAGGCTCATGTAGTTTTATGACTGTTACATGTTTTTGATGGATTATACCCTTTATCAATATAAAACCCCTCTGTCTTGTTTAATGCCTTTTACCTGGAATTCTATTTCTTCTGCTACTGCTATTAGTACATCTACATTGTGAGCCTTACATGATATTCATTTTTCTGTCCTTTTATTTTCATTTTCTTTAGGTCATTTTGTTTTACTATACCTGTTATAAACAGGCTAGAGCGAGATTTCTTAAAGCCAACATCAGAGTATCTATCTTTTTTTTTTTTTTTTTTTTTT
>NW_016804048.1:2149639-2192748 GCF_001698545.2 Rhinopithecus bieti
TTTTTTTGAGACGGAGTCTCGCTCTGTCGCCCAGGCTGGAGTGCAGTGGCCGGATCTCAGCTCACTGCAAGCTCCGCCTCCCGGGTTTACGCCATTCTCCTGCCTCAGCCTCCTGAGTAGCTGGGACTACAGGCGCCCGCCACCTCGCCTGGCTAGTTTTTTGTATTTTTTTTTTTAGTAGAGACGGGGTTTCACCGTGTTAGCCAGGATGGTCTCGATCTCCTGACCTCGTGATCCACCCGTCTCGGCCTCCCAAAGTGCTGGGATTACAGGCTTGAGCCACCGCGCCCGGCCCAGAGTATCTATCTTTTAATAGTGAAATTTAGCTCAATAAGTTTAGTAATTATCTTTGTTCTTATTCCTGCCATCTCCTTTTATTATTCTAATTTCCATGTTTTATTTATTTATTTTTCTACTTTTGCTTTACCTTCCTTTTGCTGAATTGCTAAGTTTTCTTTGTTCATTTTTTCCTCTAGTGGTTTGGAATGTATACATTCCATTTCTATTTTTTTAGTGATTGACCTTTAAGTATTAACATATATATTTATACACACTTTTCCCTTAAGTTATGTACAGAATTAAACAGTATCTATTCTTATCCGCAAACGAGAAGAATCTTAGCGTGGTTTCATGTTTCTAATTCTTCTACCACCTCACGTCCTACCTTGTTGAGATAACATAAAATATTACTTCCAAATTGTCATTAAGGTTTTGTACATTTTCCCCTTAACAATTATGTAGATTTTATATAAACTTTATAATGTCCTTGTTCGAAACTCACAACTATAAACTTCATTATTTTTTACTCATATCATTACTCTGCTCATCCTATTTCTTTGATTTGTTTTTCATTCTGTGGAAGTACAGCCTGAGTAATTGCTTCGAGGAAGACTTATGTGGGGCAGTAAACTTTGTGGGTTCTTAAACACTTGGAAATCTATTTTGCTTGGCTACTTGAATGCTGATTAGACTGCATATACAGGGCCAGGTTCAAGAATACATTTTCCTCATAATTTTGAACATATTATTCCATTGTCTTCTATTACATATATACTTTCGTTAACGAAAAGTCTAATGCTAATGATGATCTTCAAAGTAATTCCCTTTTTCCCTTTTTGGCAACACTATTTATTAAAGAAGCTGTTCTTTTTCCATTCTGTGTTCTTGGCACCTTTGTCGAAAATCAATTGGCTGTAAATGGGTGGGTTCATTTCTCAGGTTTCTATCCTGAGCCATTGCTCTATGTGTCTGTTTTCATGCCAGTACCATGCTGTTTTGGTTACTATAGCTATGTAACAGATTTTGATATCAGGCAGTGTGGTGCCTCCAGCTTTGTTCTTCTTGCTCAAGATTTCTTTGGCTATTCAGGGTCTTTTGTGGTTCCGTATGAATTTTAGGATTTTTTTTTTCCATTTCCATAAAAAATGACATTGGCATTTTGATAGGAATTGCATTGAATTTGTAGATTGCTTTGTGTAATATTGTCATTTTAACAATAGTAATTATTCTAATTCATGAATACAAGATATCTTTCCATTTATTTGTGTCACACCTATTTTATCAATGTTTTATAAGTTCTCAGTTTATAGATCATTAAATTTTTTCCTAAGTATTTTAGGTTTTTGTTGCTATTGTAAAAGGGACTGATTTCTTAATTTCTCTTTCAGATAGTTCATTGTTAGTGTAAATAAATGCTACTCATTCTTGTGTGTTGATTTTGTGTCCTGCAACTTTACTGAATTAGTTTATCAGTTGTAATAGATTTTGGTGATCTTTAGGATTTTCTATACATAAGATCACGTCATCAGCAAACAGAAAATTTCACTTGTTCCTTTCCTATTTGGATAACTTTTAAAAATTTGTCTAATTGCTCTGGCTAGGACTTCCAGTATTATCATGTTGAATAGAAGTGGTGAGAGTGGGCATCTTTGTCTTGTTCCTCATCTTAAAGGAAAAGCTTTCAATTTTTCACCACTAAGTGTGATGTTAGCTGTGGCCTTGTCATATGTGGCCTTTATTGTGTTGCAGTACATTCCTTCTATGCCTAATTTGTTGAGAGTTTTTATCATGAAAGGATGTTGAATTTTGTCAAGTGCTTTTCTGCATCTATTGAGATGATCATGTGGGTCTTTTTTCCTTCATTCTGTTAATATAGTGTATTACACTTATTGATGTGCATATGTTGAACCATCCTTGCATCCCTGGAATGAAACCCACTTGATCATGATATATCATCTTTTTCATGTACTGCTGGATTCAGTTTGCTAGTATTGTGTTGAAGATTAAATGATGACGACGCCAGTGCATGTGGACATAAGCGCCCAACACAGCAAATGGCACAGACGGGTGCTGGTATAGTGATAGATATCCGTACTTATTGGACGAGAAAACTGAGGTTCAGAGAAGGTAGATGTCTCGCTCAAGGTCGCAAAGCATGTTGGCAGGTTGGCTTTGGGCCTGCTCAGACTCCAAACCAGGCTGTTTCCAGCATGTGACTTTTGCTCCCCTAATGGTTTTGGCTGGTTTCCAGCAGGTGTGCCAGTGCCTAGTGTGTTTCTCTGTGGAAAGTTATCATAAATGACAATGGTCCCACTGGCCTCCTTGTCAGGCAGACACCAAGCACACAACCTCTCCCTTCCTACTCCCCGGGAAACAGTTCTCTTTCATTCTACCACCAGGCCACAGTGTGGCACCATGCAGGTGTGTGTGTATCTGTGCACCTGTGTCCTCAGGGACCCACCTGAAGAGGAGCAGCACGGCCTGGGGGAAGGTCTGAAAGTTGTTGTTCCGGTTGATCTCTGTGGTATCATTCAGGGCAATTTTCCCAAACACCTAGGAGAGGGAAGGAAGAGGTGTTTAGTGATTTGTGGACAGAGAGGATCCTAATTTCTCACCATTGCTCAATGGTCTCTTCAGGGGTCTCAGGTGTCCCTGGAACTGGCCGCCACAAGCTGAACAGTCTTCCCATGCAACCTGGCAGGCACCTGCTGCCCCACCCAGCCTCTGAGCACAATCCCCTCACTGGACAAGCATGAGAATCCAAGAGCCCACAGCCTCAGGAAGGTCCCTACAGCCCGGTGGGAGCTGGGGCTGAGAGTGGTGGATGCTGGAACGGGGATCCTGCTTCTGACAGGACACAGGATGCACTGTGTTATTTTATTTGCTATTTCAGCTCTGCATGCCCAAGCACTCTTTCAAATTTAGTTCTTGCATTTTGGAGTGATGTGGAGTGAGTGATCTGGGGCTAGGACAGGCTTAATTCATTCCTGAAATCCCTTTTTTTTCCTGGTCTTTTAAAGCTGTGCTTATCTTAGAAACTGCCACCTTTATCAGGTATCAAGGTAGCTCTTCTAGTCTCAAAAGGTTTTGGCACCTGAATCTTGGGTCTTTCTGCGATGAGTAAGTAGGGGACTTCCTGGAGGAGCAGCCAAGGAAATGCTCTGGGCCAGTGTGGGCATCCTGCCAGGTTTGACCTTGGGACCTCAAGCTGAAGCCCGGAGACGGGAATGGAGAGCTCCAGGTTTGTGGTGAGAGATGCAGTGGGCACCTGGGAGGGGAGGCCTCAGAAAACTGCTGCATGTTTGATGTGGTGAGCCTTGTGTTGATTTGGCCCTTCCTTGCTTCCTTCTTCTTTCCTCCCTCCCTCTCAGTCATTAGCTTCAAATGAATCTGGTTAGGGTAATTCTCAGGCCCATCAGACCTGGACACAAACAGGGGTGCTGGGTAGACACACCTTGCTGCTGTTTCTTGAGAAGGGGCCGTGTCTCTCCCAAGGCCCCTTGCATAACTCAGGAGTGTCTTTCCTCTACCAAGAGCAGAACCCAGGCCTCGGGGAGGGAAGCTCTCTGGGCTGTGTATTCTGTACCTGACCATTCTCCTGTTACCTACAGGAGATCCATTTGGGGAAAGTTCCCATTCCTGTGGCTTTTTGGGCCTCAGAAAATGGAAGAGGAGGGAGAGGGACAGTCAGGAATGAAAGGGAGAAGGGAGGGAGGAAGGCGTGAGGGAATGTGGTGCTGGGAACTGGGAAGAGACAGAGCAGGAGAGGAGAGCAGGAGGCCAGGGGACCCGTGATGGGAGCCTCCCTACCTGCATCCCGATCACCGCGTAGATGAAGAACAGCATCACGATCAGGAGGGCCACATAGGGCAGGGCCTGGAAGGAAGTGCAGGAGACTCCCATGAGGCCAGAGTGCAGAGGCCAGCTGGGCCCCTTCCCAGGGAGCACCGCATCCCTGTCTCTGCAGCCATCAGCTATTGCCCGGTTTGGGCTGGGGGACACTTCCAAGAGTCCCACAGGACTACGGGGAACGTGGGAGAAGGTCTGAGAAACCAGAACTGACTTCCCATTTCAGCTGGGTTTTCAAAGCAGAGGACTACGGGGAACCTGGGAGAAGGTCTGAGAAACCGGAACTGACTTCCCATTTCAGCTGGGTTTTCAAAGCAGAGGACTACGGGGAACCTGGGAGAAGGTCTGAGAAACCGGAACTGACTTCCCATTTCAGCTGGGTTTTCAAAGCAGGCCGCAGAGTAACCATATCGTGCGACACTACCTGGGCAAAACAATCAACAATGAGCAAAACCTCCCTCCTCCGACTACACATGTGCGGTATGTTTGTGCGAGGCAGGAGGAATCGTGGACAGCACCCAGCTGACTGTGGTTACCTGTGGAGGAGTGGGGTAGTGGCAAGGGACACCCTTCCTTTACACAGCTTCATTCTATCCCACTAGTTGTAGTGAGCAGGTATTACTATTACAATGAAAACATTTAATAAGGAAAAATTTAAAAGAAAGATCATGGGTTCAAATCCTGTTTTTGCCACTTTCTATCTATGAGAGCTGGGGCACTTAACTTCTCTGAGCTTCAGTCTCCTCATCAGAAAAATGGAAGTAATAATGATGACCTCTCAGAGGTTTCGTGGTTTAAATGATTGAAGGCTTATAAAGTGCTTAGTGCATGCCTTGCACAGAGTTGGGTTCCATACATTCTATTCGCTTAATGCATTATCTGCCTGGCAACTAGGACGACTCAATTTCCAGAGCCCCCGCCACTTCTAGGGAGAGGCCATGGTCCCCGGGATGGGAGGCCCGGTCCGTGTTCCCAGGCGCCGCTTCAGCCACCACGGGTCACTAGAGAGTGCAGCCAGAGCAGGCGCCGGCTGCCCGGCCCGAACACCTGCGCCACCATCAGGCCCTCGCAGTCACCCAGTCTGTGTCTCTTCCCACGCCCGGGAGATGTCGGGGGGCAGGGCGAGTATGGCCACTCACAGCCATGGGTTCCGTGTGCACCCAAGTGCAGAGTCAGCGGCAGTCCTGCTTCTGCTGGGGTCTACTTTTCCGAATCCCCGGAGCCTGGGCCGACCCAGGCTGGGAGTGCAGGAGCCCCAGCTCACCATTAGGCGGGGGTCAGCCCTGGCGGCTCAGAGGAGGCCTGGCCATTGGGAGCTCCCTCGAGAGCCTTGGATGGTCAGTTCCTGGCAGTAGGCTGCCGGGGGCAGAGCGGGGATGGGCATCTTTCCTCTGGCTACAGCTATAGCCATGGACACACTAGACCAGGCCCAGGCACGCCCAGTCCCCAGGCGGGGACTGGCCGGGGTGGGGCACACAAAGCCCATCTTCCCCGACAGATTCTGGTCTGGGGAAGGCTGAGAGCGGCCCCTCCATGGGGGGAGAGAAGCCTGCGTTCTGCCAGCCCAGGGAAGCATGAACCGCCTTCACTGGTTCTGCACTCATCTGGGGGAAGTCAAGTGGCCCAGCAGCTTTGCTTCTCGTACTTCAAACCTACAAAGGCTCCTCCGAGCTGGCAGGGGCTGATTGTCATTCTGTTTTAACGGGAAAACAGTGGCTGAGAAAAGGAACGCATCACGTGGCCAGGCAGTCCTGGGCCCATTCGAAAGGCCTCTCTAGCCGAGCGGAGGACACCAGGGTCCTGCGACTCTGGCCGAGGACATATCAGGTGCTGTCAGCAGATGCTGCTGAAATGCCTGCGGGGAGGAGGGCGATGGCCAGATTCTGAAAATGCTGAATTCGAAGGGCAATAGTGGTCACCAGGTTGTCCAGACCCGTGTTTTTCAGGTTTGTTCCTTACCACAAAACCCCTTGGTCCAGTAAATTCTTGTGGAGAAAGACATAAATGATGGTTAAAAGTAAGGCAGACCCTTTCCACCTCCCCTTAGCTCCCATCCCTCCTTTACCACCTGGCCTTCTGGGGCTCAGAGCCTGCCTTAGAAACCACAGGCTTCGTCTAAGCCTCTCAGTGCAGAAACAGGGAGCCAGGTAGAGCGGCCGAATTCTGCCACACAGAGGAAGGAGCAGGGCCCCAGAGTGGAGGGCTCCTCCCTGTGCCAGCTGTGTTCTGGGCCAGGCGGCAGCCCTGGGATCCCCAGGCTGCAGGACATGAGGAGCGGCTACCTGGAAGGACTTGATGAAGGTCCACAGCAGCGTCCGGATGCCCTCCCCGCGGCTCAGCAGCTTCACCAGGCGCATGACCCGGAATAGGCGGAAGAAGGTGATGGAGATGCGCGAGTTTTCCTCTGCGTTCTGGAACCCGTCGGCAACAGGAGGTGCAGTTAGCACAGCAAGAGGGGGGGTGAGAACAGAAGGGCCCCTCCGAGAAATACAGACCTCAGTGGCAGTGGCAGAAGGCAGGCCAGGGTTTGCTGCACTAGACTTCCCCCTCAGATGGGAGGGCAGCCGCCCACTGTAATGAGTGGACAGCTCAGCCCCATGGTCTCTGCAGAGCTAGACTGTGCCCAGGCTGCTGGGCTGTGGTCCTGTGTTTTTACTCTCCCCACTTCCCCTTCATTCCTAGTTCTTAATGCCCTGGGTGGAGGAACAGACAACTCCATCAGGAACTACCATAAGCTTTGGAATCTTGTAGGCCCACAGCCAGTTGCCCTGGGAGCCCCTGCCTCTGCACTGCTGAGGAAGCAGCCCTAGCCTCTCTCCCGTTTGTCTGGGCAGAGAGTCCTGCATCCTAAGTGGAGCCCAGCACTCTTTGAGGACACGGGTTGGTGGATGGCCTCTCTCCCAGCTGTGGGTATGCGTGCATTTGAGGCCCCCTGAAGGGACCTCATGACCCAGGGGCTTGGGACTTCAGCACTTCCCTTGTATCACCTCCTACTTTCCACAGCCCCTGTCCCAAAGGGAGGGATTAGGGGTACTCCTCAGTGCTGGAGAGGGTCAGGTTTGCAGGCCTTGCTCTGAAGCTGTTGCCCTCCTAATCCCCTCTGCCCTGGGGCCTCTGGGAGGCCTCAACCCTCCAGGCTGTATAAGACCCTGGAAGGGAGAGGGGCAGCATAAGGGAGGGGAGGCCTCCCTTGCAAGTGATGCTCCTGCAGATGGTCTCCCTCGGGGCCTGGGGAAGGGGAAAGGGAAGGCGAAGGGGAGGAAGGGTGGAGTGCAGGCCCAGTTGAGTGGAGGTGCTTGGGCTGCTGCTGTTGGACCTGGGGGAACCTGGGGGCTTGGGCACATGCCTGGCCAGGACTCAGGACAGGCTGCCCTGCCATCCTCTGCCTCCAAACCTGAGAACATGAGCTGACTCCCCACCTGTTCCTCCTTCTGCCCACACCGGCCTGGTGAGCAGGAACCTAGGAGGGAGCCACTGCCAAATCCGGAGCTAGTGCAGCTCACCCAGCCCTGCGGGCACCAGGAGAGAATGGACCCTCGGGGCTTCCTGCTACTGTTCCCATCCACACCTCCCTGAGGTGGGAGGTCTCAGGTTGTTACTGGGGCCACCTGGGCCCTCCCCACGCCTTGCTTTACCTTGCCTTTTATCTTGAATTGTTTCTAGGTCAGACTCTCCCCGGCAATATCCAGCGCTAAAGCCCTTCTAACTGCACTGCCTGCTCTGGTTGACCCCGATGTGACATCAGAGGCCGTTTCCCTCACTATGCAGGACACGAGATTATGAGGGAGGCAGGGAGACCCGAAGGCAGCCACCACTCTGCACAGAAGCAAGCTAGAGACCTCTCCTGCTTTCCAGACCTTCCAGACAGGAGAAGAGGAAAAATATTTCTTATGTTTCAAAATCAGAGCTGCCTCAGTTCCTCCTAAGGCTCCCATTCCCCTCAAGGCAGGGGACAGACTGGTGGGTCTCGGGACCTGCTGCACGGGTACCTGAGGGGCTGGGTCGAGAGCTGCAGGCAGCAGCGCTGTCCTGCCCTGGGCTCTGCCCTGCCTGTGTGTTCTGAAGCCTTTGATGCCCTTAATCTCTGTATTTCTATCATCCATGTATCTACTTGAAATTCTATTTTCACTCCTTAAAAGGAGGTTGTGTTCCCCCAGAGGAGTATGCAGAGGAGGCTTAGGATTTTATAACTTAGCTGTCAGTTCCACCATGTTCGAGAAAGGAGAAAAAAAAAAAAGAAAGAACAAGCTTAAGTGGAGAACTTCAGCTCCAAGAGTCAAGAGTTTGAGAAGTTGGTGCCACAGGGGCATCTGGATCTGCTCAGTTAAAAAAACAAAACAAACAAACAAAAAAAGAAAACACCAAACACCAAGCTTGCAGTGTGAATTCCATTCCCCTGTTCAGAACCCTCCCCTGTGGCTGCAGTTTCCTAATGCTGCTCGAGAAGGGGAACAAACACATTGCCATTTGGACACACCAATTGCCTCTAATAAACCAAATGACAATGCAAAAAAGAGGCAGATCCAGACGGCTGATCCAGGAAGCAGCATCCCCAGGAAGTGGGGTAGAGTACCCCGGGCTCAGCCTTTCCTGTGGCAGCCTTGCAGCCAGGCAGGGCCAGGCTGCACTGGGGAACCCATCAACCCACCCAAGCTTGCCTCGGCCTGTGGACTTTGCGGCTTGGTCAGTCAACCCCACTGGTCCTTCTAAAAACTCATACTTGGCCCGGTTTGAAATGCGTAACGGCAGCCTTTTGGAGGAGCCTGGGCCAAGGAGGCTTCAAAGTCACACTGAATGGCATCTCTTTTATCACGTTCGCCAAAGCAAATCAGAGACTCCTACCGCAGGAGTGATCCAATCAACAGAGCTCGTTTTTCTGCTTCCAGCTTGCTGCAGAACAGTGGCTGTAGCCTAATTTTAATGGACTTCAGGAATTTAGAAAAATGCAAGGGGTAGCAAGGTTGGAGTGCCTGGAAATTCAATCATGCTCTCAGTAACAAATCCCAGCTTAAACCTTCTATGGTGGACTTCCACCTGAAGCACAGGGAAGCTAGGAGCTGTAGACACTGATGAATAGGAATCATCCGCCCTTCCATCCCCTGGCTAGAGCACCTCTTTCTTCCCTCCTTACCCTGGAGCCCCTACCATGGCTCTCATAGGCACCCTCTGCAAATTTCTCACATCAGATTAAGGTCAGAGGCTTTGGCCAGTGGAGTCCTCAGGGCGTTTAACAGGAAACGGCCCTCAGGTCCCATTCTCTCCCAGTGGCTTGTTAGATAGTCAAGATCACAGTGAATTACCACCCCAAGGAAAGCTCAGGGGTAAAACACCACCACTGCACAAACAGCATCTTCACAGCTCACACGAGAAGGGAACAGGCAGGCAAGGCACACGGCAGACACGGTGGCCACATGCAGTGAGAGCCAGGCGGGGCTCCCAGGGACTCTGGAGTTTGGGGTGGGGAGAGTAGGGGTGTTAGAGGGGGACACGGAAGCCGGGAGCATGGTCGGGAGGGTTGGTCTTACCATAGAGGGAGAGCATTGGGTATGTTCAGCTGGCTTTAAAGAAAGGCAGATAGAGATAAGCTGTAATGAGTCTCCCAGGAAGATGCCCGGTATTCTAGGTCTTGGCTAACACAGGAGCAACACAGTGGCAGAAGAGGGCAAAAGGAAACAAGTGAAAGAAACGTGAAAGCATAGGCCTGGCAGGTCCTGGGGCATCCCCGAGACTGTGGGGTTTGTGTTGCTGGGTCTCATGTCAAACAAGGACCCACAGGCATTCTCCTACCTAAGACCTTTAAAACTCACACCTGTAATATTATTACATAAGCAGATGAGGTCTTTGGGATTTTGTGGATGGAGGTTTGTAATTGTTTGGTTTTGTTTTGTTTTGTTTTAGAGACAGGCTCTCAGCTCTGTTGCCCAGGCTGGAGTGCAGTGGCATAATCACAGCTCACTGCAGCCTTGAACTCCTGGGCTCAAATGACTCTCCCACATCAGCCTCCCTGGTAGTTAGGACTATGGCACGTACCACCATGCCCGGCTAATTTAAATTTTTTTTTTTTTGGTAGAGATAGGGTCTCACTATACTGCCCAGGCTGGTCTCAAACTTGTGGCCTGGCCTCAAGTGATCCTTCTGCCTTGGCCTCCCAAACTGCTGGGATTACCAGTGTAAGCCACTGTGCCAAGCCTGTTTTAATTTTATTAGCCATTGTTAACCTTTGAGGACTTGGGCTTTATGCACTTTAGCTTACCCCAGGCAGGGCCAGTTGAAGGACAGAGGCCTTGCTAACCCCAGGGCCTATCCTTGCCCACATATATTTAAGCAAAGCAGCCCAAGGGCAGTGGCCTCTCAGGTTTAGGGGAGAATGACTTCAAGTCAGCACTGAGGAGGGCCTCCAGAGGTGGCCTCAACTCACTCCATAATGGGCCTTGTTCTCAAAGCTCAGGCTCAGGCAGGAGATGGCCTTGCTTAGCAGTTAGTCTATAGATGCGGCAAGCCCTGGCCATTGGCATGAAATAATGAGTGTTGAATTGTTTTCTAAACTTGAAAGCCCTGCACACAGTTTAGGATACGAACACCCCAGGAAGCTGTTCTCAACAGGTCTGACTGCTGAACTCATTTGGGGGTAGAAGCTGAGGAAACTGGCCTCTGGTGAGTATCCCAGGGCCAGCCCTCTCCCCGAGTTCCTGGAGCCTGGCTCTGGGAAGATGCCCTTACTTTTTGGGCTCCAGCCCAGAGGGCTCAGCCCCAACCAATCTTGACCATCTGAGCTGCTAACTCTTTCTAGAAAATCAGGACTTGGCTTTTACCCTCCACTTTCAGATGGTTGCTCTTGTATTTCTGTTTTTAAGGTACAAACAGGGAAAATGTGTAATGGAATTTTTGAAGGATGGAAATGTGCACAACTAGACATTTGCCTGCAGCCTGGAAATATTTCTTGGGTAACAGATTTCTCAGCAATTTTTTTTTTTCATAGCTAGTTGGTAGGATGTCCTTTTAGGGGATGGTGAAGATATAGGGTGAGGGGAGGGAAGAGAAAGAAAGGGATGCTTCTTTAGGCTTTTACAGAACACTCTAGATCTGGCTCTCTAGATCTCAGCTTCCACTTCATGAGGATTCCACCTGCCAGGTCAATCCTTGTGATTGCAGGGTGTGGGGTCCCTAGGATTTGGCTAGCAGGCTGAGCTTGAACACAGAGACAAACATAGGTAGACACACACATACATACACACACACACACACACACACACACACACACACACACACACTCTCTCTCTCTCTCTCTCTCTTCTCTCTCCCCCTCCCCCCCCCCCCCCTCCTCCCCCCCCCCCCCCCCCCCCCCCCCGGCCTCTCTCTCTCTCATACAGGCGTGCACAGAAGAAATTTCTTGGCAAAGCACCTAAACCCCATTTCCTCTGGTGTGTGATAGTTGCCCAGGATGGTCAGGTCTGGCTACCCTCTGGCATCGTTCTGCCCCACTCCTGGCCCGGTGCTTGGGCTCTTTTGCTCATGGACAAGGAGTTCTATGTTTCTCAGGCTTCACTGGGGCAGGGAGGGAGGCCCAGAGGGAGGTAACCTATACCACGTTAACTCCAGAGTGTTGGGCAGAGTTCCCAGGAAGCTTGAGCCATTTGCTGGACTCTTGGATTCATCCTGCAAACCATCACAGCTGCTCATCACTTCTAAGAACCCTGGGTAAATGCTTGAAGGTCTTCTGGGTTAATCCCAGCCTGAACAGGACCAAAATGGAGAGAATTCTGACAACACACCCAGGTATTTGGCTTACCTGGCCTAATTGAACCAACCTCTAGGCATCAAAAAAAAAAAAAAAAAAAAAAAAAAAAAAAACCAGTTTTATTTTACTTCTAAAACATTCAGAATCCTTCATTTGGGATTTTTAGATTTTTAAACATTTGTCTTAACTGTCTTTTCTCTTGTTGCATTTTATAGCTCCCATTTAAGACCTCGTCTATTTAAGTCATATTTCACTTCAAGACTTGACTTTAGGTCTGTTCTGATAATCTTGATAGTATTTTGTATTTTAATAACATGTATTGATTTAACATTTCCTATGGCATGTCTCTATAATAGCAGACAAGAAAAGTCAGGAGCAGCTATGAGGACAGTAGAAAGAGGAGGAATGAAGACTCTCTGAGATCTCTGTGTGGCATTCTCCCGCCCCGGTAATGACAACTCTCTGAAGAGACCAATTTTGGAAGAATCTAGAGACTCAAAGATTCACTTTTTCTTGCGCCTTAAGCCATACTGTTCACAGGGCATTTTTGACTAGCTGGGACAGTGTTGCCTCTAACACCACACAAACTTGTTTTCACATGAGGAGCTACGTTTACAAGGCCCGTGCTCTCAAAAACGAATAACCATTCACAATGACATCAGAGAGTACACCTGAGTGATTTCTACATGGTAACAATAGGAAGCAGCCTGAGACACAGCCCCTGCCCCCAAGGCCCCCAAGGTCTACTGATGCCCTAGACGTTTCCTACATGATCCCAAGTCATCGTTGGTCTTTGGCACCCTTTCCGCTTGGCAAGTGAATCCCCTTCGGAGATGGAAGGAGAGATTGGACTTGCTGGAGTTGGACATCTGTGGTATCCCAGGATCAGCACTTTTAGCTCAGAGACACGTGTCTGTGGTTTACCACTCTCTCTAAATACCAAGGAGAGCGCCTTGGGAAACGACAAAGCGTCAGTTCTACCTTTGCCTGTAAATTCAGAATTTGTTGGTAGCCATCAATACTTGGGCCATTCATCTCTGACCCCTTCCCAGATTTACTGCCGGGGCCTTTGAGTTAGTTTGTAGTTTCTCCATCTGTGGTCTTTCTGGGGGAAGAAAGGGGCCGTAGGATTCCCTGGAGACATACGCCCCTGAGCCTGGAGACTGCATTCCCCTTTTACAGCAGCCATCAGAGCTGCTTACATAACCTGAACATTCCGGCTGATTTTTAATACGGCACTGTCTCTACTAATGGTAGGCGTGGAGAAATTTCTGAGCAGCCAATTCTTTCATCCTTGTTTTCTTTTTTTTTTTTTTTTTTTTTTTTTTTTTTTTTTTTTTTTTGAGACGGAGTCTCGCTCTGTCGCCTGGGCTGGAGTGCAGTGGCCGGATCTCAGCTCACTGCAAGTTCTGCCTCCCGGGTTTACGCCATTCTCCAGCCTCAGCCTCCCGAGTAGCTGGGACTACAGGCGCCCGCCACCTCGCCCGGCTAGTTTTTTGTATTTTTTTTTTAGTAGAGACGGGGTTTCACTGTGTTAGCCAGGATGGTCTTGATCTCCTGACCTCATGATCCGCCCCTCTCGGCCTCCCAAAGTGCTGGGATTACAGGCTTGAGCCACCGCGCCCGGCCTCATCCTTGTTTTCTAATGATCTGGTAATTTTCAACGATTGCATGATATTGGGGCAATTAATTTTTTCACGTAATTGATATAAATGAAATAAGGTTATTACTCCGTATCTGAGGCAGAGGTCGGGTGTTTTCAGAGAGAGCGAGCTCTGGTTAGTGGTTCCAGATAACAGGCTCAGGGCAAATAGAAAGGAAAGCCAATTTCCTTCCTTCAGTATGCTTATGCAGAGTGCCTTGGTTTGGCAGAACTGGCATTGAGGAGAGGAGCGGTGCAGGGCAGCTAATGAGAGGAGGTCTCTGGAAAGTTGTCTTTCTGAATGAAGCTCAGGGTCAAATGAGAAGTAACACCTCCGTGGATGAAGTCTTTGTTTCTGGAAGGCAGTCACTGTGCACTTATTTTCATTGGAGTGCCAGGTCTAGGCCACATTTACGATGCTGAGGGGTGATACTCAGGGAATGCCAGAGGCCAGCAGAGACAGGATCCTCCCAGGTGGAGGATTTTCCCGCCAGGATGGTGTGGGTGGCTGCGGGATGTGTTTCCTGGTTGCCACATTACACGGTCTCTCTGGAGACTTAAAAGGTAGTTGAAAAATAGCTCTTCACCATACGAAAAACAGTTTTTAAATAATTATTATTTTTTGAAAGCACAGCCAAGCGTAAGGATTATAGAAATTCAGGGGCCGAGCAGTAGATCTCTAGGCTGGAATACTCAGCCCAGTTGTCCTCCACAATACTCTCCTGTGGTCAGGTGGCCAGAGAGCACTGTGAAGGGGGCATAAGCCATGGCTGCATTCTCCTTGGCAGGCTGATTTTGAAAGGTGCAGATGACCTCTGATCTCCTCCATGGAAGGCTGGCTCTTGGCCCTACAGAAAAGGACCGCCCAATTCCAATGGCTGCCATTGAAATAACGCTATGACCTCGGTGTCACTGAGATTCCACGCACCTCTGAAACAGATGTCCAAAGTAATGTCATGGGATTGTGAGTCTCTAAATCGTGGTCCTGCTACAGAACCCTTGCTGTATTTTTTTAAATGTCTTGTCCAGAACTTAGGGAGGTGGATCTGATATAAATTTTATTCCAAGCCACGTGAAGGTCTCAATGCAGCTGGTACCCCCTCCCCATGCTCGACTTCTCTGCTTGTACTACCTCTAATCTCAATTTGATCTGCAAGACACAACAGCTGGTTCTGTTGGGGGTTGTCATGGTGTGGAGGAAGACCAAGGGGTGGGCCTTTGAGAGAGAGACCTTGGAGTTAATCTAGGTTGGGAGGAGGTGGGTCAGGCTGGTGCACAGAGAGAGCTGGGAATGGCAGGGGTCAGGGGCTGCTAGAGACATCCGACGCCAACTTCATGGTCAGGAGCCAGCAGGTATAGGTTAAGGGTGTGTATGTGGGTCCTCACGATCCTTTTATTTCCCCTTCCCACCAGGAGAAACACATTATCTCAGGAGGAGTCAGGAGGTGCTGACTCCTGGAGCCACTGGGGATGGCAGCAGGGCAAGGCATTTTAGGAGGCCAAAGTAAAGCATGTTTTAAACTGCAAGACTTCTAAAGTTGAATGAACAGGTACTTGCTAAGAGAGGTGAAGGTTAAACACACGTCAGCTGGGATAGACAGGAGCTGAGGGTAGAGGCCAGTGGCTTTCAGACAGAAGAGCAAATGAACAAGATATGTGTCATTGGAAGCAATTTTCAGCAGAATTCCCATTTTGGTTTGGTGTGAATGGAGAGACGGAAGTGATGGGGGAGGAGCACTGAGCAGAGGAAGACAAAGGGCAGGGAACGCACCAGGATAAAGCTAGCGATGGACGGGGACCAAGGAAAGAACTCTGTCCCGAGCCACCTCCCCAAGGTCGGAAACCCACGGGCTTTTGTGTTTCTCCAAAGTGGAATTCCAGCTAGAAGGAGAGGGCCTTTCTTGCCTTTCTTGTGTGTTTGGAGTTACAGACACTGAGTTGAAATGCCCCTTAAGAACTTCCCTCAAGGGGTCTTTGGCCCCAGGGGGACTGGCAGCGGGCTCCCAGCATGAGGCTGCGGCTCCTGGCCCTCTTTTGCTCTTCCTGCTTTGTGTGCGAAGCTGTGGATGGCTGAGAGCTATGCCCTGTGCTGCTGGCTGCAGTGACCAGTTTGCTGGCTGCAAGTGGCTGGAGCCTCAGGGTCTCACTGTTATCATCTGCAACCTGACGGCTCTCAAGGTGGTATTACCTGCCAGAAACACACTAAACAAGACCGATTACACAACTGCCTGGGAGTTTCATCTTCCCCTGGGAAGGACAGCCCAGCATCTAGTCATTCAAACAAACCAACCTCCATCAACAAGAAGCCCATGGAGAACAAACGAATGAAATCGGTGTGCCAGCAGTGCCAGCTGCACCAAAGAATGCCTTATGCCAGAGGGAGAGGCCACAGGATAGAGAAGAAAGGCAGAGAAACAGACAGTGGGTGAGGCAGGGAGGGGCAGAGACTCAAAAAGGAAACAGATGATTCCCAGGGTGGGAGCGCCAACCACGGGAGTAAATGGGCATGAAGAGAGGTGGCCGTGCTTCTCCAGCCACCCTACGTATCTTTGAGCCTGCCTGTGGCTCCTCACTACCAGTTCATGGCATCTTCGAGGTGCCTTTGCTTTACAAGCTTTCTGGAAAAAACCCCAACAGCAGGTCGCTGAGCCTGTAGGAACTGAAGTGTCAGACACTACAGTGCCAGGTCAGGTACAATCAGCTGTCTCGCCACAGCAAGGCGTGTGCTAGGCAACTTCCACCCTTACGTGGGGGGGGAATAGAGGGTCATATGTGGGTTGATGAGAACAGGAAAGGAAAGAGCATCTGAGGAAAATGAAAAGTGACACGGTATGGGGCAGAAGGCAGAGGGCAAGGGGAGCCTGGATGGGTCAGAGCCACATCAGACCTCGGCAATCTCACACAGCTGAATTAAGAACCCAGATTGGATGCCTATAAAAAAAAAAACAGGTTCCCATGACCTTTTGGGTCAAACCTGCAGGGTACTTCTCAAGGCAAAAGCTTTTGAGAAGACTCGCTGCACCGGGCCACTTCTCAGGCCGGTCTCTCTGTCCCCACCCCCTCAACCCCACATCACACCAGTTCACACAGCAAGCCTCGCCCTTGACCTTGAGATCCGGGGCCTTTGGCCTCCTCCCAGGGGACTGCTGATGGTCAGATGCTTCCTCCTACTTCTAGGAATGCGGGTGGCTCTGCTAACTCTCTCCAGGGCCAGCTGTACTCTTAAGCAGAGTAGAAAACAACCTAGTTGCTCTACAAAGAGCGACTAGGAAAAGGGAGGATGGGGAGGGACCTCACGAAAGTCTCCTCCCCACTCAGGGGTCGCACTGCTGAAGGCTCACCTGAGATACAGTCAACATTCCACCTGCAGGCTGAGCATGGCTTTCTCTTCAAGGTACAGCGATTTATTAGAAGGGCAGCTCACTAGGCTGCTACCACCCAGCACGAATTACTGTGCTGGAATCACTTCATTTTGAAACAAAGCACCTTGGTAGCATAGCATTAGGTTTGTTGGGGGTGGGGGGTGTTGCTGAAAGTGGGAAGAAGCTGGAAGGGACTCCGAGGGCAACAGGAGGCTGCAGCAATGAGAAGTGGGGCTGGAGGGAGGTGTCAAGAATAAGCTCTGCCCCACCCAGCTGTCCTGAGACCACGGAGGTTGATTGAATCTATCTGTCCTAGAACCAGCTCAGGCCACACCCACCAATGTCACCTAGACAATGGCTGGCAACAGCACCCTCTTGAACCCCCTACTGACTGGGAGTTCTGGTCAGCTTGCTGTGGAAAACCTGTGAAAGTGAGTAACCTGTTTCCTGCCTCCGGCCTTTTGTGTCCTCGCCTAGAAAATTAGTATATCCTCAAGCAATATCACAGAGCAGCTGCTCAAGGTACCTTTGAAGAATAAACAGATAAGGGTTTGGGCTAGGTGGTCTCTAAGGTGTGTACACCCTAATGTCCTTGGACAGATCTGCTTTTTGACCACATCTCTCTACTCCCCTCCCTCATCACAACTATGGGCGGCGGGAGGGCACTCAGCCTTGCCTTTCTTTTTTTTTTGAGACGGAGTCTCGCTCTGTCGCCCAGGCTGGAGTGCAGTGGCACGATCTCCGCTCACTGCAAGCTCCGCCTCCCGGGTTCACTTCATTCTCCTGCCTCAGCCTCCTGAGTAGCTGGGACTACAGGTGCCCGCCACCACGCCCGGCTAATTTTTTGTATTTTTAGTAGAGACGGGGTTTTACCGTGTTAGCCAGGATGGTCTCGATCTCCTGACCGCCCGCCTCGGCCTCCCAAAGTGCCAGGATCACAGGCGTGAGCCACCACGCCCGCCCAGCCTTGCTTTTCTTTTGCCCATTCTGGTCCCTTCTCTGCCATGGCATGGGGCAGTGAGCGTGGTTACAGCCACAAAGGCAGATGGAGAGAGCCAGGCCCGCTGTCCAACGCAAGCACTGTGGGTTGCAGGCCGAGAGAGAGGGCTGGAGTCGTGCAGGCTGAGCTGACTCACCCCTGAGGGGGTGGACGTGCAGCAAGCAGCTCTCTCTCTGACTCAGGACTGACTGCTTTTCCTCCATCCTTCCAGGACCCAGAGTCAGAGAGGAGCCCGGCTTGCTTGATTGTTGTAGGGAGCAGTGAGTGACAGTTATTGGAAGTCGTACCTGTGGGCCTATAGTGGAAAGATGCTCAAGTAGAAAGGCTTTTAGGGCCTGAAGGTGGGGAAGACGTGGGGCCAGCACCCCGACATGCTGATCCCTGGACACTCCCTGCCCTGTCTTGTCGCTGCTTGCTCCCTCTGACTCCCTTCCTCCCCGTCTCTTTCTTCAGCTGCAGATGCAGATACCAACTGGGTAAAGGGAGTGGTGCTGCTCCATGCCTCCTGGCCTTTGCCTTCTGGTCCCTGTAACCAGAGACATGGATCCTGGTGTAGCCTGCATTCTGTCTGAGCATCCCAGGGGGATCCCACGCTTTGTGGATCCAGCATCTGCAGCATCAACCGACACAAAGAAGTCAAGTCAGACAGCTCTGCCCCAAGTCCCGTTGCCAGGAGGCACTAAATGAGGAGTGCAGGAGCCACTGGGCCCTGCCCTTCAGTGATGCCATGCCCAGGCCAGCCTGGCCCAGGGATTTAGCCAGCGGGCACTGTGGAAATGCAAGAGCCAATTCTTGGACAGAAATGAGCTTGAATCCAAGATTCACCTCCCATTCACCATGTGGCCTTGGGCAGAGGTTTGTCCTGTCTGAGCCTTGATTTCCTCATGTGGAGAGTAAGCACTCGGTTTTCATCTGATCATGTGTATGGTGTCCTCGGCATGATGCCTGATCCGTGCTCATCGGGTCGTGCTCGTGTTGGTCCTCTTCTCCTCATGTTCACAGCCACTGCCACCTTCGCTTATTTCCCTGCTCTGGACACGTCTGTGCGCCGTGCAAAGCCTTCAGTAATTCCTCCAGTGAGTTGTTCCCAGAAGCTCCACATCCAACGTTCTTTCCCCTCACTGTGCCTGCTCTGCTCCCTGAAGGTCTTTCTCCTGCTCCTTTTCTCTGCAGAATCTCCACGTGAGCTCCACCAAAGCCAAGGGAGCCTCTCCTCCCTTGCTCTCCTTCAGCACTGTGGCTTTGCGGATTATCTCTATGTAGACGACTTCTTCGCTGGAGGAATCACCCCGGTGAAGCCATGGGTGCCTGATGGCAGGAAACACCACCTCAGAACCCAGCAAGGCAATGGGGGCAATGAAGCATCCACCTCCAGCTGGCAGAAAATGCCCAAGTCAGAATCACGGCCTGCTAGAGTTGCAAGAGACCATCCCAAACCTCTCACTCCTCACTTTTGCATTCAAGGAAATTGAGGCCCAGAGAATGGAGTTCATTGCTCTAAGTCACCAGAGCTGGAAGCATAACCAAGGCTTCTTCATTCACAACTTGGGAATGTTTCTCTATGTCCATAATGCAGGAATTCAGGCTGCCCAGCACTTTCTATTGCTCAGTATATTTTAAAATACAGAATGAAAAAGAAGGGTGTCGGGAAAGGCTGTTGGCCCAAGCAGTCAAATTAATTCCAGTTTGGGATGTTTAGGGAGCAGCTTTTGATGCTATAATAACTTTCATGAACAACTGCAGGAAAATATGATTTCAGACCCAAGCACTGAGGAAGACCAAGAGGCTTCCTTAGAGCAGCAGGACGTTGCACTCTTATCTCCCCGGCTACAGAGGAAGAAAAGCTCGGATTTAGACCCAGGTGATGCATTGGGAGGAGAAGGGCAGGGGCCCATGGCTCAGATACTGAGGCAGAATTCAGCACGACCACATGAGGGGGCCTGAAGACAGTCCTCTTGTGACATCTGGCAGTTGTTCAGAGGCATCTCCCAGATGAACAGAAGTTGGCGGGTCCTGATCTCCTCGCACCAGAGGCCCTGGCCCAGGCCTCTCCACTCTTCTGCCCTTTGTCGCTTCTTCTTCTCTAGTGCCGGGGCTTTGGGGACCATCTTGTTGTGAATGACTCCATCCCCAGGCCTCTGACCAGTGTGTCCACCTGTCCACCTGACATCTCCCTTCCAAGGGTTAACAGACACGTCAAAACCGCGCTCTGGCTTTTCCTCACTCACACAGGCCCCGCCTCCAGCCCGCCTCCTTGCCTAACTGCTCCATCCTTCTCTGACTTAGGCCAAATCTCCCAGTCCTCCTGGGCAATTCTCCTCCTGCCCCCATGCAGTCTGTCAGGAAACACTGTTAATTTTGTTTGCAAAACAGAGTGACGGGCTGAGCATTTTCCACCGCTTCTACTGCCACAACTTTGCTCCATGCTATGGACATCTGCCACCTGGATGATTGCATTTGTCTTCCAAATGATCTTCCAGATTCCACCCTTGACTCCTACAGCCAGCCAGACTGGTCTCTTTAAAAACCAGAGTCAGGTCACGTGACACCTCTGCTCAAAGCCACCAGTATGTCCCCTTCTTGCTCAGAGTAAAAGCCCAAATGTGGACCCTGTTAGTTACCCCTCTGCTACCCTCGCCTCTCCTTTCCCAGCTCAGTCTGCACCAGCCAACTCGGCTCCTCCTGCCCTGCCACCTCTTCTCCCAGATCTCCGCATGGAGAATCCTCAATTCCTTCATGTCTTTACTTTGTTCAACTGTCACCTCCTTAAGGAAGCCCATCTTATTTAAACCAGCGCCTGCCATCACTGCTCCCCAGCACCTTGGAGCCCCCTTATCAGGCACTACTTTTTTTCCTGAAACGTCTATCATCTTCTAACACACCATACGAGTTCCTTATTTTCTGTCCTTGTTGCATTGTGAATTGTCTGACTATTCTCATCTACAGCGCAAATCTGTGAAGGCAGGGGCTTTTGGTTTGCCAACTGATGGATCCCAGGTGCCTCAAACGGTGCCTGACATATAGGAAGTGAGACTCTAAATGCTGTGGAATGAATGAATGATGGTTCCTGAGAGGGAGGGGCCCCATAGCCCAGGAAAGAGAAAAGGTGAGGGGAGTTTAAATGTGGGGACGATTTGGAGGAAAGTTAGGGTGGAGAAGGCATCTGGGGAGGGGTTTAGGAGTTAAAGATGGCAGGTTACAGGTAAAACACCCTCATGGATTACACTGAGGCTGACAATGTAGACTCTTTCCAAATAGACCATATCCCTGGGAATATATGTCTTGTGATGAGAGTATGACTCAAAATATCTGGGAAGGCCCGGAGCAGGGCCCAGGGATGCAGGATTTTCTGAAGGATCCCATGGGATTGGGAAGAAAATGCTGGGGATGTCCATAAGGGCTAATGTCCTAGAGGCAGAACCATCTAGTGGGAGGGAGCGACCTCTGAGGATAGGCAGTGGTGCTCAGTTAAGCTGCCGTCCCTCACACTGGCTGCTAGGTGGGCGCAGGGTCAAGCCGGACTGTGCTTTCAGAGCAGGCCCCTCCAGGCCTCAAAGTAATGGACCGTGGTATGTGTATGTGTGCTGGTTTTGATCCGGTTGTACCTACTGGCCAGCTCTGTGGGTCTAAGCATATCTGGGAAACGGGGCTCTCGACTGTGGGTTGTAGGTTATAATTAGACTAACCAAAAGGTCTTGGTTGGAGACTAGGCCCTCTGAGTGACACCAGCAGTAAATTTGGAAAGAATGTCATTTGCTTGGGTGCCACAGTTTCTCCCATTCCACAGTGCGTTACCAGTTTATATAGAGTTTTTAAATAGATGCTCTTATTTGAGCTTCAAAACACACTGCTGTAAATACCACATTCCTCTGACAGATGAAAAAACAGTCTTTGGGCATGTTGGTAACGCTTTGACAGGAAGCAGCAGCAAGACTCAACAATCTGCCAGTTTTCTGACTTCAAGTCCAGTTTTCTCCTCTCCCAAACCGCCTTCCTGCCTTGGGGAATGTTATGTTTGTTCTTTTGGTTCAGAAGCCATCAGTTGTGTGGGAGAGGGAGAAAGTGGCTCTGAAATAGGTGTCGGGTCTCAGGACACCTCCTCTTGCTGTCAGTCACATGCGTGGTTGCCACCCTGTCCCCCGACAATCCTTCAGTGGGACTTCAAAGCCACGAGTGCTTCGGCCTGGGGCATCTCAGTGTGGGAGGACACAGGGCAGTGGAACTCTCAGGGGGGCTGATTATTGCTTATTTACAAAGTGTAAAAAACCCTGTGGTTATTTAAGATATCAATTACAGAACGTAAGTTCTGAGTAAACTGTGGCCGGTGGCAGTACACCGGGAGGGACAGGTGAGGTTTCTGTTTACCAAAAGGCATTGTGGAGTACAGAAACCAGGAATTCTGGCCTAGCAGGAAGTGAGCTGGCCCCAGGAGGGCTAGGCTGACTCTGAGGCACTGGAAAGGTACTTAAGCTCTCCATCATCACCTGTAGCATCAGCAAATTGGGGATGAGAATTCCTACCTGTCAAAGTTAAAGGGCAGTTTAGAGTTAAGTCAGATAAATGCAAAGTGACTTGTAAATAGAAAACCACTATTCCAATGTCAGGAGCTGCTACATGGGTTCAGGCCCCTCCCCACCCCCAACAGAGCCCCTTTTCTGTATAAATTTTATAGAAAATGCTTTTGTTGTTTTTTCTTTTCTTTAAAGACGTGAATAGTTTGGGAGAAAATGGCAGACTGAGTGATAGGGGCCTTGCCGACTGTAGGAAGAACCCATAGGAACCCTGGCGCTGCTGTGGGCCTCTGCACAAGGGGGCAGCTCGCAGTCACCTTTCTGCATTTTCCTGCTGTGGGGCTCTCGGCTCCTCTACACAGATTTTTGTGTGGCTCTGCACTGCTGTCTGGAAAGGAAACCTCCTGAGGGCAGAGCCCACTGCTGTCCTGTCCTTCCTGTTTCTCTCCCTGCAGTGTCTGCCAGGGCTGAGCACTGCATGGCACAAGCTCTGGGCACAGAAGCTCTGGCCTTTATGTGCATGAGTGGGAACAGCAACTTGGGGCTCATCCAGCTGCAAAACTCGGGTCCATTCAGAAAGGGGAGGGGAGTCTCAGAGCATGAGTTGGAAGATTGATTTAAAAAATGATCTGAGGATTTACTGGGAGAAGTTAAGAGAGAGTGCACATACACACATACACTCACACACATACACACATGCATGCACGCACACACACATATACACACATGCACACACATACACACATGCTCACACACACTCAGACATGCACTCACATATACACACACACACACACACGGGACAAAGACAGTTCTCAGAGACACAGGGAGACAGATGGGCCATGGTCTCTGGAGCTATAGTGTGAGCAGGGTTGGGGCACCAGGCTACGGCGGGGGACATATGACAAGTGTAATAACTGCTTTCCAAAGTCCACCTGCTGGAAGAGGAGCAGACAGGGGCTTCTAATCTGGAAGAATCTGGCAGGCAAAATAACATGGCAGTGTAACTGACTGGGAGCAAAAGTTGGAGTGGAGAGGGGAGTACGGGTGCATGGAGGAGCTGGGGGTGGTGGGCTGGGTAGTTCCAAACATCTTAGATCAAAACTCTAAAGCATCTGCTCTGTGCTGTTATTCAATGGTTCAGTGCATCAAAAGTCTATGCAAACATTACCAAGTCTCTTAATTAAAGAAAAATAATGACAAAAATTAAACAACACATGTTAAAGACTGACCGCAAGAAGGCTTGCCTATAGATAAAGAGAGATTTAAACATGCCAGGTAACAGAAAAGACATGTGCAGGAACTGATAGGAACTGTATAGAAGGAGGCACCTCTTGGGAGAAGGAGGTGGGAGGAGGCCTTACAGAGGCTGGGGTTCTGTCTGAGGCTAGGGAGCCAGAGGCAGGGGTGTGAGAGGTCAGGGGTCGAGGGCAGGGGTGGCAGGTGCATGTGGGAGTGAGGCGCTCACATGGGGTCTGCTTCCATAGCAACTAGGAGGAAAGGTCCACCCAGAGCAGCTCTCAGTAGGTCACCCACCAACTCTAGAGAAGAGTCCAAACATGACTGGTTCTCCTTTTCTCATTCCTCTTCCAAATGAGCCTGCATGGACCTGGATGCCTGCATGGGCTGCTGATGTTAAATGGAAACACAGCCCATTCAACCCAAGATGATGGGTGGTCCTTGGGCGAGGGTGGGCTATGGCTGACTATGTAGGCTGAGTCTTAGCCTTAACGCAGGGTATTCTACTTTGAGAGAGCTCCCTTCTAAGATGCTGTGGGGATGGAAAGGAGACAGTAGGGAAGGCAGTGGCTGGAGGAGAAGGTGGGGGTCAGAAGAGGTTTGGGTCCCTGCCCCAGCAGCTGCCCAGAGTGGCAAACATCCCCTCATGTTCTCACTCCGCGGCTCCCAGAGCTGCTTCCTCCAATACAGTGTGACTCATGCCAGGCTGATTGTACGGGAGAGAGAGAAGATGCAGCAATCAGAACTTAACAGAAAAGGGGAAGGCCTAATGCGTTCCAAAGTTAAAAAAATTTTTTTTTTTCAAAATAAAGCAACAAGAAAAAAAACCTTCAAACCAATTCAAACAAACAAATTAAAAAAAAAAAAAAGAAATAAAAATAAGAAGGTGGGGAGAGAAAATAAAACGAAGGAGAAAACCGGGGAAAGACAAATGAGTGTTAGAGCAGGCACGGACAGTTAGGTACAGACGCCATGTACTTACGTTTACCTCGGTGATTGCTATATCAACAATGCTACCCACAACAATCAAGGCGTCAAATGTATTCCATGCATCACAGAAATAGTGCTGCATGGGGCAGAGAAGCCGAGAAGAGAGAGAGAGAGAGAAGAAAAAAAAAACCAACAACAAAGGAGAAAAACAAAACAAAAGGGAAGAGGAAAAATGAAAAAAAAAAAAAAAAAAAGGCATGGAAAAAGGGAGAGAAGAGGAAAAAAATGAGAAAAGAAAGAGGTTACGTGGGCATATTAAACACTCTCTTACCACTCTACAGTTCTGGCGGCTCAAACATGGATAACCTGGTTTTCGCAGGGTGCAGAGGCCTGACAAAAGCTGGGTTAGTTCAAAGGTGGCGTGGGGCTGTGGCCGCCCCGGGGAACCAGGCGGTGTGTCCCCTGCACCGCCACTCCCTCTGCTCAGCTCCACGCCCCAGCCCGGCACCGCCGGGCAGAGCTGAGGTAAATGGAAAAAAAGGAGGAGAAGCTCCCACTTTTTTTCCCCACAGGACGACGGCAGGTTCAATAAAAGGCATGACTGGAGGCGGGTAAAAACAGGAAATTAAAAAAAAATAAAAGAAGGTAAACAGAGAGAGTGAGAGAGAGAGAGAAATAGAGGAGGCAGAGAAGGAGGAATGAGGAGGTTCCTGGGGAGGGCAGAGTAATACTCACATTAGTCTCACTGAGAATGACGTCAATTATGCTGCCAATTACGATGAGGAAGTCAAAAACATTCCAGGGATCACTAAAGTAACCCTACATAAGGGAGGGCAGGCAGGATGGGGATTAAAAAGGAATATTAGACAGACAAGAACAGAGCAACACCACCATCAGAATCATTGTCCAGGCACCTCCGTGTTGCCTCTGGAGTTCCGGACGCCCTCACCATGGCCAGGAGCCCAGGAGCCCAGGAGCACCAGCAGGGAAGGAGCAGCAGGGAGGTGACACTAACCCTACTGCCCGCATTCCCTCCATCACATGGCCCCATCCTACAGATCCACCCACCCTACCCCTTCTCCACAGAGGCCCTGTCCACTTCCCTCCAGGGGCAGGAGTGGGTGTGGGGGTGGGGTGGTGCAAGTCACCAGGGGACAGGATGTGGCTACTATGCTCTCTCTTCAGTCCATGCTGAGCATCTCCTTCACCCTCAGTCCTCTTCTAGCAGAAGGACCCATCTGGACGGAGGGAACACAGGTGTGTGACCCCTCAGAGGGTAATGGGCTCAGTCCTATGGGTGAAGCTGGGGATGAAAAAGGCTTTGAAAACCACAGCCATCAGTGTGGGCCGCAGGGTGGCAGGTTATCTGGGCTCAGAAGTGACTCATATAAAGCTCAAAAATAAAAGAAGGACCAAATTGTTAAAATAAGATCCATAGTAAGTACAAGTCTTGCAGATCAAATCAGGGTCACCCTAGTTCCTGCACTGGGTGCCCCAGTGTTTCTAGGGACAGTTCCAACCCTGGCGAAGACTGTCCTAAGGGAAAGGAGACAGAGGCAAGGCGGGGCTCCTACTCTGGGAGTGGGTTATGTGGCTCTTGACAGGGCTTTCTGAGGCTTTCTAAGCACCTCCCCAGGTTCCTTCATGGTCATTTTGAGGTAGGGTCCTGCTGAATGCGAATGCCACTCAGAGGGCATGCAGTGATCAAAGCCTTTCCTGAGGATGGGTTTGCTAGGGACAGGCTGGTGGGTTGGGGGAGGCTGGCTGCCTAGAAGGGGATGAAGGCAGTGGTGCCCTAAAGGAGAGATTCTGGCACAGAAGGGGAAGACCCGTGTCCTGACTTTACCACTTGATTCTGTAGCTATGGATTTTATTTTTCACCATATTTGGAGAAGAGAAGGGATGAATGTTCTTAAAAGACTTTTTTTCATGTACTTGGACAACTGGTCAACTAAGGAATGGGCTGTCCCAGAGGCCCTATAGGACCCCTGGTGTCCTGGATGAGTGGACTCTTTAGCAGATGGATTTCTTGGGTGTGGGAGGTGTAGGAGCCTGCAGAGCAATGTCTGTGACTGAATGGGGCATACACCCCAGCTACAGGCAGTCATATTCCCCATGGGTAGCGGGGGAAGGACCAAGTACTATAGACATTTGTTTTCTTTAAGTAAAAACATTTATGCCTTCAGTTTAGATATGGTCTGCAAAGGGGACAAGACAGGGCTGGCCACATTTTTTCACTGGGACCAGGATTTTCCTGCCTCTGGGCTTCCAGGAGGTGGAATTCTAGAGGTCAGAGCGGGGTATGAAAGCATGAAGCATCCTCCGAGAGGTTCCCCGATCTCTCCCCAGCTCACTTGAAGGCTGCCAAATTTTCCTCTTTATTTTTTACTCACAAAGCCAAGAATCTGTGTTCTTCCCTTTCCTCTCAGCTCTATTCAGCTCTCTCAACTTCCCACTTCCCAGCCATGCCTTCTTTCCAGAGGGACCGAAAGACATGCTGTCCTGGGGCTGTTATTATTAGCGTGGCAGGTCAGGTCACAGGGAAAGGGGCCTTTCGGTTCCCAGGCATTTCTGCCAAAAGAAAACAGAAACGCCACCACAGAGACCCTGGACAGCCCGGATGGGGGAAGCAGAGATGAGCTGACCAGGGCGTGGGTGAGGTGAGGGTCAGCTTCAAATCAGGGCGTTCTTGTTGGCTTCCCAGGGTATTTTTCTGAATATAGTGGAGCCTCTGAGGCAGAGAGACCTCTTTCTCCCATGTAAGTCACGTGCTGTGAGCAGGAAATAACCAATTTGCTCTCAGGTTCTCAGATATCATTCACAGGGCAAAAGGAGGATAGTGATTTTGGGGAGAGGGAAATAAGGAGTGAAGACCCCAGATGAACTACCGCTATGCATAAGTCTTAAAATTAGATTTCGGAAAACACTGGGTGGCCCTCTCGATTGAATACCGTCTTTGTGGGTTGAGCTATTTCAGAAGGGAAGGGCAGGGAAGTCAAGGAAGAGAAGCGAGAGAAACAAGAACAAGAGCAGAATCCAGGAATTCTCTGCATCAGCCTAGAAAACGTGCAAGAAAACATTATTTGGGTGTGGGAGCAGGAGGAGAGAGAGAGGAAGGTGTGAGTGTCAGTGCTCAAGAAAGGAGGGTGGGTTGGAATCTTCATCCACCAGAGAGACCTGAAACAAAATGGGTAAGTTGGCCTTGGTCTGCAACACCTCTGAGACGGAGAAAGGAAAAGGAAGAAATGGACAGAACAGAGCAAAGGTTTGGTGTTGAAAACCAGAGAAACACACACAGTTAATCAACGGGCGCACAAGGGTGAAGGGCTGAGACCTAAAGGAACCGTCAACCGCCTGGCTGTGCACCCCTGGTCACCCTTTCTCCCGGATTTCTTCATATATGTGCAGACAGAAGGCACAGCCCCCTCCTTCCTGATCACAGCCCCCTCCACCCATGACTCCACTGAACTGGCATCGGCTGGGCTCTGTTGGAGTTAAGGCCTCGTGCCTCACACTTGCCCTCAGCAGGCTGTGCTACTGCAGGCTTTAGACTGACATCTCTGTTTGGTGGCACACTACCTGGGGGGCTGCAGAAACCAACCAGGTTCCCTGTCGCCGAGAGCTCCTGTGCACCCAGCCCTGAGGGATTTCCGGAGAGCTGGAATGCAGCGGGTGAGGGTACATGTCTGGGGGCAAACAGGGTCCCTTTAAGAGGCAGCTCTTCACCCTGACCCATCCTCCCACCATCCTGCCCTTAGTGCCCAGAGCCCCTCAGTCCTCCAGCTGGACCATGAAGACAATTTCAGGTCCAGCTTTCAGGCCTCCATCCCCATTGTCCCTTTGTCCCCTCCTCCCACTATTTCAACAGCCCCTTCCTCCCACCTGGACCACACCCTGCCCAGAAACAAGGCCCAGGTCCTCCCTGCTGGTCCCCAAGTCCCCAGGTGGTTGGGTCCTAGGAGGAATACTTTTCCCAACATTCGCTGGAGTGTAAGGGCCTGACGCTGTCTCATCTCTCTTCTCTCTGTTTTTGTCACCCCCTCGGTTGCTGGAAACCATTAGTAATAGGGGTTTTAAGGGTGTAATGGGGAAGGGAGGGTGGGAAAAAAATCATACACGTCTTACAAAATCAGTCTGACACAGAGCCTGGTTCTACCTGCTGCCCCTTATTTCTCTGGTGACTGTGTCCCAAATGGTTGAGAAGGAAGGGGTTGGAGAAAGGGTTTTCCTGGCTCTCCTTGAAGTGGCAAACCAAACCTCTTACTGTCCAGCTCCTCAGAGCCATGCAGGGCGGGCTGCCCGGAAGGGAAAGTGTTTTTGCAGCTGGAAGCCTTGCCCTCGCCATCCCCCAGTCCCACAGGTTGAGTGGATTTCTCCCTTCCAACTCCCCACTCTGGAGAAGTGTTCATAAGATGGGCCTCTCCTCTGGCCATCCGAGGGCAGATCCTGTGTGCACCCCAGGCTCCCAGTACCCAGGCCTGAGTGCCGCAGCACCTCCACTCACTGATAGGCGTGGGCTGAGAAAATGGACACTGAATTGATAGACATCAGAAAATCATTGCTGGGGAGGAACAACTGCTGCAAAAGCATCATGGGATGCACAGGAACTGCGGATTTTCTTCCATTTTGGTTATCCACGCCCTGATTTGGCTCCATTGTTGGAGATATGCCAAGTTGAAAGAGGCTGCATAGTGGTTAAGCATGATCTCTGGAGGCAGATCTGGGTTCAGACACTGCCTCTGCCACTGACTAGCTGGGTAGCCTTGAACAAATACCTTAACTTCCCTATGCCACTGTTTCCACACCTAGAACATGGGATAAAGCACAGAGCTGAGGTGAGGGTGAAAGGAGACCGTGTATCCAAAGCACTCAGAACTTGCCGTTTCTCCTGCTCCCACCCACGAGGCCTGTGTGTCCTGACGTTTCATTGCTTTCTTCTGGTCCCAGACACTGTGTCTTAACTGTGGGGCCATGGTCCAGTGGTACTTCCTGGCTGTAAAATGCCTACCTCCAGGGGTTCTCTGCTTTTTGGGGACAAGACACGCCCAATTCCCAGTGGGAAAAGGGATGGGATGACTACCTATGTGAGAAATCGTGGGTCTTTTGCCAACCGGAGGCGCACTTCCCAAGCCCTCTGTTTGCAATCGCTTAAAAACAAAAAGTAACCGGAGTCCAGAGTCCAGAGGCTTCTACCTCATTACAGCTTCAAGGGCAGTTTCAAGGATCTCATCATCACTGGTCGGCTGGAGACTGAGCTTTCTGGAAGGGAGGTAATCATAATCTGATTATTAACCATACTAGCACCAGCCCCATGTCTTGCATGGGGTTAATGTGAGGACCAATACCTAGGAAAGTATTTTGAAAAAAATCCTTTAATATCTATTCTTTATATTGACTCTATCTGGCCTCCTCGGGAATAGGTGTTCTGGATGTGTGAATGTTCCGGAGAGAGGATGCCTGGCCCTCTAATGACCAAAATCTTTGAATTTCTACCTTTTAAAAAAAGTATTCACTTTAAAGACAGGGTCTCTCTCTGTTGCCCCGGCTGGAGTGCAGTGGTATTAGCATAGCTCACTGTGGTCACAAACTCTTCAGCCTCCCAAGTACTATGCCCCTCTAATTGTTTAACTTTTTGGGGAGATGAGGTCTTGCTATGTTGCCCAGGCTGGTCTAGAACTCCTGGCCTCAAGTGATCCTCCTGTCTCCGCCCTCCAAAGTGTTAGGATTACAGCTGTGAGCCACCGTGCCTGGCCAGCCACTGTCATTATTTAGCAGTGTTGCTCTGCCTAGTGAGGTAGGAGTCACAGGTTCTATTTTGGGTGTGGGACTAAACACCAGGGAGACAAAGCCTAGGTATGTAAAAAGAGGAAGGAGGAAGCTGAAGGTTCTGGAATCTTGAGTTTTCCTTTAGTCTGTCTCTCAGGCCTTTTCTGCCCATCCTCCAGGTCACTAGTATTCAAACTCTCCTGAATGAAATCTGGCTGATACCGTTTGACATTGGTGACAGGGTGCAGGTTGTCATGGCTGCATTTTGTAAGACTGGAGTTCATGTAGACAATTAACTGCTAGGTTCTTAGGAACCACTCTTCCCACCGAGGAAGGCACAGGCCGCTTTTCTTTTATCGAGAGGGGCGGCGGCAGGGGCCCCGTTTTCTGTCGCTGTTACAGGAGAGCTGCGAGGGGACTGCTGCTGAAGGGGTGACGGGTGCATGCCTTTGCCTTTGAATTCGGGGTCCTTAGCTTCTTCTCTGTCCAGAGCAGAGGCTGCCCTGCCATCTCCTCAGAGGCAGCACCAGCTTTCGATCAGGCTGGCGACAAGAAGGCGTCCATGAGGAATTGCGCACACCTTTCACTCCTCACCTGGGGTGGTGCTGTCAGTCTTCGGCATTTGGAGGGCAGAGGTGCTGTCACTGCCGTGACTCGTTTCTTTCTCTTCTCTGTTCCTTCCTGCCTGCCTTCCTTATCTGCCCGAAGAAACACAGGGGAGGCAGCCAGCTCCTGAGTGCCCCGGCCCTGTGGGGAAGCTGACTCTGAACACCTGGTTTCCCCTCCTAGGACACGTGGGGCACGGAGCGCACTGGCTGGGGGGCTGCAGGGCTTCTGGGCTGGATTAGAAGTGGGGCTGCTGAGATTGAGACGGAGAGTGGAAAAGGACAAAGTGTCCTCTGAAGGGTCCCTGCAGACAGGGTTAGGAACATCAGTCAGCAAGCAGCTGGAGGCTGCCACGGTGGGGCGGGGCTGAGGGAGGGGCAACAGATGGCATCATCAGACCTAGGGAAGGGGGTCCTTGCAAGAGAGCAGAGGTCCTGCTTGAGTGAGCAAGCACTGGAGAGAGCGCAGGTGCGCCAGGCAGGGGGCTGGGCAGAGGTGGCTGTGAGGGAGGGAGCCGTGCCCAGTTCCTGGAAACACTGATCTTTTCTGGGTCCCAGAAATGAGAGCTGAATGAGTCGGGGAGAGGAGCTGGGTCCCACCGGCAGCTGGCGGTGGTGGCGGTGGCAGTGAAGTCTCAGTGCGTGTCTGTGTGTCTATGCAGAGTTGATCCCATTGAATATCATGAAAACAATGGTAACCGACACCAAGCAGAGATAATATAAATTGTATTACACCAGGATGCCATTTAGACATAACAGTAATCATGGAAATTAGTGGCGCCTAATGGAGAAGGCATAACTGGAGCACAGAGCTGCCAGCAGCCTGGGAGGAGGTGGGGTTTTCTGCCCTCCTCTGTCAGCTCCCATCCTGTGATGTGTTAATTCAGAAGCACCCCAAGACACACTCTGCACAGCTAGCTTGAGAACTACTTGGACTAAGGGCAGGAGTGGGCAGGGGGCTGGGTGCCTGCCTTGTGAGAGGACCCCAGGTGGGTGGAGGCGACGGGGGCTGCTCTCCTATTTGCAGGAGGAACACGCACTCCTGAAAATGCACACTTTTAACTGGACACTTTCTGCTCCCATTTTTCTTTGGAATTAAGGCTTTTCCTCCCCAGGACATTTTTGAAGGCCTTTGTCCATTTATTTACTCATTCATTTATTTATCTCATCAACACATAATAAGCACTTACTAGAGGCCTGTAACTAAGCAAGGCTTGGGCATACAAACATGAATCAGCCCTCCCGAAGCCTGCCATCTTCCCCGCTGGGAGCAGATGAAAATATGGGGTTATCAGTTAAGCTCCATTTGGGGGCCTCAGGAGGCTCTTTTTCTGCCTCAGTTTGCACCTGGGTAGATTGGGGGATCCCAATAGCTGCTTCGCACTACTCATGCTGGAATAAATGAGCCGTTTTCTGCAAAGGTGCCTTCAGGACTAGGGTGCTGAATCAACACCTCCTTGGAGAGGGGCAAGGCTGGGCAGACACATGGCCATGCACACCGGCAACTTTAAGCTCAAATGAACAGCACCAACCATGCACTCTGAGGAAAGGAAGGCAAGAACCAAGTAGCATCAGGTGTGGCTGGAACAAGGCGGAGCAATCTCTCCTTTGCTGCGGGAGGGCTGGGATCTGTGGCAGCCCCTCAAAACCTCCTGCCTGCCTAGAACCCCTTCCAGTCCAATCCAGAGGACCAAGGCCATGGAGAGAGCTTTCCTAACCCCGATCAGAGAGGTCCCTTCCTGCTCAGCACTCTCGGAAAGCTCCCACAGCCCATCCTATCACCCCTGTCCTGTGGCGTCTCTAACTTAGCGGGCGAGTGCTCCTCTGCCAGGGGATCTGGCCAGCAACCCGCATCCACACTCTTGAACAAGCTGTGAATAAAATGATAGACTGCCTTCACTTCCCACAGTGAGCCTCGTGTTGTGCAGGCAAGTTACCTAACCTCTCTGTGCCTCAGCTTCCCTACCTGCAGCATGGGAATAACCAGAGTACTTGCCCTGGTAGGGTTTTTATTTTATTTTATTTTTAGAGACAGGGTTTAACTCTGTCATCCAGGCTGGAGTGCAGTGTTGCAATAATATTTCATTGCAGCCTCCACCTCCTGGGCACAAGAGATCCTCTTGTCTCAGCCTCCCAAGGAGCTGGGACTACGGGTGTGTGCCACTATACCTGACTAATTAAAAAAATAGAATTTTTTTTTTTTTTTTTTTTTTTTGTAGAGATGGGGTCTTGCCCAGGGTGGTCTGGAACTCCTGGGCTCAAATGGCTCTCCAGCCTCGGCCTCCCAAAGGGCTGGGACTACAGGTGTGAGCCACTGTGCCTGGCCCCTCATAGGGCTTTGTGAGAATGATACGAGTTCATACCTGCCCTGTCTGGCACCAAGAAAGTGCTGACTGGTTGCTGCAGTTGCTACTATTACTGTCGTTGTTGGAGTTCTTGCTGAGAGGCTACCTTCCCGCACGCCCACAGCCTCTGTGTCACAGAAGGTCCTTCCTGCCCCTAAGTCAGGCTGGGCCAGCGCAGGGCCAGAAGCACTGGCAGCACCTTGGGCTTCAGTGGGTTGGGTTACCGCCGACGCACCCGGTAGGTCTGGGAATCCCTCTTCTTCCTACCAGCCCGGCGTGTTCCAGTTTCTTTCCCCATGGCAGGGCCAGAGACGCAAACCACAGTGTACCTTCCCCACACACAGTGTGAATCGTTTTCTACATTAAATAATTAAATGTAGTAGCTAATACTACCCTTCCCACACGAAGGCTTTATGCAAGTCATATAATTATTTTTTATCCTTCATAGTGACTTTTAAGCTCTCCAGCACCAGGCAGGAAAGAAACCTGTCACAATGTTGCAGCAATATGCAAATCCCTGGGTGCAGAGCCACAGCGGGGAAGGTCCTCCTGGCAAAGCTGGGGCCTGCCTGTTTAAGGAGCGCTGCATGGCACCAGGTGCCCCGTGGGCACTCTGCAAATAAATAATAATCAGGGGAATGCAGGAGCTGGGCCCACACAGCTTTGGCCTCTGAATTCTGTGCCGATGGCGAAGGCTGGGGTGAGAGTTGCTGCATTTCATCCCCAACTGCTGCCCTTCTTTCCCGGTCCCTTTTCTACTCCTTTTAATGCATTTTTCTACCCTGGGGTTTCTGTGGACGGTGGCAGACACTGCAGTTTCTCAACAGATGGGATAAATAGGTTTCATCTAAAAGTCACTAAGAGGCTGAGTCAGCCAGCCTGAGGCTATGTGTGGGTTCTTAGGGAGGGGGTGACACTGGCCACCACGGGGCGCTGCGGAGCTCTGTAGGGACATGGAGTATACAGTGGGTGGGGAGACTATTCCGAAAGGAAGAGCATTGTGTCCAGAAAGGACTGAAGACCTAGCCCAAGACAATGTCTAGGTTTCCATAGGATTTTTGAAATAAAATTCTTGCTTGCTCTTCAAGTTTTTCAATGTGAATATTCCAGGTTAGTGAGGAAATGCAGTCATACAATCCAAGATAGGGTCATATTTCTAGTGGCACTGTTATCCTTGCTGAGCCTCGGCTACTGGCCAGCCACCGAAGACTCCCCCACTATCAGTGTCACTGAACATCACCCATGAAGGGGGCCCCTCGGATAAATATTCCCCAAACATGCCACAGGGCCCAAGGATGCTCCTTCGCTGGGCCGAACCCTCCTTCGGCATCCTCAGTGCCACCCACTAAGTGTCAGTTTTACCTCCCCGAATCATGGGGACGCCCCTACGAATTTCCAGAACCGTGTTCTGTAAAACACTAGGTCTGTGGGGGTGTTAATCGGCATTACAAACAACCGATGAAACAAAACAAACCCCCAAACAAGGGCCCCATCCTCCAATAAGCCTGGGAGGGTTGAATTTCAGAACTTTGGCCTGGGGTAGTCTCAGGGCCCTCTGCACTGAACTGTCTGAGCACACTTAAGCCAGAATTTCCCTGACCTGGGTGGCCATGCTGCTGAGTCCTGCTGAGCATGGCACGATGGCCGCTCCAAAGCCATCGTCTTTGCCTTCTATCTCTGCTTTCTTTTCCAGCGGACCACCCCAGAGAGTGACAAGCTCTTGGGGTGGGTGGAGAACTGAAGGGGGTGTCCTCGCTGGATGCTGGAGCTTGTGAGCCAGGGGCTGGAGTCACTTTTGCAAGGAGGGGCACCCCAGAGGAAGCTGCCTGTCTTGTCTTCGGTTGGCCTTCATTCAGCTGACACTGACAGAGATGACAGGCACACAGTGTTACTGTGCTAGCATTTGGAAGGCGGTCAGTGTGGATGCCACCAAGAGACAGTCCTGCTCAAAGACTAACCAGTCCTGCTAGAGGGATGAGACATTTCCATCAAGAGCTCTGATTACATGCCAGAAAAGAGAAAAGGGTGCTCTGGGAGCTCAGAGGCGGTGGAGATTGCTTCTAGCCAGGTTGATCTCGGGAGGCAGCTTGAAGGATGCAGCACGGGAGCCTGGCCTGGAAGTCCAGCATAGGGTGTTTAGGAAAAGGTGAGGTGTGACCCAGAGCATGGGTGGCCCTGAACAGGAGACAAAGGCTGGAGGACAGGGCCGGCCAGAGCAGCTGCCTCTGCGGACAATGGGGAACCACAGAGAGGCTCGTGGGGGCACTCAGGACGAAGCAGAACCATGAGGAACAGCGAGGCTTCTGCAGAGACCCAGAGAGGCTACAGCAGGGGAGGCAGAGGAGGGGAGGGATGGGAGGGAGAATGCCAGGCAGGAACCAACAGTCTCGATGTTTGAATGTGACCAATCAGAGCCACTTTCCTTTCATCCCAAATCCTAAACCCTTGTCCCACTAGACTGCCACTGTTTTTTTCTTCGGTCAGCATCTTAGACTGTTCTTGAATACCTTCCCAAAGAGCAGGCCTGAACACAGAGCACTGAACGACCAAGCCCTGGGCTCCTGCAAAAGATTTCAAGCCTTTTCCCTGTACATTGAAAGACTGCATAGAGATGAACATGTCTTCCTCCAAAGTGACTCCAAGAGCAGGGCATTTCTTGCTGTGGTCAGGGTTCTCCCCACAAGGCTGAGAAGAGCCACTGGCCCTGAAGATCTGCCCTGAGGCCCCACAGAAGGCCCACCAGGAGATGGAAAACTGAGCCGGCCAGACTTCTGAGCCTCAGGCTGCCCTGACCACTGTAGGGACAGAACACAGGTGAGGTGGTGGGTGGTGGGCAGAGCGAGGAGAGAGGAAAGATTGTGAAGGGAAGAAGAGAGCTGTAAGAGAACGCTTGTCCCTAGCTTCAGCACTGGACCGGGGGCGGGGTACACTCCCCCATTATCTGAGATTTTTATAGCAAAGAACCTCTTAGCCAAAGAGAAGTGCAGAAGGTCTGTCTTGGAAACTCCTTTTATGGAATCGTGAGGCCTGTAAATTCAATTCTGCACAGCTGGGAAAAGGAGAAGGCCCTGGTTCTGTCGCAAACATGTCCAGCAAGGTCTGGGAAGGCCTGGCTTTTGAGCTCCTCCAGGGCAAGGATTTCCAGTATGGGAGAAGGAGGGGCACAGTCAGGGACATCTGTGATGCTCAGGAAGGAAAGACGTGGGTGAGGGCAAAGGTGCACACTGAAGACCCCAGATCAGATTATGCAATCCCCCCACTGAATGGCCCATCCCTGTGGTTTCCAAGGACAGTCAGAGGAAGTCCACACCCCTCACTTTGGTCCTGAAGGGCCTGTGCGCACTGGCCTCCGTCCAGCCCTTTTCACGTCACCCTCTGGACAGGAGGGCAGCATTCTGGCCTCCCTCTGCCTGTCCGCTGTTTCTAGGAGGCCTGGAGGACTGTTTCTTTCTTCTTGGCAGCTGGCTTAACTCATCCCTACTCTTATCCTGGGAAATGATATTTTCTTCTCCACCCCTCATTTCAGCTGGCTCTTGGCCTCCAGACCCCTTTCCTCCTCCTTCCTCTCCTCTCTCCAAGTTTCCTTCCAATTCTGCACGTTCTCCAACACTTCTCCCAGGACATGAAGGCTTCTGGACAGGATTCTTGGAGTTTCTATCTTCAGAGGGAATAGATGGCGCTGACTCCTAAAATACATCTCCAGCCCAGATCGCCTGTCTGAATTCCAGATTTTCACAGCCTACGTGACATTTTCTAACCTAATATATCCCCACATTCTCACTTTAAACTGGTTTCTTCCTGTTCTTCTCTATTTCAGCAAATGACACCACTCTTCCATCCACTCAGGGAAAGCCAGGAACCCTGGAGCCGTCTGATTCCTGTTCCTCATCCTCACATCCAATTCACCATCCAATGATGTCATGACTCTGCCCCCCTCGCTCCATCTCTTCCACGGCCACCTGCCTTCCCAGCATCGGGCTCCTTGCTGCTCCCCATCTCACCACACCAGTCATTTGTCAATGAGCCGCCAGCATGCTGGTTAAAAAATGGAAATCAGATTATATAATCCCCCTACTGAATGGCCCATCCCTGTGGTTTCCAAGGACAGTCACAGGAAGTGCACACCCCTTACTGTGGTCCTGAAGGGCCTGAGGCTCCAGCACAGTCCTTTTCACCATCACTCTCAGTTTCCAGAACGAGCTGAGCTTGCCCCTGCCTAGGGGTCTTTGCTCTTCCTTCTGCCTGAAATGCTCTACTTCTGGCTCCTTTTCTGCCTCCAGGGCTCAGCAAAAATGCCGCCTTCCTGACCTCCTTATTTTAAACAGGTGACTCTTCACCCACACTCTTCCGTTTCCCCACCCCAGCCCTTACCCCATCTGAAACCTTTGTTTATTGTGTATTGGTGTGTCCTGCACTACTCTGTGAGCCCTGTAAAGATGGTACTAGGCTTCCATATCATCACTGAGGTGCTCAAGAACTACGTAGAGAAAGAAAAGATGGAAAAGGAAGTACGGATAAGGGGACGTCACAGAAGGGTGCGTTTTAATTCAGTATAAAGAAGGATTTCCAACAGAGCTACCTCTAGAAACAAGGAGACTCGTATGGCAGAAGGTAGGACGGTGTAGAGACTTCTGCACTCAGGGAAGCTCAATGGTCCCAATCTTTTCTGACACTAATATTCTGACTTTCTTTTCCTGGCTCATAATTCTCATTCATCCATTCGTGCATCAGACTTTCACTGAATGCCTCTCATGGCACAGAGATGAACATGAAACAGCTCCTGCCATTGATGAATCTGGCAATATTTGTGTCCCCAACGTGTAAGTCTTCCCATTGCACATATGTGTGCAAACACACTCATATGAGTGTGTAGCAGGCGTGTTTCACTTTCCTGAGCCCACCTGTCAGCGGACTGCCCCCTCTCCTGAAGGTGCTTGTCAACTCAGATTTGGAAACAAAATCCGAAGGTCCAAAGCAATCTAGGGAATTCAGGGGCCACAGACAGAATGGCTGAATGAGAGGGAAGGGCGGCAAGGGGCCTCGGAGAAGGCGGCAGGACGCAGGAGTGGAGTGAACACTTTCCATTCCAGAAGGTGGTCACTCGAGAATGGCTTTCTTTCTTTTTGTCTCGGATCTTCTTAGAAGGAAGACAGCTAACACTTATCGAGGGCCCACTGAGTGCATAGCAACAACCTGGTCTGTCCACATTTTCTGTTTTAATGGGGTTGTTGTGGAAAGAGTGGCTTTTGAGTCACCTAAACCTGCAATAGAATCCCAGGATTTTTACCATGATTAAATGCATTCCTATTTGTTAAGGTGCTTAGAGCAGTGTAGGGTGCATACTAAGCAGGATGGTGTTTGTTGCAAGCTAACAATAACAACAAAAAGCCAGCTCTGGACTCCTTACTTAGCCTTTCTCTGACCTCCAGTTTCTTCAGATGTAAAATGGGAGGCTATAATATTCATCTTATGGATTGAATGAGATGAGGAAAGTAAAATATCTAGCTTCATGTCTGGTTCTTCATTGACAATATATGCTGTTTGCTTCCCTCCAGTGCTTCTAAATGTTACTTGAGTAACACCTTCAGGTGTAGGCATTGATACCAAATGGGTCAATGCATTTATTGACTGCTTCTTTTTAAGTTGAAATATGAATGTCATATGAAATATGAATGAAATATGAATGTCAGCTGACAGGAGGTTTCCTAGTGAAATGAGAGGGTGAACTGGGGACGCTACAAGTCCCAAGAGTGGGCCAGAGTCGCTCCAGGCAAGTGTGGCCTTACCTACCTGCTTGTACTCATGATTCGTCCCTGGCACCAAGCATACCGCCTAGCACATGAGCTGCTCAACAAAATATTTTGGGGGTTGTTGGTGAATTTTAGCCTGCAGCAAAACACTAGCCAAGTCACACAAACAAAGAGTTCTTGAAATAAAGACTATGAAGAATGGCAAGGCCTAGGCACCGAGAAAGAGAGGGAATGGTGAAAAACTGAGCTGAAGGCTTGAAAAGCCGACTAATGGGTTGCATTAGCCACAGGAAAGGGGAGTGATAGTTTAGATGCTGGTAGCATGGTTGATGCTTGCACAACCCAACTTCAAGGAGGCATTAAGATGAGCCTTAAAGTTATTTTATGGTGTGAGGCGGACATCAGACTGAAGGGATAGAATATATTGGCTCAGGATGAAAGATGCCAGAATACCAATATTACAAAAGGGCCTATTTAAAATGGTCACGGGCGAGAGGGCACATCCAGGCTGAGGTGAAGTTCCTTGGTGCTGAGGTAGAGGACTGGGTGCAGACTCCCCAGGCATAGGGATCCGGCTGAGTTTCATTTGAATGGCACTTTCCCTGAAGCCTTCATTCCTCTGTAGAGATGACCTCACTCAGTCTCACCACAGTATGCTAAGGCAGTCTTCCTACTTTACGGAGAAACAGACATGGAAGGAACAAGTGCTTGCAGGAAGCTCTTCCTGTCCTGTCTGCTCAGCCCTGGCTTCTTCAAGGTGATGCTGAGATGGGATCTAGGCTTCCTGGGTCTCAATCTACCAGAATTTCCTCTCTGGGTGGGATCTGGGGGCAGTAGATGATGAAGCGAAGAAATGAAGCAAAATTTATTTTGTAAAAATTAAAACTTCACAAAAATCACTGCATCATGCAGAAGTGCACGGCCAATTTAAAACAGTTGGAAGAGGATGATTCCTGGAGAGTGGCACAGGTGGAGGCAGAGGTCAAGTTGGAGAGAAAGTACATTTCAGCCAGCAATGTCATTACTGCCAAAACATGACTGAAAACAAACCAAGATTCCCGGAAGATTCTCAGCTTTCAAAAAGAGGAAGGGGCCCCAGTGTGCATCCTTTCCTCCTGGCCATCCCACTTTTCTCTTCCTTCTCCTGGTCCTTGACTGAGCTTTTAAGAACAAGTTCTGAAATGTCTCTCAACAATCCATGGAAGAGTATGTGGACATTGGCGTCTCTCCTGCCTCCGGGGGAAGGCTCAGCTCAGGCCTGATGGATTTAGGCCTGCAGGGTTCCCCTGGCTCCTCAGGTGGCCACATTGGTGCCTTTAGAAGAATTCTAGCCCTGGCATTCTTCCCACCGCCTCTGCCCTGGCTGTCCCAGGGCTCCGGTGGGGCAGTTTGGGGCCTTGTGGCCTTTGCCACACCACCTCTCCTTAGGCTGGTGAGCCGCTGCTCTGACACAGGCTCATGCACTCTCTTCTCCTGTGGCTGTTTCTGTCGCCACTGGCAACCTTCAGGAGCCTGTTTTTGGTGTGCCATCCACTTGCCTCCTCCCGGGGACAGAGAACACGTCTGATTACCATCCAGGCTGACACCCTGGCCTGGGCAGGAAAAAAGGCCTGGCTTACAGTTTGTAAGGTGGTTTCTCTTCCCTTGTTCAGACAAGCAGATCTGACCTTTGACTTGGGGGCCGAGTTGTCTGCTGAGGGTGCCCTCCCAACTTCTCCACCTGCCAGGGGAATGTCAGAATCTGGTCCCTTTCCTGGGATCGGCTCACTCCTGGAGCCAAAGACTCCAACACCTAAAACAGGAGGTCCACAACTAAGCAATCTGGACCCTCAGCCTCTGAAGTCCCCTTGCATCTGCACAGGGTATGGAAGCCCCTGGAGAACCCCAAGCTGGCTGGAGGAGGGACCACAGCATCTTCAGGTCATGTGACAAAAGCTATTTACCCAAAGAGGCCATGCTGAATCTAAAGGACAGAAGTTTCTAGACATGGACAGAGCTGACAGAGTAGATGAGAAACTGGGCTGTTTGTTCTCTGTGGAAGCAAGTGTTCTCCATGCATGCACCTCCCCGTTCCAACTTTCCCTCTGCCCATCCATATGCGAACCTAGAGCCCCAACCCAGCTCTCATCTGTACCTTTTGACACAAGCCCAGTGAAAACAAGGTAGCTGGTGACGACATTTCCATTTGAGCCACATCCTCCGGGTATCCCCAAAGATTTCTCCCCTCTGCAGGGCCTGTGCCCACCTATGTCAGGGCCAAGAATCATTCCCACGAGCAGAAACTAGTCCTAAGAACAGCAGAGCCTGCAGAGAAAAGACGGCTCTGGAAGCCACGGGATCCCTGGCCCCATATGGGCACACTAGATACGAGGAGGTCTGCCTCTGAGTGTGGAAAGTCCAAGGCCAGCCATAGCCTCTGTCAGCTCAGAGCCTTCACAACGCAGAGCAGGCTGGTTTTGGCACAGGAACTCCAGGGTACTAGGAGTTCCAGGGCACTAGGAGGACCATTCCAGAGCCTCCTGGCTCTCCCTATAGCTTAGGTGGTACCTGTGCCAGGGAGACTGGGGCAAGGCTGGCCCAGAGCTGTGCTATGAAGGGTGGCCCCAGTGAGAGCCAGCATTGGACCTCCAGGGTCCTGAGCAGCTCTGGTTCTGGCAGCATCTCATTCACCAGGCTACCGACTAGTCCTGACTCATCTCTCACCCTCGTTTAGGGAAATGCCCAGGGCCTCGTTGATGGATTCCTCAGGACAACAGGTGGGGGACCGGAGAAACCTCTCCTTTCTGCCTCTCTACTCTCTGAGAAGCAGCCACGGCCAAGGCTTCACTGCCTTCATTTCCTCTTTCCTGAAAGATAACAGGGGCTTCAAAGAAGCCCCCAAAGCAGACAAGACTGTGGCAACTGAACTACTGCCCCGTTCTTAGCTGATACTCTGAAAATGCCAGCCACGTCCTCTGTGTGTGGGGACAGGCAGGAGCCACAGCCCCAGACAACCTACATGGCTGTGGTAAGACCTGCCAGGCCCAGCAGAGACCAGCGGGCAGGGCAAGGGCGTCGGCAGGAAGGCTGGAGAGGAGCCGTGGTGAGGAGGCTGTCCCCGCTTTGGAAGCGGCATGGAGGCCATGAGGCGGCAAGTCTGGCCAGCAGCTGGACAAGGCTCTGTACCCCAGAGGGGATCAGCTAAGAACCCGGAGGGGCTCAGGGCTCTCAGATATCAGTGTCACTAGGGCAGTAAAATGCTAATGGGGAAATCTAGACAGAGTCCAATCGACTGTGGAAAAGAGTGTCTGGATGCCCCATGGCTCACCGGAACACACCCTACGGGGGCCCGCCGCGGCAAGACTAACTGGGTGGGAAAGAGTCTGCAGGGAAAGGGCCTGGGTGCTCGCAGCTGCCACCGGCTGGGGAAAGCCAGGGATGGCCGGGGTAACTGACAGTGGGAGAAACTCACTCGGGCCAGGGCGAGAGACTGTCTAACGCAGTCAAGAGGGGCTCCATTATGTATGTGCCAACTTCTGGCAGAAAATCACCAGAAGAAAGGGTAGGGGGGATGAGAGAAACCATCTGGCTTCATGAAGTTGGAGCAACTGGGCTGAGGAGGCCCAGACAGAAAGAGGAAAGTGGAGACTGGGAACTTGTGGGAACAGGGCCAGGCCTCCTGAGGTTTCAGCTGCTTATTCAAGAAAGCAGGGGTTGTTTGATTTTTTCTTGTAAATTTGTTTGAGTTCTTTGTAGGTTCTGGATATTAGCCCTTTGTCAGATGAGTAGATTGCATCAAAAAGTGGGCAAAGGATATGAATAGACATTTCTCAAAAGAAGACATGCATACAGCCAACAGACACATGAAAAAATGCTCATCATCACTGGCCATCAGAGAAATGCAAATCAAAACCACAATGAGTTACCATCTCACACCAGTTAGAATGGCGATCATTAAAAAGTCAGGAAACAACAGATGCTGGAGAGGATGTGGAGAAACAGGAACACTTTTACACTGTTGGTGGGACTGTAAACTAGTTCAACCATTATGGAAAACAGTATGGCGATTCCTCAAAGATCTAGAACTAGAAGTACCATATGACCCAGCCATCCCATT